>NC_136991.1:38592828-38627828 GCF_032717465.1 Coenobita brevimanus
TTTAAGACACTAACCCACTTCTCACACAACCTGACCACCACCTCCCCCGTTTGCTTTTCAGTACCTCAGGTGGTGGGTGATATCCTACGACTGCGTGAGGTGAGCCCAGCCAGCGCCGGTGGGTACCTGTGCATCGCCAGCAACGGTCACCCGCCCTCCGTCAGTAAACGGGTCAAGGTCAAAGTGGACTTTCCCCCAGAGGTTAAAGGACCTAAGTCAACCATGTGGGCGTTACCTGGGACCACCATCAGCCTCACCTGCCTGTACGCCGCACACCCGCCCCCAAGAGTCATCTGGCGGAGGGATAACTCATTAGGCTCACAAATCCTTAGTCAAGATTACTTCACTATTACTCCTCAGGACGGCCATCCACCGTACACGTGAGTCACAAAGCTGATCATCGCAAAAATTAGATGCTTAATATATTTCGCTATTGTATTTCAAAGCCATCACACAAAAGTGCTAGCCTACTTATTATTTAAATATCAAGTGTTCCATATTTAATGAAATAATATTATAATGTTTACTTACGATACAGAACAAACTAATCGTCCATCACACTAGTCGGATACACAATTCTTATTGACTATCTTATCTCTAAGCGTCACACAAAATTGCAACTCATATATAAAGAACATCACTTTTTAAATGGTTTCAGAAATTTAATTTTTAATCATGATAGCGAACTACTAATGGTAGTTTGTTAATCAATGTTGACAATGTTAGCTTACCAGCATCAACAAACCACAACAAAACTGTGGACTGTACCGCCACTACTTGTAATTCAAGTACAAATTCACACACACAAAAATTTCTGGACCACTATATCTCGGTGCGTATCAGGAACAAAACCACCACATAAAACTTTTTACTGTACCGTCACTCCTCCTTGTGTTTCAGGCACAATATGACACTTCACATGAGAAACCTGGTGTCGTCAGACTTCGGGCTTTATACCTGCCACGTTAAAAATTCTATGGGTGAAGCTGAGGCCAACACCATCCTAAAAGGTGAGCCATTGTATACATGAGAAAAAAATGCTGTTCACTGCTAAGACGATGAATGACAGCAGCTGCGTATTACAGGCATTTTTCAGATGCGTTTAGCCTTAGTCGGGGCAATTTTAGTAAATTTTCGCTACGCCAGACGATTTAATTCAGCAATGAGTAAGTCACAAGAACCTGAGAAAGTTAATACTGTCATCAATACCCCTCTAGTGGTCGGAACAACTTTAGAATTCTATTCTAGGTAATGGCAGACGATTTCATTCGGGAGAAAGTAAGTAATGGAAGTCTAAGTTAAATTACCAGCTTATGAGAATTTCAAACCTGGGCAGCAGTGGCTAATCATGAATCCAAGGACCTCACAGCTTTCCTTGGTATCAATCAGAAGTGTGAGGATTTTGAATGTAAAAAAAAAAAAAAAAATCCTCAAAATCATGTATAGTTAAGGTTACTATTAACATTACACTATCTTGAATCTGTTTAAAGGTTGTATAGTATATATGTGGCAATGGAGATTTTGTAACACCTCGTCCTCAGCGATTTATACATCAGGCACATAGCATCTCAATATCATGTCGTATGTTACTAATGCAAACTAAGCTGATATGAAGACACAGCATACAAGAATACAGTATGTCAAGATGAAATATGAAACGCAACTGGCTAAGGAAGAAGTACTACGAGGACTTCTGTGACGCTTGGAACACGGTTGGTAGTCTTAAAGATCTTGCCTAACCAACAACTCACAAGAGAGCAGGCTGTAGACAAGCTAGGTTAGTTTGGACCGCAAAAGCAAAGCAACAGTCAACAGACTCTTTACGCAATGCTGAATTCTTGTGAAATATTTGTAATTAGCAATTAGCAGGAATTGTCCTTCGTCATTTCTGAACCTCAGACGTGTAAAGGAATAATTCACATAGACTTTGCACGCAATTTCCAACAGCCAAACAAATGAAATGGGGACAAAATTTTGCCTACTATTTCATTGACTCTACATCGCAAACAGGGCATGTCAGTCACTCTCCTCACTTAAATATGGCAAAAGAGTAGTCTGTGGAATGAGAAACATACCAACCCCCTCCCAGCTAAGGAACATTAACCAGCAGATAAAAGTGAGAGGGAAACGAAATGACAAATGTATCGCACCCCTGACAGCACAGTAACACCAAGCAACACTATCTCTGGATAAGTAGTAACCACCACAATAACAAATATATACAGCTATAACGACGTTGAATTCGAGCCCCACTGAACGTGGTGAGTCCACGGTCAGGCTATACACACGTAGCCTACTTCATCTCCCTCACTATATCCTGAAAGGAGGATGGTGGGCTGTAGGAATAGGGCAGTTTCAGCCTGCAGTCCACCGAGTTAACGCCCAGATCAGCCTGGGGCCACAACCATCACCACCACCACCACCACACAACAACAACAACAACAAGAACAATAGCAACAATCTCTTCACTGTGATGACATATTTTTTTTTCATGGTGATGCATGGTGACTTTCAGGAGCAGTCTCGCCCATCTTTTTCTCACTAACGACTATCGGATACAAAACGTTTCACTCCCGTAGAGTTAAGCGATTTCAGTATAACCACTTTACTCCACACCACAACCTATACCACCGTCTCGTAACATACTACATAAAATAACCTTCCCACACCGTACCATACCAAGGTCATTAACCAAAGAAACCTGAAATTTCTCAGTCCAGTACTTCTGTACTTGTTCATTTTGCTGAGGCTCTCACCGGATGTTTTTTGTCAGAAATTTCGAGGGTATTCTTCTATTAAGAAACCAAAGGTTAAAAGTAAAGTAATAGGAGTCTCTTTGAATGAGTGGGGTATAAACTGACACCTTAATTCACCTATTATTATCCCCTTTATCCAAGCTAGCTCCCCTTCATTTGGCCAAATCTTGAAGGATACTTAGCAAAGTAAGTCGGATTGACTGATATTGACGGGTTTGTGGTCTTGGTTGGGTTGGTGGCTGAATCGGTAGAGAGGCTGCCTGCAGTCCTAATGGACCCAGGATCGAATCCCGTCTGGGGCAGGGAACAGTTTCAGGATTTGAATTTCCTAAAAAGCAGACTTTCCTGATCTACCAGATGACCCGCCGACATGTCGTAAAAGTACCCCCGCTAATACCAGTACACCAGTCCTGTATGAGACAGCCCTAGCATGTATTCAATATGGACGGTGAGTGTTAGCGCCGAAGTGGTGACATGTGGAGGTGTAGGAGGACTACTGGGCCTTGGGATAGGCCACTGCCCCCAAGAAATAGGCCCTGAGCCTTTGCCCAAAGTCGGACACGTAAAAAAAAAAAAAAAAAAAATGTGGGTCAAGTCCAAACGTCCTTAAGTGCGGTATATACAATACTCTCCCGTTAGCTGGCTGACTTAAACTGAATTAAAAATGGTGTATCTCTGTCTCCTTCATTGGATTCAGAGATGCCAAACATTCTTTGATTACAATTACTTAAATACAATGAATTACTTCATGAAACATACAAGGAAGGTCTAATTTAACAAGTTAATCTTAGTTTTACATAAAAACTAAGGCCATATATTCATTTAGCTACGTTAAGATATATAAGACCCCCTTCCATTTTCCATATCACCATACCCTACCACGCATGTGCAGTCATTTACATGGAATATTTCTGTAATTATAGAAAATTAATACACGTATTTACATTATAATTGTCCATAAAAGGCTAAACACAGCAGCATTTAATTAAATCAAAAATAATGACTATTAGCCAGAACACTAGAGCAAATCCCTGTGTTATTAAACCACATTGAACCTACACTATACGTTCCCTGGTAAATTCCTTTGCTTTTTAACAAAGACAACTGTATTAAAAAGTGCCCTTATACCGCTACACACAGGACATCTCCTTCTGGGGAAGTAGTTTCCACAGACTTGGGGCTGGGCGAAAAATGATATGCTGTATCATGTAATATGACCCCTAGAAAGAAGATGTCTCCACAAGTCTCGAAAACCCTGTGTTGAGACCCTTCTAGGTCGCGCATCTTGACCCAACTGTTCGTCACCATTCACTATCTCAGGACTATTCGTTAACTCAAGGGATACCAATTTGTCGATGCATTTTTATGCTGACATGTCCTCTACATTAATTTTATCTTGACATGTCTCAGCACCCATTCCGAATCTGGATGTGTGGAAACAACCATAGCTAGTGGCCACTGGGATCTAGGTTAGTCAGTTTTCACTAAGACCATATCTTCTATATTTATTAAGGACTAATTACTGGCAGCTTGAACATCATAATATCTTTCTCTTATGCTTAACAGACAATCCACGTTCCCGTGCCTATTCCATGTGTCCAGGACCTTTTCAAAATACTGATTTCCTTTATGCAGATGTTGCCATAGTTCACCCCCCTCTATGCAATGGCGGGATCATCTACTTCCTCCTGGATATCAACACAAGGCACTGGATAAAGCCTTCTGCCATACAATATATGAGCTGGTGTCAAGGCGTCAACTGAGACACTAGTATCAGCCAGATAGGTTAAAGGTCTACCATTCATTCTAGCCTCGATTTCTGTTATTACAGTCCTTAACTCTTCTGTAGTGACCTTGGTTCTATGTAAAGTTTTCTTTAGGCTGTTCTCCACAGTATCAATCATTCGTTCAGTGAACCTATTTTGCCATGGGGCACTAGGAGCTATGAACTGAATGTACAGTTGCAGATTCCCAGGGTCGACCTAGCAATTGGGTCATTTATACTTAAAATTAAAGGTGATGCTCTAAAGAAATTGGTTCCATTGTAGCTTATTAATTTACTAGGACAAGACTGTCTTGCAGCAAATCTTCTGAATACGTCCAGGAATGTCTCTGAACTCGAACCTTCTGCCATTTCTAGATGGACCGCCCTTGTGTAAGTGCAAGTACACAAACATATATACACCTTACGGGGAGTTCCCTCACCCGTAACAGTTATTGCCCCTGCCTAGTCAGTTCCGGTTACTCTGAAGGACCGACTTATATTTACATTATCCTTTGGTAAAGAAGGTGGTCCTGGACAGTCATATGGTCGTTGTTCATACCTCCTACATATAATGGAATTCTTGAGATACTTCTTTTCAACGTGTCTACTCCTAGAAATCCAATACCTTTCTCGGACTCGGGGCAATGAAGTCTACGGCAAACCTTCATTAAGAGTTAACTCATGGACTTCCTGAACAAGTAATTGTACAAAATAAGCATTCTTTGGTAACAATATTGAATGTCTAGTTTGGAAAGGCAAATCAGTCCCTACTATTCTGCCACAGCATCTATTTTGATCCTTTCCGTCTAAGAATTAACCTAAATCTCGTATCAGCTTATTATCGCTGCTAGTACTTTGGCGTAAAAGGCCAAAAATCTCTCCGCAGTATTTTCTTTGCAACTTTTAACCCAATAATCCATGGGTTCACACTCCTCCAACTCCACTGGCTTATTTAAAAATCATACAACTAATTTAATAGTGCTGAGTTGTCATATTGATGAAAATCTGCTGATGTCTATCACATTTTTTGGATCAGGTACTACAGAATCCAGGTTTGCAACACTAACCTCAACAACAATATTATACTGTTTCTGCTCAGGCCATTCTTTAGTAAGTAACCAAGGTAACCATTTAGGACTTTTAAACCACAATTCAAGAGGATCAACCTCTTTACTGTCGAGCCTCTCTAGAGAGGATCGGCTTGGTTTTGATTGGTGAATACATGCATAAATTTAAATCTGGTTACAATTCTTTTATAGTCATCACTATTGAGGACGAAAGGAATTTTACTGTCTTCCTTTCCTATCCATTAAAGACAAATCTCACTGTCAGTCCATATCTAAATATCCTCAAAATGAGTGTCATGAGTGGTGGTTAATACCTGGCCAATTTAGTTCCTACTTCAGTGGAAGCCAATTCCATTTGAGGTAGGATTCTTCCTTTAACTGGTGCAACTCTGGCTTTGGACATAATATTTTTACTATAACCTCCTGTTGCACAGTAAGCTACTGCCCCATATGTCTTTGGAGAAGCACCACAAAATATATGCAAATGTGACTTCGTTACCGATTATTTGCCTGGGAATACATATGCCTGATGATCTTTCAAATTTCTTTCTAATCTGTTCCCATTGTTTAACATACGTCTCACCTAATTCAGTGTCCTAGTCCAACGTTTCTCAACATGCTTCTTGTACTCAACACCTGCCCCTTAAAACTATGGGGCTGACCAATCCTAATGGGTCAAATAACATGAAGACCTGACATAATAAGAATCTCTTGGTGAGTGTTACGTCAGAGAACTTAACTGGTTTTAAATTTATTTCATCAACCCCCGTATCTTAGTTATGACCCAACACATTTTGAGTTTTGGGAATGTCAGTATTAGGTTGGTTCCTCTTGTATTCTATTCCTTAAAAGTGGTAAATTTATAATCTGTATTCCAGCGTTTTAACGGCAAATTTGCCTATCCACATTCGGAATTGGCTGCTTCATAAGCCTTCAATGCTTCCGTCTCTGTAACAGCAACACCTTGTAATATGGAAGGCCTGCTCTATTTATGGGAATTTGGCATTCTCAAAATGATGCTTCAAAGTGTTGCATGGTAGGAAAGGACTAGCACAAAAACCAAAGAGCACTGATTGGAAACAGCAAGTTTTCAAAGAACTATCCTTATTTTGAGGGTCCTGAGGCCAGAGGAATTTTGTAAATCTCCTATTCCCTTCTCTCAATCCTATTCTGAGAAAAGCCTTATTAATGTCTGCTGTATAAGCATAAGGTTTCTCTGTAAATCTTAATAATATATTCCTCAACTTCTCTGTTAGTGTAGGTCCGCAGTTTAGGCTGTCGTTCAAGCTTGCTAGTCATTTGGACGCTCCACAACTACTATTAAAACCTATCCTTATGGGAACTGTTACCGAGTCCTTGCATACAGCGTGACGTGGTAAATAATGTCCATCTTTATAATTAACAGGAATTTCAACCTCTTCAATAAATTTCTTCCTCTATTGATCCTTTATAATATTATCATATATTGTCAGATGTTCTGGTTTGTCTCAAACTTTCTTAGAAGAGAATTTAACTGAGCCTTAGCTGCTTGGTAATTTGTTGGTAACTCCGAATGGTTTAGCTTCCATGGTAGTCCAACCCAGTACTGTCAACCTTTAAATTACACAGACTGATCGTTCAAGTCCATAGTTATATTTTCTTCAGGGTTTGGTTCTTCAGGATGAATTCCCACGCTATCCAAGTCCCGTAATTAGTGCACAGGTTTAATTTTCTCATCCAATAACTCATTACTTGGGTAGGTTCTAAGTCTGCACCTATTCTAGCTACCATCAATGACTGTGTGGGGGTAACAAAGACTGAGTCTACCAATTTGGCCTGTCCTCTGGCTTGCTTTGGAAAAGGCAACTGACCCACAATAAGGTTACCTCCTGGACTCTTGAACATCTGTACTTTATCTTTCTTGGAAGTCCTATGTAGGAATCTTCCACAGTAATCTGACCCAACTATCATTCTTGGGGACCCACAGTATCTGGTTTCAAATTTTGTTTAGTAAACATTATCCCGAGGCTCTGTACACAATCAGAGGTTCTTTCAGTCCTTTGATAAATACGCTTGTTTCCATCTTATCCAGTACAGCTGCTGTTATACAGCATTTATACCGGCCAAGCTGTATTAAGAGTTTAAGTCAAAGGATTGTGCTTCCTAAGTAGTTAAAAACCCTGTAATAGCTAGATTTACTCTGCCTATAACGGGTAACATTAATTTTTCTATAGTATCAGCAAAAATGAAGGTTTTCTGTGCACTAGTATAAAAAAGAGTGCATGGTGATACACTCTTATTTTCTATCATTACCTTCACATCTGCAATGGAACTGCAGCTGGCATTGTTACTGGACTATCTGATTGTGCAACGGTCATACTGACACTTGCAGGTTTAGGAACCTCATCCTTGACCATTTTTGGACACAAAGCACTATGATGATTTCCCTTTTTTTACACTTGAACAAAAGATTTCATCTACTTTTACACACTGTAGATGTGTTCTGAATTCAGACGAATCATACAACACCCCAATTCATTCAGCCTCACTATTCTAGAGGCATAATCAGGATCATTCTGACAAATTACAGTGTAATGTCGTTCACTAAAAAATATACAAACTTTCCTGTCCTTTACCAGGGAAGTCTTTGCTTCTGTATTATCATCTGCTTGTCCATTTTTTCTCCTTGGTAATTTCTCTTCATATTATAAGGAACTAATAAAAGTGACAACATCCTCTTTAATTAAAGGCCTACCTGAGACTGACTTAGGTTTCACAGCCAGTTGGTTAGAGGTCCTTTTCTTTACTTCAACCTTCGGTTAGCTTTCAGCAGGCTTCGCTGTTCCTTGCAAATACAGCAAGCTCGCCCCAAACACGTTCTCACCGAACGCGCTCGCAATTATATGCGGTTAGTGCTGGGATACGTTTAAGACAACGTAAGATTAAAGATCCATTACAAAAACTATAAATTTACGCAAGAGAGGCGGCCTTTGAAAGGCCATATCTCCTTGAACATCAGCGTAGCACAACGCACGGGTTGTTTTGATCACGTGATCGTATCCTGCTTTTCCATAGTACTGTATTTGTAAGTTAAATATTTACATTACTGTTCCGGTAAGTTTATGTACAAGTTAAAGTACTATTAAATAACATTAAAGCAAGAAATAAAGTCTTATAACCAGTTTACCTGATAGGCATCGGAATATTGCCTTTTTTATTTGTTCGTTAAAGATTTGCCTCATCGATTTTCCACGGTACTGTATTTGTAAGTTAAATATTTACTGTTCCGGTATGTAAGTTAAAGCACTTAAATAAAGTTAAAGCGTTACATAAAGCCTTGTAACTAGTTAACCTGATTTATATGATTACCCATGATTGGCGGGTTCCCAGACAATTCTCCGTCGTCAATTCGCCGTCAGACAAATCCCCGTCAAAACATGGACGATTCCCCGTCAGGACAGGTCGCACCCTGAACGATTCCCCGTCATTCTATTAATATACTTATTTCGCCTTTGAATTATATTTTAGCGTAACCCACAGCCGTCTTCATTAATGACGGCGAATTTTCTTGTTATTGTTGTGATGGCGAACTGACTTGACGACGAATTGTCCCGAAACCAATCGGCATCGGAATGTTGCCTTGTGTTTACATATTTGTGTGTTAAAAGTTTTGCGTGCTGTACCGTATTTGTAAGTTATAACTTTAAATAAATATTCTAACCACTTAAAGTGCTTCATATTGATTACCAATGGCAGATAACAGCATAACACCACATTTAGGGAGTCTATGGAACAAAATAAATAGTAGTTAAAACTTATGCGGTTTTGCCCGAAAGCGCCACGGTTGGAACGAAACCCTCGCGTTAGGGGCGAGCTAGCTTTTGCAAAGTTGCATTGAGACATCCTTAATCTCCTTACAGGAGAACTGATCTTTCTGGTACCTATCATACAATGCATCCCTGGTTCTAGATATTATCTTTAAGGATACAATTCTAGAAAACACCCAATCTGCTGCTTTTACATCTTCGTAAGTACCTACAGCTTTTAAATTACAACTCACTGCATTCCGGAAGTTCTGCAAAGAATCAAAATCATGTTTAGAGTCTTCAGTAACAGGGTAATGACCTGCTCCCTATCTTCATAATTATGTCTACGGATAGTCAAAACCGCCTCATAATTATCCACTTCAACAGGCAATTCATTTAACAACTTAAAAAGCATGCCCTTGACCTGTCCTAACAGACAGGAGAATTTACTAACCTGGGAGAGGTCTGTTCTGTCATGGACTAAGTATCTGAATTTATCCCAACAGGATTACTAATTTTGCTCCCCATCAAACTCAGGAAGCGTAATCTTTGGTAGTGTGGTTTTACAACACGGGTCTACACCTCACGTTTCTGCACAAGAATGAGCTAATTCTGTTTCAAGCAACTCTACGATATTGATGCTCATCTTGATTATTTTCAAACTTCGTACTTTCCAATTCACACAGATCTTTATCATCTTCCTTCACAATAGCTGCTTCTAAACTGCTATAAATTTCATCATACTTAGTCCATCAGTCCTTTAAGATGTTCAAAAGACTTTATAATTTCTTTTTTGACAGTGGTATTTCCTCTATTGATTCCTTACTGTCGTTTATAGCTCTGGTTACCCATCCTGCCCTACCACTCATTAACTTCTTTAACAATGAAAGGGACATTTTGGTTGATTACCTTAGGTGATTATCACAACCTTCAAAATTTCAATATTTTCAATTTAAATTTCGCTGACTGTGGGTAAGGTTTTAACCTTGCTCCCTGGGCTAACTGTTAAACCGCTTGAGTTGTACTGTTCTCCGCATAAGCAAAATCCCACAAAAATAACAACTTAATTTGTTATCCTGAGCCCATATGCAGGTGGTTCTTCAATATTCCATTGGACCACCCATTAGCTTCTACCGTGTAGGCGTCCCTCTTACGTTCTATATCTATCTATCTATCTATCTATTGCCAGACGCCTCAATCCCGTTTGGGGTGGCCACAAACAAATCGCCTCCACGTCGTCCTGTCCCCCGCCATTTCACTGCCCTGCTCCCAACTCACACTCCCCTCTCTCATATACCTCTCCACCCCATCCCTCCATCTCATCCTCGGCCTCCCCCTCCCTCTTCCCCCCTCCACCTCACTCACATACACTCTCTTCGTCAGTCTTTCACCCTCCATCCTCTCCATATGGCCAAACCACCTCAGTGTGTTCCTCATAACACTTCCTATCACATCCACATCCACACCACAACGCTCCTTTATATCCTCATTTGTCAGCCTGTCTCTCCATGTAACTCCACAGGCTCCTCTTACATAACTCATTTCCACTGCTCTCACTCTTGACTTCTGTCCTTCCAACAACGTCCAAGCTTCACTTCCATACGTTAGAGTTGGTATCACAATACTGTCATGTAGTAACTTTTTCACTTCCATGCTCACTTCCCTGTTTCTTATCACTGCTTTCAAAGAACCAGCAACCTTTCTTCCCTGCTGTACCCTTTCAAGCACTTCACCCTCCAAACCTCCATCCTTACTCATCACACTACCCAAGTACTTAAACGTACTCGCATTTTCCAATTCCTCACCATCCAACCTCGCTGTACATTCACTGACTTCACCTCTCTCAAAGACCATCACTTTACTCTTCCCTACATTCACCTTTAGATTCCGTTTCTTACACACTCTCCCAAACTCATCCACCTAGCCTTGCAGCTCCCCTTCGTCTTCAGTCAACAACACAGTATCATCTGCAAACAACAGTATAGGGAGTTTCCAAACACTATCCTCTCTCACCAGGGCCACTCCAACATCCACTACCCTACCTTGTACCTCTTTCATTACCCCATCCCTGAACAGATTGAACAACCATGGAAACATGACACATCCCTGTTTCAACCCAACCTCCAAAGAGAAAAATTCACTTAGTTCACCATCCACACGCACTGCAGCCTTAGCACCATCATACATACTCTTCACAGCATTCAACAACTTTCCATCTACTCCATATATTCTTAATACTTTCCACAATCCTTGTCTATCCACCCTGTCATATGCTTTCTCCAAATCCATGAAAGCCGCATACAACTTCTTTCCCTTCTCTAGAAACTTCTCCACTAAAGATCTAAGAATGAATATCTGATCTGCACAACCTCTTACCTTCCGAAAGCCTCCCTGTTCTTCTCCAACTAATTCCTCTGTTCTTTCTCTAACTCTGTCAATAAGTATCCTACCATACACTTTTCCTATTATAGTATGAAGACAAATGCCCCTATGATTACCACACACTTCTTTTTCCCCTTTTCCTTTGTACAAAGGAATAATTATACCTGACTTCCAATCCTCCGGGATTCTACCTTCCTCCCAGGCCAATCTGCACACCTTCCACATGCATTCTACTACTATCTCTCCCCCATGCTTCAGCATTTCACCAAGCACTCCATCAATTCCTGGGGCTTTCCCCAATTTAACTTTCTTCATTGCTTCCACAACTTCTATCCTACTGATTTCTTCCTGTCTTCTCACCTCCCTCCTTCTCCCAGCCATTCCCCAGCCACTTATACTCGCATTACTTCCACCCTGTATGTTCAACAATTTCTTAAAGTGTTCTCTCCATCTGCTCACTTTTTCTCCCTTCTCCACTAGTAATCTACCATTTTTATCTTTCACTCCCCTGCTAACCTCACATCCACCCTGTCTTACTCTCGTCACCTCTTTCCAGAACATTTTCTTACAGTCCCTCCACTTTACACTCAAATTCCTTCCAAATTCCTCATCCGCTCTCTTCATACTCTCTCTTACTAATCTTTTCACCTCTCTCTTTCTTTCTACATATAACTCTCTCTTCTGCCTCTCAACTTCTTCCACGCCCCTGTTTTTCATCCATTCATTGTATGCTTTCTTCTTTTGTGCCACAGCCTGTCTCACTTCTTCAATCCACCACGCTGTTCTTTGCACCCCCCCTCCGTCTTCTATGTAATTTATGAATTACCCTTTACCTTGACGGTTCCAATAAATACCGTCAGCTTTAAGGGTTACCAGGAATGATTGGGCATTAAAATGAATATAATCCCTTTTAGCTGCATATTCTCAGCAACTTGCTATTTCCGGCCCTGCTGACTAATTTTTATGTGTCATAGCTAATTGGTGCATCATATGGTAGATTTCTAGGCTCGAGGAGAACTATGGCTACAGAAGAGCTACACAACCCTTCAATAGCCCCAATCACAGCAATAATATTCTCCACAACGTCATTAACTTCCACATCCTCATAAATATCATTATCTCCCAGAAAATGGATGGTATGGTGGTGTTCCCTATCCAATGCTGTATTTAGCCATTCATCACTTGAAAGGGACCTAGCTTTTCCTCTCAGAGCCCGATATTTACATATTTCTGTGTCTGGCAACTCTACCATGCGCAGGGTCAGACTATGCTCCACAAATGCAACCTTAAACCCGCTTAAAGCGTCTGCACACATCTGTATTCCTCACTTGGGGCACCATATTGTCAGAAATTTTGAAGGTATTCCTCTATCAAGGAGTCTCTTGGAATGAGTGGGGAATAAACTGACACCCTAACTCACCTATTATTATCTCCTTTATCCTAGTTAGCTCCCCTTCATTTGGCCAAACCTTAAAGGATACATAGCTAGATAAGTTGGACTGACAGATAATGATGGGCTTGCATCTTGGTTGGGTTATGTGAGTCAAATCTATGCGTTCTTAATGCAGTATATACAGTGTTCTCCCGTTAGCTAGCTGACTTGAACTGAACCAAAAATGGCGTATCTCCTCCTTCATTGGATTCAGAGATGCCTAATATTATTTAATTGCAATTACTAAAACTCAATTAATTTCTTCAAGAAATTTACACGGATGTTCTAACTTAACAAGTTAATCGTAGTTTTAAATAAAAATTAAAGCCAAATATTCGTTTTATTTACGTTTAGATGTATAAGACTCTCTTCCATTTTCCACGTTACCATACCACGCATACGCAGTCATGTACTACTGCGGCCAGGAGTTCTTAGCCACCCTCGTCCAGCCAACCCGTGTGTGTGGCAGCGTCGCATTCACGAGCACAGAAGTTGCCTTCGATGCATTTCTGTCGAAAAATATTCCTTCGGCATTGGGCTTGTACTAATGGCTAAAGCAATAGTAATATATACTTTGAAGGTTTGACTCTGATAACACGAATATATCATACTGATTATTTAATAATTTGTTTCTCGTATAGAGCCAACCAAGTGACAAATATGTATATTTGGTTCCACTCCACGACTTCCTGGAGGTTTGAACCGGCTAACACAGAGTGAACAAGTTCGAAGCATTCGTTTGTTAACAGGAGAGAGAGAGAGAGAGAGAGAGAGAGAGAGAGAGAGAGAGAGCGTGTATGGAGGGCGCCTGTGATTTCTGGAATAGTGAGGTGGAGGCAGACTGGCGCAGGGAAATGCAAGGGATGAGAAACCCTGGATTCCTGTGATCCATTAAAAGCAGGCCACAGTGTGAATATTTCTTCCATCAGTCACTATCACTTGCCTTGCTTTGAGATTATATATATATATATATATATATATATATATATATATATTAGGATTGCTTTCGTTGGAATAATGAATTAGGAGATAATTGCTGTTGATTTAACAAAAAGCTGTGCTAAAGAAAGTAATTTGCCTCTCTGTCCAGAGAGAGATATCCAGTTAATGAGAAAAAAACTCATGAGTTTACCAAAAATCTCCAGGCGCCAACCCCCAGAGAGAGAAAAGAAATGCGAACATAAGGCATTTAACAGAATTTACGCAGCCTGCCAAATTATTTGACAAAGTCAACTAGCGTTACCCAGAATATAAACCATCTTTCATTGTCCGACGAGACGTTATCCAGGGATAAGTAAACTCCTTCATCAGCCAAAGGAAAAATTCCCTGTTTAGCTCGAGCACCTTATTTACTCATATCGCATAAAATTGTATCTGTAGCCGGAACGAAGCCCCTTATCCATGGCCTGGCAAACTCCCTGTAAAAAGTACCCGGTACTATTTTCTACCGACAGACTGAGTTAAGCAGTGAGACTCATCTTTCGTGTAAGGGAATCCACCCCGCCTCTGTGTGTGTGTGTGTGTGTGTGTGTGTGTGTGTGTGTGTGTGTGTGTGTGTGTGTGTGTGTGTGTGTGTGTGTGTGTGTGTGTGTGTGTGTGTGTGTGTGTGTGTGTGTGTGTGTGTGTGTGTGTGTGTGTGTGTGTGTGTGTGTGTGTGTGTGTGTGTGTGTGTGTGTGTGTGTGTGTGTGTGTGTGTGTGTGTGTGTGTGTGTGTGTGTGTGTGTGTGTGTGTGTGTGTGTGTGTGTGTGTGTGTGTGTGTGTGTGTGTGTGTGTGTGTGTGTGTGTGTGTGTGTGTGTGTGTGTGTGTGTGTGTGTGTGTGTGTGTGTGTGTGTGTGTGTGTGTGTGTGTGTGTGTGTGTGTGTGTGTGTGTGTGTGTGTGTGTGTGTGTGTGTGTGTGTGTGTGTGTGTGTGTGTGTGTGTGTGTGTGTGTGTGTGTGTGTGTGTGTGTGTGTGTGTGTGTGTGTGTGTGTGTGTGTGTGTGTGTGTGTGTGTGTGTGTGTGTGTGTGTGTGTGTGTGTGTGTGTGTGTGTGTGTGTGTGTGTGTGTGTGTGTGTGTGTGTGTGTGTGTGTATGTGTGTGTGTGTGTGTGTGTGTGTGTGTGTGTGTGTGTGTGTGTGTGTGTGTGTGTGTGTGTGTGTGTGTGTTGAATTGAGTCATCTGACTTGTGGAGCAGGGTATGCGGGTTGGTAGGTTGGTGACTGGGTGGGTGGATTGGTTAGTATAGGCTGGTTGTTTCACCGGCGGATTAGGTGCAGTGAGTGGGCGAGAGAGAGGGAAAGGGTTGTTGGGCTGGTTAAGTGGGGTGCAGTGGGGTTCGTGCATTGTTCAAGTTGGGTGGGTGGTAGGGCTACCTGTAGGACAAGGCAAGAGACGGGTTTGTGTCGTCCTACTTTTGAGACATACTGTATTGAGTGAGGTTGTGGGTATGTGCGTTGATGGGTGGCTGTGCAGATGGATGGAAGGGTTGTGGGAAAACAGGCCACTGGGGTTAGGTGATCTGAGTTAATGTCCGAGTTGGGAAAATCGATGCACATGGGATATTATTCTGGAATCATGCTTAAGTAGGTATATATGGCCAGTGGGTTACAACAGGTCCATCGTGCAATACGTCTGTTGGTTAAGAGGTCTGTGTTTCAACTGCACGCATCAGTAGGTGATATAACCACGTCGGATAACAGGTTTATGGGGAAAATAGGTTCATTATGAAAAATACATCCATGGGTATACGTCCATGTAGGAAACCTGCATCCATAGAGAGATTCAAGGTCGACGGAGAAATTGGTCAGTGAGGACAAAAAAACATCAATGGGGAAATTTAGTTCGTGGGGAAATAGGTTACGTAGAAAAGTAGGCGTTTTTGAAAAAATGTCATTAAGGAAAATAGGTCCATGGGGGATTGTGCTCCGAGTGGTGAAAATGTCCACTGATGAAAATATTCATGGGGTGAAAATAGGTCCATAGGGGCATACACGTACTGTAAACATACATGGAGATATTTACAATAAATGGGACCTAAAATATCCAACTTTTAACAGCGATCGTTGCCTGGAATTAGGCTTACCACTGCACACCTTGGACCAAACAACCATTAGCAAGACCCTATTACCACTTCGTCATCCAGTCATTATATTTCATAATTTACTTTCATTTAGTCATTTAGGCACAGAAAGCCAACCGAAACAAAAGGAAAAATCCCTGTTTAACTGTGTTGAGCACCTCATTTCTCCACCTCATTCCTCTAAAATTCACGGGCACCCGCTTCTCTCTCTCTCTCTCTCTCTCTCTCTCTCTCTCTCTCTCTCTCTCTCTCTACTGGTAACAAATGAATGCTTCGAACTTGTTCACTCTGTGTTCGCAGGTTCAACCCTACAGGAAGTTGTGGAGTGGAACCAAATATACATATTTGTCACTTGCTTGGCTCTATACGAGAAACAAGTTATTAAATAATCAGTATGATATATTCGTGTTATCAGAGTCAAACCTTCAAAGTAAATATTACAGTTGCTTTAGCCATTAGTACAAGCCCAAAGCTGAAGGGATAATTTTCGACAGAAATGCATCGAAGGCAACTTCTGTGCTCGTGAATGCGACGCTGCCACATACACGGGTTGGCTGGACGAGGGTGGCTAAGAACTCCTGTCCGCAATAGTACATGGAATATTGCTATAATTATAGGAAATTTATACATGTTTTTACATGATTATTGTACATAAAAGCTTAAACACAGTAGCATTTAATTTATTAATTATAAAGAATATAAACCAGAACACTAGAGCAAATCTCTGGGTTATTAAACCTCTTTTAACCAGAACTATATGTTCTCCGGTAAATTCCTCTGCTTTTTAACAACTAACAAGGACAACTATAATAAAAAGTGCGCATATACCGCTATACAGTACACAGGATATCTCCTTCTGGGAGAAATAGTTTCCACAATTTTTTCAAACAAACAATGACTCTCAAATGCCAAAGTACAATACAGGCTGTAGTATAATCCTCCTGTTTTTAAAGGTTTATCCCAAATCTGTGCACATTAAGAACAGTCTTTTACAAATGCAGAGGTTCGAGATTGATTCGGGACCATATGGGGCACTGCTGAAGTGAACCACCATATGGGGCTGAATAGAGTGAAGCACTCTACGTACTCTGAGCCTGATATACCTTTAGGAGTTACTGTCAACGGCCATATAAGAATTTGAAAAGCTCCTTGTGTGTGAGGAAGCTGAAATGAAGAGTCATAAAGAGCTTCCCTCAATTGTCTCGCATCTAATAATATGTTAATTAACTGAAGAAGCTGAAAGTCTCCCTGAAAACGATATAAAGTAATAGTTAATAATCCATGCCTACTGTTCTGAAACTTTGTCAACACCTAGTGAGATTTTGCTATAATAATCAGCAATACTGAAATGCACTGACGCTCGGTTTTCGAGGCTCCACACCTATGAAGAAAGACCTGGCCTAAACTGTGATTTTGAAGGCAAAATTCCTGTTCTCTCTCCTGCTTCCCTCTCCATGAACTTTGTCTCATGAATCCGCAACAGCAGACGCAGATAAATCAAAGATCAGTGTAATCATTATTGGTTGGTTCCGAGTAACGAGAATTTATCAATTTCCCCATAGAGAGAGGCAGAACAGGCGACAATACTTTTGCTGCCGATAGTACATGCATTACTTCTTGTTTCTGAACAAGTGAACGACACCACACGGACAAATCCTCTCTGTGATCAGTTCTAGTGGTTCAATATTACTTTGGTCACTATCTGTTCACATTCTGGTAACACAGTTATTAGCTTATGCTTATTTAAGATTCATTCCCCGGCTTGTAGCTGCTACAGAATACGGAGGAATTTTCATGTACAAGTGTATACACAATTACTGATCCACCTCATTACGGTAAATAACGAGACCGTGAGCAATGGCTTTCGAAATCCTGTGATGCTACCTATAGAGTCCACCAGACTTTTTACAATATTACCGTATGTGTTTCAATACTTTCCAGCAAAAAAGTGGTCTTGCTATTGTCCGCTACTGTTCAATCAACACAACAAATAAAAGCACCCTTGGGACCCACGATGTGGACCTAAGCTCTGTTCCCCCAGATGCTTCAGAGTCTGGTCAGTCTGAATGACTAATAATTCAGAACTCGCTGTTCTGTGTTACAAAAGTAATGTACGTGAGGGGTGTCGATATAAATTATTATGTATTTGTTATATTCTGGTGCGTATACGTAATTATATACCGTATCGTTTATAAAGGCTGCAATAGTCTTGCATGCGTCGGCTTTGTCACCAAATGATAGCTCTCCACGCTGCTCGATCATTGGCAACCTCCCTATTGAGTCCCTTATCCCCTAATGATGCTATTATCAGAGTCCACCATGATTTAGGCAATAGGGTCTAGGTAAGAGCTTTAAAACTGTGCAACCAAATGACGGATGGATTTTTTTCGTTATCAGGAGTGCATGAATTCATTATACATCTATCTATCTATCTATCTATCTATATATATATATATATATATATATATACACACTGTAAATGAATACTGTACATGCAAAAAAAATCACTTACAAACTGTATGTACATAAACACACTCTAAATACATGTATGTTTATATACAAATATACATATATACATATCTATAGTTGGCTCTATCCAGTAACACTACTCAGTTACCCTTGTCAGGTCGTAAAATAACTAAGGAATTGTCAAATTTCAAATCCTTGCGAGCAGCATATTCTTCCTTCGAGAAAGAATTTTGTGTTTTTCACTTATAAAAACTAGAAAAAAACCAACTGCTTAAGCTATTCCTAAAATAATCAAAGGTTCTACCCTTATCTAAAAAAAAAGGCATGGTTTGGTAAAATTTTAAAAAGTTTCACTCTCATCTTAAATGTCGAGACCAACTACCTAGCCCCGGGCTCCTACGCTCCTCATGGGGCAATGTAGGATTGGATGATGGATGGATGGATTCTCAAAAGGAAGGAAGTGAAATAAAAAACTATGCTTCTCGGGAGGGAATGAAAACTTGAACCCCATAGATAAAAGGAACTTCACACTGCAGAGACTTCTCGACGAAAAGTTATAAATTGCTCTGTCAGGAGACAAACCTTGGGAGTCTACAAAACATTTTTCTTTCTTTCTTTTCTTTTTTTTTGCTGATGTACAAATACAGTACAAAACAAGGGTGTTTACGTTATTGCGTTCAGTTAAGCTGGTCAGATGTACACAATCAATATAAGAAACCGCAGATTTTAACTTTACCAAAGACCTATCCAAACGAAGTTTTAATGATTTTAAGTGTTTACGATTCGTTTTAACTCCACCAGTAAGTTTACGTTGGCAATTTTTATATAGGCGGGTAGGCTGAAAGTGTTTACTATAGGTTTTAAAGTTTAAGAATGTCGGAGTTAGGTCATGAATCTGACAGGTGTTGAGAAACTGAAGATCCAGGTCAACTTTACGTAACATTGATCCAGGGGCTGACTGTGTCTGTAGACTTCAAGCACTGGTTCTCCATCGATTTTTGATCACCGTAGCGATACTCTCATGCTGTGGGATGCGGAATCCAATGATGGCCAGCAATATCTATAGTAGGGTAAATACTTTCAGTCTGCCCGACTATCTGTATCTATCTATATATCTTTCTACCTATCTGTCTATCTGTCAATCAGTCTCTCTCTCTCTCTCTCTCTCTCTCTCTCTCTCTCTCTCTATATATATATATATATATATATATATATATATATATATATATATACACACACACACACACACACACCACACACACAATAACAAATGAAGGACGACACAAGAGATTCACACTACCTTGCCACTGGCTAATAACGACCGCTACAACGACGACGAAAGCATTAGTACTACTACTTAAACCAACACAAAAAACATCACAATGTCTTCCTGCAGAGCTAATAACGACCACCACGACTACCACGACGACCACGACAACCACCACCACGACCACCATGCCACCACCCCCACGACAGATGTTTGGAGACTACGACGATGACGCCAAGAACCTGACAGCGCCTCTTGTTGTCAACACTTCACCGGACGCAGCAAAAGGTGAGCAGGGCCGCAGCATGAGGGGACGGGGGGTGCAGGGAGAGAATGGGGGTTGATGGTAAGACAGAGGGAAGTACGGGAAGAGGAGAAGAAAGTGGGGGGAGTAGGGAATGAGGAAAAGGAGAGGAAGGGAGAGGAGTGTCTGAGTAGGGGATGGGAAGAGGGTATGAAGGGAATGGAAGGCAGGAGGGCAGTGGGGTGCAGGAAGAATAGGAAGAAATGGAATTGGGAGGCAAAGGCATGTGTAATATTGTGGAGATGGATTTAGGAGGTATTGTGGGGCAGAAGGAGCAGAGGAGCCAGACAGAGTAGAGGAGGTAAAGGGAGAAGGTGGGAAAGGGGCAAGCAGGACACATTAAAAAAAAAAAAAAAGATGAAAAATGGTGACGTGGGAAACAAGGAAGAAGGGGAAGTAGGGGGATCAAAGGGAGGAGCAGCATTTGGAAAAGGGGACTGGGGATTTGGGGGGAAGTCAGAGAGATATGGGGTACGGGAAGGTTCATGGAAAGAACCAAAGGGAAGGGAAGTATTTTGGAGTTAGGGATGTGGTGCGGTAGAAGGAGCGAAACTGGATGGAAGGAGAGTAGTAGGTTTGAAGGGAAGTAGTAGGAGGAAGGAATGTAGTAGTATGAAGGGAAGTAGTAAGGGTGAGGGGAAGCAATGGGATAGAATGGAAGCAGAGGAGTGGAAGGATAAAAGTAGGGGGAAGGGAAGTAGGGGGGAGATCGGAAGCAAAGGACGAGAAGTAGTAGGCGAAAGAAGAACAGTGAGGTGAAAGGGGAGTAGTGGGGTGGATGGGAAGTAGTAGGAATGAAGGATAATAGTATGGAGGTGGATAAAGTGAGTGGGGTAAAGTACATGGAGGCAAAGTGAGTGGGGGTAAAGTGAGTGTTGGGCAAGGAGATGGAGAGGTAAAGACAAAAGCCTTCAAGTACATCCTAGTCAGTCTAACCAGTTCAATACTATCATATATAAATACTGCCTGTTGTGAATTACTTTTGAGCCTATGTATCAGTGTGTGTGTAAGGTCTTTATTTATATCGCTTATAACCCCTTCAATACGAGGAAGCCACATTTAATCTTTTCCTTGCCACCGCCACACGATTTTACCCAGCTCATAGGAGAACTCTGGCAATGAAGGAGTTAAAAGAGACTGTTCTTTTTCATTTCAAAGTAAGCCAATGCCGACGATTATAATCAACCGATAGTGAGTCGTAAGAGTTTGAGTACTAATTTAAATATAATCATTCTGTAATAACCAAAAGAAAAAAGAAAAAACAGACATCGTGGAAGATGAGGTAACTGTAGCCATAAGTTAATATGAACGTGAACTCAATGGAATGCAGGCTGAAGTTACCCCTCTCTTGCAGTCCACCATCCTCCCTTCTGAGGATAGGAAGGGAGATAAGGGGCGCTTACATGATCAGTCAGCGGAGCTGCTCGATTATATCGGTGCCATCGCATGAAGGCATTCCTCTCCAGCACTAGCAATCGTAGTGAAGGGGCTATTCGCAGTTCTAATCCTTTCACGGATGTGTTCCCTTACCTTATGAATGTTCAACCTCTTCACTGCAAGAAGTCTTCCCGAAGCTGAACATACAAATAACTTACAACAAAGACGCCATCGTACTGCAGTAAATATGGAGATTGCGCCTTACTTCCCCCACTAAGAAATGTGCTCCACAAGACAAATAAAATCGCTTGGTGGTAGACAGAAAAAAAAAAAAAAAGATCCATCAGGGCTGAAGTAGACTAATGGCATCACTAAACCATTTCATCGAGACAAAAAAAATGCTGAAAAACACATAACCAGGGAAACCAAAACTGTGAGGTTGCAGATATAAGTAAAACAAAGATTTCATTGTACTGAAGAGTTAAATACAAATCCTAAGTCAGAGAGAGAGAGAGAGAGAGAGCAAACAAATAGAGCTATTAAAGAGTAAGTAAAACTAGGTCACTGTCCTGAAGACGATACAACAATTTATACTGTATTTACTCTAACCTGAACTTAGACTGTCATCTTTTAAAGTGACTGCTGAATTGTAAAAACAGATTATCACTAAAATATCAGGTTTGTCGTGAAGAAGTGCTATGGAAAAGATGCTACGTGAAATAAGCAGCAAAGCGATGAAAGTCTGGGTCTGGGTAAGGTAAAAAGAGTATATTAAATCTTTCCGAAAAGAGAAAATTAACATGGTCATATGAACATTTCTAGGAGGGTATATGAACATCAGTGCCTGGTGGCAGAAATGGCAAAATGATGTCATCGTCTTAGGGAAGTTAAATTCCATTACCAAGCCTTTCCGCGAGAGAAAGAAAATAAGAAAAAAAAAAAAAATGGTAGTGCTCCGAATTAAAATAAGTTGTATTCTGCGGTTCGCCTGATGTCTAAGTTAATTTCTCAAGGGAGCGAGGATCTTAAGTTTTATCCTCTTCGACCAAAGGAAAATGTTAAAAGTCGGTCTTTGCTGTCATCCAAAGATTTTATTTTGCCACTTCAGATAAAAATGTTTGAACTGAAGAGGTTGTCTATAGTCTTAATTACCCGTCTCCGCCTAGAAAGGGCTCGCGGATGGGTATTGTGATCACTCGGTTTGTCTGTTTTGTTATCTGTTTGTGTCTGTCTGTCTGTCTGTTAACAATTTTACGCGAAAACTAATAGCGCGATTTTGACTAAAATCAGAGGGATGATGGGCTATGACCTTCTGATCACCTGATTAAATTTTGGGCCAAATTTGGCCAACGCCAAGGCTGTAGGCCCAAAAAATGTAAAAAAAAAAAAAAATCGTTTCTTCGCCATAATTCCTTTCAAATTCGTCATATCGATATGAAACCAACACCTGAAAGTGCATCTTTCAAATCTGCATCCTATAATATGTCTCATTACTTCAGGGGGGTCATCCCCCAGTTAGCGGTAGGGAGGTCAATGTCAGGTGGGTCGGGCCCAAAATTTCAAATGGGCAAAAAACCGTCAATTTTCACCCGATTTACTCAAAATTTGATATGTGACATCTTTGACCTGATATCCTGTTGTGTCTATACGTCGGCACTAAAATGACTGCCGGGGACGGGTTTATTGAGCCTAGGCTCCGCTTCTTGTTGGTTCTTTCATCCCCAGGCGCTCTCTTATCTTGAATTAAAACGTCGGGTAACTACATAACTGAAATAAATTATACACCACTCATATGAAAACATATTTTCATTTAAATCTTGCTATCACCCGACGATTACATTTGTCTTAGGGAATACATTTCGAACTGGAATGGTTACATACAGTCTTCATTGCCGGTTTCATCACCAGTTCTCTTATCCTGAAGAAAAACAAGCGGGTACCTATATGAATAAAATTAATCATACATCAGTTGTTCCAGGTGCTGTTCATCTTGACACCAATGACTTACTTTCCATTCTCTTCCTACTAATTTCAGAAGATTTTATACGGCGTAGTGGAGACTTCTTTCAACTAGGGGAATGGATACAGCCTCCAATAGCCCTTCCAGTACGAAAACTTTTTCTTAACAGTATAAACAAGAACAAACTGTAAAAAAGATGTCGCTGCACTGAAGGGGTTGAACTTACAAAATAATATGGCAGTGAAGGAGAGAAGGAGATCCATACTACTACTAAATTTTTTCCAAGAGATTAAAAAAAAAAAAAAAAAAAGGCTGATAAAACATGATGAGCAGAAATGACTTACCAACGCCCGAAATTAAATAAATGTGTTCCTTTCCCCGGACTTACCAGGTGTCTCTCCAAGTTAATTTCTCACGGGACGAGGACCTCCAAACTTTTAAAAGTTGGCGACAGGTCTTTCCCCGCCTCGCAAGACACCCAAAGTTAAACTGCTTCTTGACGTTTTCGATACGATGGCGTGTTTTGCGTTTTAATTACACTCCTGCATGACGATTTTATTGAATGATCTTGTCTGGAAAGTTAATCAAGAATATATATTACCCCTATAGTTCAAAGTCTCTCCTCCGCAGAACAGAACTGTCTGGAAATTGCTATAATTATATTGAAAGATTTGTTCTCTGATTGAAGGACTGATGCAATGATGAAGCGAATAATGGTAATAATAATAATAATAATAATACCCAAAGACAAAGAGACCTGAATTATTCTTGCTAGATTACCTCCTGACAATTGACATTTTTATTCATGCAAAAGGAAGGGACCAAAGGCTGGAAACTTCGAAAAGTTGTCCATTTCACAGAAGAAGAACAGGAGCAGAGCCAAGATTAACATCTGTTCACAAGATCTCTTCTGTCCAAATGAATACTGAAGACCAAGGGGCGTGTTCCAGGTGGCATATTAGATACTGTAACGCCTCAGTGATTTGTATTACGTATTATACTTTAACATTTTTGTATTTTATATATATCGCTTTAATATCAACACAGTTCGCAGCAATAACATACAGGTCGATACTGAGTCGTACTGTGCAGGATAAATCGTAAAGGAAGAGATATTACGAAATCTCCAAAGCCACTTACAATACGGTCCTACATCTGATTGCTACGGTTCGAGAAAATCCCCACCTAACTCAGAAGTGGTTTATCTCTTGAACTATCGTGGTCTTTTGTAATTTCAACTCGATCGTCTGGGAAAGAGAAAGAGTACGGAAAAACATAATGTCATGCTACATAATTAAATAATGGAGATTTTTTCTAACTTATTCAGTGAAAGAGACTATTAGTAAGCTATTCCACTAAAATTGTTGTAGAGTGGCAAGTGATAATATGACCAAGTCATCATCGAGGTCAGTGGATGGTTACTTCATTGATTCTAATCCTTGGCAGCCATATTCTTTTATCTTTTTTTACAGCTTGCTTCACGCAGCTTGGTGCTAAGAAAAAGACAAACAGTACGGCTCTGGCATCGCTTTACACTGCACTTCTTTTGTAACTGGCACCGTATTCTTAAGCGTTAATTGTCCGTTACAACTCAGCATTCAAGATGGAAGAGTGAATTTAGGCTAAGCAAAGAGTGAAATGCGTATAGTAACTCTCAATATAATCCCTCCCTTACCATAGCTAGCAAAGTTATCCCCTTCAATACGAAGAGAAATTATCTTCTATATTGAATAAAATCGAATGCCGGCAGTAGGAGAAACACACAGTGTTCACTGTCGCACAAAAAGGTCATATAACTGTAGACTTGATACAAAGCTTCACAGCGAGGGGTGCACTAGTTAAACCACACATTAGCGGCAACCAGAGGAAATTACAGGCTGGCTCGTAAAATAACAGCACTCCACTAGAAACTCACATGCCAGTATCTTATGTGTTACGGGGACTGGTTCAGTCGGCATCTTATGTGTTGCGGGGACGGTTCAGTCGGCATCTTTATGTGTTGCAGGGGACGGTTCACTCAGCACCTTATGTGTTGCAGGTAAGGCTCAGTCGGCATCTTATGTGTTGCGGGGACGGATCAGTTGGCTAGTGTGGGAGTGGATGTGTCAGTGGTATTAGAAAATAAAAAAAGACGCATAGGGGTAGATATTGATACTACTGACTGAGCCGTCCCCACAACACACAAGAAATTGCCCGGCGGAGTGGAAGTGGAATGTCATAGGCCACGCTGTACATCATAAACGTATTGCAAAAAGGTCGGGAAGCCATAGGGATGCTGTTTCCAATATTTTTAGCGCTCTTGTAAAATCCGACACATCATATTTCATATCGGTAGTGGAAGTTAGGGCTAGGAGGAGCTGATGGTGGTGGTGGTGGTGGGGATGGTGATGAAGATTAATGGGAGGATAGATGGTTGATCATGATCATGTAATACATGTAGAGGCTGAGTGTGATGAAGATTAATAGATGGATAGATCGATGAATGGGTGGATAGGTAGATAGATAGGTGGATGATGATGATGATGATATGTTGCTCGGCTACCCTGATCGAACGCAAGGTTTCATGACAAAACCACGACTAGTAGGCTACCACCGCCACCAATTTATTCATTTACTACGGACTAGTAAAGACCTTCGAAGCTGAACATTTGCTTCACAATGTGTATGGAATAGGAAGAGCCAAGAACTAATTATTATTCAGGTAAAGACGAAGATTTATTGACAGGTTACCATTAACTCTCTCTCTCTCTCTCTCTCTCTCTCTCTCTCTCTCTCTGCGCAAAAATGAAAATCACGGTAAAGAAAGGGAATTGATCTGAAGTTTCTTGTGAACCCGGACGTTCATTCACAAATAAAATTACAATCAGTTTCTTATCATAAATTAGACTTACTTTCGCAGGGAGGACGAAAATAGGACAGCACGATTTTTTTTTTCTTTACCTGGCTCTTGTTCTTTCTGCATAATTATATCCGAGGAACAACGAGGAGTGACTGAAGGTTTAATTGTGAATCCGAAGCCAAGGTCGTGTTGTTGTAGGTCATGGTGTGTGTGTGTGTGTGTGTGTGTGTGTGTGTGTGTGTGTGTGTGTGTGTGTGTGTGTGTGTGTGTGTGTGTGTGTGTGTGTGTGTGTGTGTGTGTGTGTGCGTGTGTGTGTGTGTGTGTGTGTGTGCGTGTGTGTGTGTGCGTGTGTGTGTGTGTGCGTGTGTGTGTGTGCGTGTGTGTGTGTGCGCGCGCGCGAGTGCATCAAAATTTATGTAATGCCATTAAACAATTATGCTATTGTTGTTAGATGCATACAGATAAACTGAAAAAAACTTAATAAAAAATATTACCACCTTGGCGATGGTACAGTACCAATGGCTTCACAGTGATTTTCGAACGACCGAGTAAAGCATTATATTCGTCACTCTCGATACTTCCTTCGCGCTAACTTGACGCTAATCTTTATCCTCTTTCAGCTCATTTCACGTACAGTTACCTCCATTTCTAACGAGTACAGCGGGTGGTATGTTTGGTGAAATGTGGCACCACTGTGTTTGTTTACATCGTAGTAATAGTAAGTGAATGGGCAGACCCGGCAGAGCTTCCCCTCAGCTACAGTATCTAGTACCCACAGAAACTATGTTTTATCAAGTCATACTCTGTTTGCAAATACAAGTGTTTGCCACGTATGTATAGTGGAAGGTAGAAAGAGAAACAGAGATGCCATTGGTTCCCATTGTTTCTCTGACAGGAGATTACTGTGAGGCGAGGTGGAAAGGAGGGGAGGGGGGAAGGGTGGGGGGAGCCCATGTATCGAAACTTTGTCGTGTTTCGTTTAGAAAGATGAAGGGTGTGATTATACAGGTGTTCTGAGGTTATTGCTTAATCCGTATGCAATAACGTGTATTGGATGAATGTTGGAGACTTAATGTTCGTCATACAATGTGGTGAACAAATGTAGTTAAGCATAAATGTTAGAAGGTGTGATGTTCGGTGTCTCGAAACGTAGTTCACCTGACTCTAGTGAGTGTGCGACTCAAATGCTGCAACATTTTTGTGGCTGAACCAGGGTGGCCATAAAAATGATTCGTGAATATCCATGTGACACAACGGTCGTGCCATGTTGTGCATCATCTAGTCTGTTTTATTGTGAGGAAAAACAATCATTATATTCGCAAACCATGGTATAAGTAGATATCCCTTATCATATTGCATCACTACGACGAGACTGCAGTCTTATCAGTGACCTTGTGTAAATCTACTGGATGAAGTGGGGTAGCTTCAGAACCCGGGAGTATTTTGCCTAAAGCGCAGTGGTTGAGTTTTACCTTCCAGGTGCTGGTGCACCAATGTTGCTTACGTTTACTTGGACGCTCCACCAACACTCAACTTTTATCCTACTGTAGGTCCATCTTCTTCTTGGCTGTGTTATACTGTATAAGCCTGTATGATGACACGGTGCATAAAACATTCCTTACTTTACATATTTAATTGCATTGTTCACTGTATTACTTAATGTTTCTGTTGGCTGAAAACAGGATCTCATTCAGGCTGCTGGGATGTCAAAGTGTTTTCAATGGTCAGTCAGTATAGTCACGAAAACTGCGACTTTGTCTGCTATCTTGGCATGAGTGTGAATAAGTCGGCGAAGTGTATTACCAGACTCCCTGCACAAACACACACAGACTATACGCTGTTTTACACTCTCCCAGCAGCACCACGCCACCGATATATTTTGTGTAGCCGTGGCTACATACTAAAACCTTTGTTTATAATGGCAGACACCCGACAAACATTAATGGTAAAGGAATGTTGGTCCCTCAGGATGAACAGTGTGTGTGTAGACACACGATTAAATAGAATAATGCGTCTGGAGCTAAGGAGGGCCTGAATGTGTCAGATCTTGCATGAAAACTAATATATGAATGTTTTAAAGAGAATATAATATACGATGATCAATGTTTGTGGATGTTGTCGCAACTACAGTATCCAGACTAACGAAGTTGCACCTCGAAGAAAGCGACATTATAATTTTAGGGTCTGGACATCCGTAACACCGTCATTTCGGTTATTGTAATACAAGATATGCATTCATTATGCAAATAAAGTATCTCATTATCTCCATGTAATCCATCAGTATGATGACTGCACAACATTTTTGCACAACAAGCCACTAGCTGTCCAACACTCAAAGTAGCTATAATCCTATGCAACAGAATATCTACTTCTACCATGGTTTGAGAATATAATGATTGTTTTTCCTCACAATAAAACAGACTAGATGATGCACAACATGGCACGACCGTTGTGTCACATGGATAGTCACGAATCATTTTTATGGCCACCCTGGTTCAGCCACAAAAATGTTACAGCATTTGAGTCGCACACTCACTAGAGTCAGGTGAACCACGTTTCGAGACACCGAACATCACACCTTCTAACATTTATACTTAACTACATTTGTTCACCACATTGTATGACGAGCATTAAGTCGCCAACATTCATCCAATATAAGTTATTGCATACGGATTAAGCAATAACCTCAGAACATCTGTATAATCACACCCTTCATCTTTCTAAACGAAACACGACAAAGTTTCGATACATGGGCTCCCCCACCCTTCCCCCCTCCCCTCCTTTCCACCTCGCCTCACAGTAATTTCCTGTCAGAGAAACAATGGGAGCCAATGGCATCTCTGTTTCTCTTTCTACCTTCCACTATACATACGTGGCAAACACTTGTATTTGCAAACAGAGTATGACTTGATAAAACATAGTTTCTGTGGGTACTAGATGCTGTAGCTGAGGGAAGCTCTGCCGGGTCTGCCCATTCACTTACTATTACTGCGATGTAAACAAACACAGTGATGCCACATTTCACCAAACACACCACCCGCTGTACTCGTTAGAAATGGAGGTAACTGTACTTCAGTTATAGAAAAAGACAACACTACAGCTCAGTACCATTTTCATAACGCTTCTCGGTGACTAGCATCACATCCTAGTGTTAATCTCTTGTTACAATTCAGCATTCAAGATGCAGAGATGGAAATTTTAAGAAAAGTTAGAGAAAAAAAGAGTAAAGTTATTTGCTCCCCTGTTCCTCATTCTGGAGTCATCTCACCCCATAAATAAGTGCAAAGTAGGCTTAGGATTATGGTGACGATGATGAACGATTTTATTATTCTAGTCTAGTCGAAAACAATGTAATTGGAGCGGAAATAACTCAAAAAAAAATCCCCAAGAAACACGCAACCGTCGATTACAAAGCAAGGTGCCTATTTCTGTTCGAAGTACAATTTAATATGCTGGAGTAACGAGACAAAATCCAAAGATCTCGTGATTGAACCAGGATGTCAAGCCAGGGCCTTGTCGATATTAAATAATATACTCTTTTCACCCTAATCTATCCTAGATTTTTCTCATTTTGCAGCTTATTTCAGGCAGCTTAGTGGCAGCAAATGTCATTACTGTGACTCTATATTCTTTCTATAGCATTTCTTCGTGATTTGCAACATAATGATGGCGTTAATCTATTGCTACAGCTCAGCATTTAAAAAATATGTCATTTTTAGGCCAAGTTAAGGTGAAAGGGGTGTAGTACACATGAATCGGCATAAGACGCGAAGTAAATCGCAAAGCAGGGCATGCTACGGCTCTCAGACACAACCAGCACCGCGAACTGCAGCAACATCTGCTGTGATTGCCCCGTACTAATATGCCCGAGTCTGACGCCGGCTCTTTATAGCCCATTACGGAATATTAAGGAGCGCACACTGAGACTGCACCCACCAGAACAATGACCAGGTGTAAACAGCCGTCTGACAGAGAGGGAATATTCTGTTGTCTGGTTTTAAGTGTGTGTGTGTGTGTGTGTGTGTGTGTGTGTGTGTGTGTGAATCAGGAGGTGTTTGTACAGGTGGTAATATTGTGGTGGGTGTAATGGTGTTGTACTACTCTAATTAGTCATAACCTGCTAAACACAAATTTCCTCTAGCACTAATGTGAACCTTCTCTCATTTATAACTCTTAGTGGTGGACGTCCATTTTCACTTGGTTAAATATTCTGTGTTACATTCACAAAAATTCTAATTATACTCAACTTCCTTATTTTCTATAGTCTTTTTTTCATCATAGCAGTGACATGTCCTCAGAAAGGTTAAAATGTTTATAGTTCGCTAAGTTTTTAGGCAAAGGTACCCCGCCCCCCTTGCATCTACTCAACTGACGTATAATGAATGATCCGTAAACTGCGCTCCTCTAGAAATTCACGTGGCAGTATCATGTGTGTTGCGGGAACGGGTCATTCGGCTAGTGTGGGCCTGGTTGTGGCATCTGGAGCAGGAAACTAATAAATGACGGAAGATTGATACTGATAATGCTAATTGAGCCATACCCACAACACACCAGACATCGTCCAGCGGAGTGCAAACGGAGAGTTACATATTGGCCACCTTGTATATGTGAGTAAGGTACTGGATCAGCTCTTCCTAATACCAGTTTCATTTCGCTAAATGTACATTATTTAGCTTAATGTGTCACCATCACCCACACATCATATCTATGTAATAATCATATCTGTGTAACAATATATCTATTTAAGTTTAGCCAGCTACTCCTAGACGCATGGACTGATTTTGATGAAACTATGCTGGAACACTCCCTACGATCCTAGACTTTGCAAAAACATTTATGGTTCAAAATAAATAATTTATTTGCGAAATTCTTATCGTTAACCCCTCAATGGTCTCTTTTCTCTAACGGAGCCAAGTCCATTTTCTTCGGGCTTTACCATATATTAGTTTATTCATACACATGTTTATTTTAAAGTTCAAGCCAAATGGTTTCCTGCAAGCCAAGAAACCATTTACAACACTGGGTGGTAACCATATAACCAAACCATACGTGCTCCCTACGTGTCAAGTGGGTTGGTGGAGGGTTAGTGCCCCTCCCTGTAAAACAAATAACTCACAGTCAAATGGCCACCCCGTACGGGATTATGGCGTCTGGCAATAGATAGATAGAAAATAAACAAATGATGACTGACCAAAAAAGCGCTGACGGCGGTCTTACGAGAGGAATATTAATTTATAATTCTTTCCTAATTAAAAAGAAAAAAATAAATGGTGCTACCGTATATGTTGATGGTGATATAACACATTTACCCGTATAATGAGAATTTGCAAACTTTTTCGCTCGTGCCCCTTCAAGATTCACCCAGTCACGGCTCAGCATTCAAAGTTAGGGGCGTGGTCCAGCTTGGCCAAGGTTAAATAATGGACGATAATCTGGCACTCTCTAATACTGCCATCCATTCCTTGACTGTGTTCTGACCGGTTTTTGATCGTGGATATGGCAACATGGTAATGAAGTAGAATCCTTATCTTATTAATGAGTGGATCATAAACATGTGTACGGACATTATATAACTGATTATACCTTACTGGTTAAACGGCTTGGAGGATCACTTCTGAATAATGATAAATTCATTCTAAGGTATATGTTTAGTATTACTGTCATGATTTAATCGGTTCACTACCAAAAATCTCTTAAAACCAGAATAAAATTGTCTGGCTATTGGAATGGGGATAAATGTGGATTACCTCAAACACCTTCACCACACAGGGTCTCTCATAAGCTGAATAAAATCGTGTGGTTGTAGCCAGTGTAAACCCTAAATTCACACGTCATGGTTCTGTAGGGTTAAGTGGTAGTTGGGGCAATGCTTAAGAAGCCTTCTTAGCTGTCATATTCTTATCATCTTAGACTAACGGTGGGTTCCTATTTGTCCATTCATTTATTTTGGGTTGTATTCTAGGTGTATAGGAAGATTTTGTAACACCGCCACCTTTCCGATTTATGATTTATTCTGCACCTTACATGTCACTGTCATCTTGTATGTTATTTATACAAACTATGAGTTATTTAAGAGGAGCCTGTGGAGTCACATGGAGAGACAGGCTGACGAATGAGGATATAAAGGATCGTTGTGGTGTGGATGTGGATGTGATAGGAAGTGTTATGAGGAACACACTGAGGTGGTTTGGCCATGTGGAGAGGATGGAGGGTGAAAGACTGACGAAGAGAGTGTATGTGAGTGAGGTGGAGGGGGGAAGAGGGAGGGGGAGGCCGAGGATGAGATGGAGGGATGGGGTGGAGAGGTATATGAGAGAGGGGGGTGTGAGTTGGGAGCAGGGCAGTGAAATGGCGGGGGACAGGACGACGTGGAGGCGATTTGTTTGTGGCCACCCCAAACGGGATTGAGGCGTCTGGCAATAGATAGATAGACTATAATCAAGAGAATAATATATATATATATATATATATATATATATATATATATATATATATATATATATATATATACCATGTAAAATATTACCATAAAAAAAAAATCGCTATGAAATAGGTGCTACAAAGTTTCCCACACAACCTAGAATACAGCCTTAATCATTCAATCCACTGCAGTCTGTTGGTCTTTAGAAGTTTACAATATCGCTGTAGCTCCTTCGCTACGAGGGGTCTCTCCTAACTAGAATAAAATCGTCCAGCAGTGGCAAGAACATATAAGATGGTTGGTAAACAGTGTTCCATTTCCAACTCACCTGGCGATATGTAGCATGCAGCGGAGACGGCTCAGTCTGCTGATGTGAGCGTGGGTGTGCTAGCAGGAGTAGGAAATTAATTAACGTTGCCTGATAACGCAGACTCAGCCGCTCCTGCAACACATGAGAAATCACGCGGCGGAGTGGAAGAGGAGTGTTATATATGAACCATCCTGTCTATATAAACAAGAAATCGTATTGAAGGGGTTTATGGAGACTGCCTCTAACCTCTTCAGTACAAGAGTTCTGCCCTAACCTGACTAAAATCGTGTGTTGGTAACAGATTAAAAAGGACATCCATCGTACTGAAGGGGTTATTAATAAGTTGCTCCACCTAGGTAGCCAGAGTGTACTGGCTACATACGCATTCCTTCATTGTGCAGACTAAATTGGATAACTGCAGCATTCCTGCCTATATAACAATGGTTAGTGTTGTATCTGTCCCTTACCATACAATATAAAGCATTATTGGACAAATATGAATGCCATACTCACCCAGTTTAGTCTGCTCAGTGAAGGAATGCATAACTAGCCAATACAAAGAATCATGTCGCTAGACCAAGGGCCGTATTCTCATGCGTTTAGGAGGCTTTCTTATATCTTTTCCTTGGCAGTATGTTTCTCATGTTACACTTCGGCAGTACAGTGGTTGAGTGATGGTCGCAGGAAACCGGGCGATAACGGGCCACGGTTCGAATTAACATGTTATGCTGGAGGCTTTCCTGTCGTGTAAAATCAGGTCAGGGACGTTGGCTGGTCTCCCACGGGTTAAATGACCAGGCCCTCGGTAGCCTATTATTGGCTCTCCCACGTCCCTCCCCCTCCGGGATGTCGAAAATATTAGTGTGCCAACTGATACGCAAGAGGTATCAGAGAGCCTCCATGCTGACGAGAATTCTGGCCCAGCACATGCACCACACATTTCTCCTCCTAAATTAAGACAACATAGTAACTCCCTCTCTCCTTCACTTTTGGCTGCGTGCTGCCTGGCGGCGTCCTGTCACCATCCATCCCCCTGCCCTGTTTGCCGCTGTCTGCTGTCTCTGCCACTGCTGCTCTCTGCTCTGTCCTGACGCGCCCAGATCCAGGGGTGCAGTCAGCGCCCTCCAGGGACCAACACTATGGCACCAGAAAGTCCAAAAACATAGCTAGGATAAATATTTTAGACACCAAAGCAAGTAAGATATTCTGCCTCCTATTGGTTTTAGTGTTTTCCGTTTAATGTCAGCCCCTTCAGTCCGAGGATGTATTTTTTTTTTAATTCTTGCAAGCATCAGACGATTTTATTCTGCTTACAACAGCACTCTAGCAGCGAAGGGGTTAATGCAAGCTATATATAACTTTACCAGTTGGAAAGTCTCTCCAAAGCAGAATAAAATCGTCTGGTATTAGCAATAACGTAAAATGCTTCATCCAAGTGAAGTGCTTCACTCCTTTTGACATGGTGACGTCTTTTATATTCATTCTTGTCATCGCCAGACGATTTTTTCCGCTTTGGTTCAATACTGCCATCATTAACCCCTACTTTAACAGGGCTCTCCCCAAAGCTGCATATATTCGTCTGGTAGTTGCAAGAGTAAACTAGACAAAATACGTCATCGGACTGAAGGAATAACTCTTTGGCTGCGGTGAATATAAGTAAATAAAAACGTTTGAACTCAGCTTGAATTAAATTAATGAGTTTTCAGTTCTTGCTCCAAAAGTTTATCCAGCTGATTCTTTTAACTTTTTGCCACTATGGGCTTCTCTGGGCTTAATGATCATAAAATCGCATAAAGTTAGCGTGTA
>NC_136991.1:38632079-38689579 GCF_032717465.1 Coenobita brevimanus
TTTTCTGTGTAGTTTTCTTTATCTAATTTGTCTTAATAACCGCTCTACTTACTCCTACTCAATTTTTGAGGGCCAAACTAGGGAACGAGGCTTTTGGGAGGAGTAGTCTGGCATCAGATTTTACATGAATCATTCAACACAGTCGCACCTGACTTAATGTAGACCTGCAGTCCTTACCCTAACATTATCCGGGATGCGTGTTTTCTAGCTTAGTTGTCTACACATTAAAACTTTCATCTCTAAACAGTTACAATATATACTATTTTATTTCGTCAGGCCTACGTGATTGTGGCATTATTTGTAAATATGACACTATCGCATTGGCAGTTCGTGATTTTTTTTTTTTTTTTTTTATGTGTCCGACTCTGGGCATAGGCTTCACAGCCTGCTATCAAGGCCCAGCAGTCCTCCTACATACCATACACCTCTACATGTCACCACTTCAGCGCTAACACCCACCGTCCATATTGAATACATGCTAGGGCTGTCTCATACAGGACTGGTGTATTGGTATTAGCGGGGGTATTTTTACGACATGTCGGCGGGTCTTCTGGTAGATCAGTAAAGCCTGATTTAATGAAGTTCAAATCCTTAAACTGTTCCCTGCCCCAGCCGGGATTCGAACCTGGGTCCGTTAGGATTGCAGGCCACCTCTCTACCGATTGAGCCCCCGCCTCCCCGAACATATGTTGATTACGTTTTACTTATTGAGATGAACAATTAAGTTATTCCTTCGTTAACGTTATTTTATTACTCAACGACACAAAGATTAATAAAAAATACATTTATGAAGGCATAAATTTTAAATATTTATCTTAACAAGCCAAGGGTAAAGGACCACATTTGTTCTGCCAATCACGAGCGTGCAATGCGATGTTACCATATTTAAACTTGCGTTGGCCAGACGGAAGGAAATACAGTAGAGTAAATGTATTATATAGTAAGGTCAGGAAGAACATGATGTGGTGTTATTTCATAAACCTTATGTGTCTTTAACTCCTAAACTGACGGTTATGTTATTTATTATTAGAGGAACTATATCTACACTCACCTTCTTATCCACCTTTGGACAGTGTTGGTGGAAATTCCCAGGGTGTTAGCGATGGCTCGGATGGACTGCCCGGCTTCACGCATCCCTACTATGCGCCCTCTCAAACCAATCCTCCTTTCTCTTGCCTCTCTCCGTCTTGCCTATCTACGTCTTGCCTCCATTCTGAATCGGTGTGACTGATGCCCCGGGGTGGCTGATACCTCTGTTAACACCTCTGTTCATGGCAGGAAACCTAACGACTTCGCATAGTGTCACTTGGCACAAGTTTGTCCTCTAACTACTATTTTATTTGTTTCTACAGGCAAACCAGTCTTTTTTTTTTTTTTTAAGGTTTCTAAAGAATAACCAGACATGACAATTAATTCACATGTCAGTATGCCACTGTCTCAGTTGACGGAGAGGATCTACCTGTTTCGGTTTGAATGATTCATCTCAGTATATACTGACAAAACATGGAAATGGTGGTGTGCCCTGAGTAACGGTGTTTATTGCAGTCCATAGAAAATACAAGTGAACCACAGTCGTTTCTCGTTGATGTATAAATATCCATGTGTTTGTGGTGTATTAGTCATTATGGCGTTATTCTCACCCCGGTACTCCATGTCTGAGTTTCAGGAAGTGGTTGAAGAGGTGGCCAGTTACGAGGATACTATCTGTTTGATAAATTTGAGCTCTATGCATCCTCCATACTATGCCACGAACCGGATCCCTCATAAGAAACACCAAGGTCACCTGCTTCCTGGCATACAGTCTAGAGTATTCATCGAGCTTCAATTTACGAAGAAGAAACACTTCTGATACTGTCTGTGGTATAAATTAGTTCGCTTTACAAATACCCTTCCGTCACAGCAAGATTTACTCTATCAGGACAGATTATCATTACTATATCATACTTATCACGTAATATAGACGATAAGGATATCTCTCTACCCATTTATCAATTTATATCAGTTGTATCATCTACCGAAATGTTCCGAGACGCAATAACGGCGACATGCAGATCTATAAAAATTATTGTCAGTAAACGGGGTCTGGAATTATTAATGTCCATTAGAATTTGCTTCAGGTAGAGAAAATTTTCCTTTCATCTCGTTCCCTTGCGACAATTATCACCGTCGTCATCCCTGTTATTCCCTTAAGCGCTACGACATGGCATCATCCATATATATATATATATATATATATATATATATATATATATATATATATATATATATATATATATGATCAGGTATTTAATTTTTTTCAGGTAGGACGGAGCCAGTTTGAGCTTCGTTGTATAATAAATGATAATTTGGTTGTATATATTGTTTTTATTATCTCTGCCTATCATTGCCATGATAACATAATTCTGAAGTTGAGCATAAAGCACTGTTTTCAATAGCCTATGGAGAGATTCATGAGAATCACGATGACTACCAGTATTGTCCTTGTGGTCCTTAATGTGTTATACATGGCGTTCTGCACAGTAATACTGGACGTAAGGAGGTAATGCATGAAACCTATAGTTCTTCTGTTTTATGAAGGCGAAATGCTGTGGCTGCGATAATCACGTCAAGAATGCGTATCTGCCAACACTTTCATTCTAAATAACTAATATCGTAACCTTCGCCATAAATTTCCAGTTATTCTTTTCCCGATGGCAGTTTTTTCCACTTTCATGTAGTAGGACTGTAGGTGATAAGGGAGAAATTCCTATGGCATTAAAAGTTTGTAAGAAGGAATGAGGTTAAAAATATGAGAAAGAATAGATAAACAGTACTACAAAAGGAAAGGAGGGAACGGGTAGCGAGAAGGACAAAGCAGGGGGGAGGATGTGTGAGGTTGCCAGCCTACTTGAGAGAGACTGCAATATATGCGTAAATTTAGACCAAATTTATTCACAACGTCAAATAGCGGCGCCAATTAAGGTGTAACACCCATTATTAGACAAATGCATATTGAAAGAAAACAGGTAATTAAATAGATTAATGAAAGGAATATTTGTTGACAAATATGGTTATTTAGAGAGAAAGTTAAACTGCCTTATGCCTAAAAAAAATGTAGGGCGTAGGAGAAAGTGATAAAAAGGGGGACTTCAAGCACGAGGGATAATAGGAATACGGAAATAGCTGAAGAAAAAAGTTATGAAAAAATTGGTTCGGGTCCGATAGACCGTCCGATATCTTTATTTATTGCCTAATATCCAAAAGATAATAATAATGAGTAGGATACCCAAATACGGTGGTGAATAATAGACAGTGTTTTTATTAAGTAGATAAAATGCAATATATGCAGCAGATATTATAATAATTTATTTTTTGTAATTTCTTTTCATCTAATCACACTCACCTCTCTTACCCTCCAGCAGACTCTCGTCTCCGCTACCCAACCATTCGTCTCCCCCTCCCACCAGCCAGACCGTGGTGCTTCTTCACCCTCCCATACTACCCCCTATATAACTCCGCCCACATTTCTCCCCTCCTCACCCTCCCACATCCCCCCTCCCTCCACCTGCAACTGTTACCAGAACCACTGAGACCCAAACCAAGTCGCTGGTGGATGGGGTGTAGCCGTTTCATCTGTCCGGAGCTGTACATGCCACTAGATGACTACTCACACCCACACGCTGCCACTTAGGTAATTAGGGTAGGTTGCTCTGGTTTGGTGTAATAGCATTAGCAGGTTTTTAATTAAATGACGGATGGCCATACAGGGAAGCAGTGAAAATTGTTTTAACGAAATGAATGTCCTGAATAAGTTTGGCACCACAGCGAGATAATACACTTTGGTCCATTTGATCAGTTCTTCATTACTGTACTATCACGTCCCAGCAGCTGGTAGGTTAGGCCAGTGGTGTGGTTCATAAGGGTTGAAGAGGAACAGTCTGCTTTCATGAATCCTTCAAGTAGCCTTTATGCACAGCATTTGTTGACTATGAGCTAAAGATATGAAACCGCGGCAGTGATAAGAGTACCTGGAAGTCAGTGTAAAGGAGTCTCTGTATGTTATACTTTATATCCTTTAACTTCACCTGAATTTGCCATATCTCCATCTGTAATGCTGAGTTATAGAAGTACAGTACATAAATACTACAATATGATACTGTCCACTATTAGGTATTATGGGCAGCAGTTGCAGCCGTCGTATTTTCATACTGCCATTGAGCTGCATGAAATACCGGTAAGTTGGACAAGGACGAAAATATGGGCCAGGTAATGATGAAAAGAGTATAGCGCGTTAGAAAATCTATACGTGTGTGTGTGTGTGTGTGTGTGTGTGTGTGTGTGTGTGTGTGTGTGTGTGTGTGCGCGTGCGTGCGTGCGTGCGTGCGTGCGCGCGCGCTTGCAGTGTGTCTGTGTGACCTTTAGCATCTGCATATGTCATCAGGCTGTTTCCTCTTTGTGTTGCATGTAGTGTGACTTGACATTAGCCTTTATCAGGCTGCATGTACAACTCTCCATTATACACTTTTTGCTTTTCTTTTGCATGGATATGACATCATTTTTCATTAACATTCTTCCTCTTGTTCTTGGAAATCTTTTCACTTTACATTCTTCACTTTTATATCAACACTCTCCCTTGTTTGCACGTAAATATTCTCTTTTGCATTAACAGTCTTCCATTTTGGATTTAAAGACTTTCATCTACATCATTCTTTTTTTCATTATAGCTTTCCAGTTTGCACGCAGAGCCTTTCACTATGTTTACACAGTAACTTTCATTTAAAACATTCCTTTTTGCATTTTTAACCTTTCATTCTGCAGTTACAACGTTAGCATTCCTTCTTTATGCATTTACCGTTGTCTTTTGTTATGCTTACATTTTCTGATTTTAAAATTTTCCTATATCCATTTACTTTCCTGCCTTGCAATACCAGTTAACCATTGAGATGCCACTTTATTTTATTTCATTTTGGTTTATTTTATTTAGTCTCCAAATGTCTATTTGCAACTCGGGGAAACGTTTTCCAGCCAAAGGATGAAGGTTCATGTTCCTCTTATGTTAATTCTTTCATTCCGGTGATGAATTTTGTACTGTTACTATTTCCAAACTATGTTATTCATCTAAGGATAAACGTTTCGAACTAGTGGGGTTAGATGTAGCCTTCCATAATCTCTACCCTACCAGCGGTCCCTCCTAAAAGATGACTGAAATAATTTGTCCGTAATAAGAAATTCGTCATCGTAGAAGAGGAGTAAACTTTTTGTGGCTGTGTATGAAAGTACATATTATATTAAAGTTAACACAAGACAGTTCTATTCAGCTATGGGAAACATTCAATGGTTTTAAAAGCATTTCATTGACCTCATTTTTTGCCACGGATAAGCATACTTTGTTTTTTAACCGAAAACAGTTAATTTTGCCAGGCTGAGAGAAATCCAAGCAGACAAGCGTTGAATACACTAAAAGAAAGGAGGATCACGAACTTGGAATAGAGCGTGGAAATAATCACGGACTGTCGACACTCTTCACATTTTCTGCATTGATCGATTTTATGGACTGCTTATTTTTTATTCTTTTCGGTTTTACCATCATTCAATTTAAGTGCTTTCTGACAATATTATTACCGTTTGTAGTGCTGCTGTTTCAGATGGACTTACCCCTCACCCCGAGACGTATCTTTTGGCTTTTGCTTTTTGTTCTTTCTCTCTCCAAACAATTTTATGCAGCTCAGGAAATGTTATTAGATTTGGATGGCCTTCACCCGTTTACTGTGAGTGTTCTGTTAAGCACCATAAAACTGTCTGGTGTTATCAAGAGTATACTAAAGGAATGTGCCACCGGACTGGAGTGGATAAACTTTGTACGTAAGTCGTAGAGTCAGCCAGCAACATTTCCTATAATCATAGCAGTTTACGAAAGAGAAACACTTTGGATGTAGGATGAAAAAATATTAAGGTCACAAGGCTGTGTGCTTAAAAGTTAACCCTATCGATTCAATGACATTTCTTTTTCATGGCAGCTAACACTTTTATTCAGCTTCGGAAAGTGCTCTTGTGTAATTACTAATGGAATAAACGAAGCTAGATCTAACAAAATCATTTCGAAAATCTCTCATAAACTGACGAGAATCAACTGAGGGCAGCTAGCACGAAATGAACAGTCTGTCATCGGAATCAAGAGGTTACAACTTAAATGGCGTATGTGAAGGGAAATACCAAAATTTAGACGATAATTTTGAAGTGCATAAGAAGAATAGAACATGTCTGGCCATTGTATATCATTACGGATTGCTCTCTTTTTATGAGGGTGCAGACTAAGCAAATGATAACTGTAGACCGTCGAAAATTGGGGCTTCCCTACCTCTTCGTGTATGAAGTGCTGGGCGAGGTAGATTAGGGTGGAGCGTGGAATAATCGAGGGTGCAGGGCGGTGTAGTGGAGGGTGCAGGATGGAGTCGTTGAGGGTGCAGGGTGGAATAGTTGAGGGTGCAGGGTTGGGTAGTTGAGAGTGCAAGGTGGAACAGTTGAGAGTGCAGGATGGAACAGTTGAGGGTGCAGGATGGAACAGATGAGGGTGCAAGATGGAACAGTTGAGGGTGCAGGGTGGAATAGTTGAGGGTGCAGGGTTGGGTAGTTGAGTGCAAGGTGGAACAGTTGAGAGTGCAGGATGGAACAGTTGAGGGTGCAGGATGGAACAGATGAGGGTGCAAGATGGAACAGTTGAGGGTGCAGGGTGGAATAGTTGAGGGTGCAGGGCTGGGTAGTTGAGTGCAAGGTGGAACAGTTTAGGGTGCAGAGTGGAATAATTGAGGGTGCAGGATGGAACAGATGAGGGTGTAGGGTGGAACAGTTGAGAGTGCAGGATGAACAGTTGAGAGTGCAGGATGAACAGTTGAGGGTGCAGGATGGAACAGTTGAGGGTGTAGGGTGGAACAGTTGAGGGTGCAGGGCGGAACAGTTGAGGGTACAGGGTGGAACAGTTGAGGGTGCGGCGTGGAACAAGTAAGGGTGCAGAGTGGAACAAGTAAGGGTGCAGGGTGGAACACTTGAGGGTGCAGGGTGGAACAGGTAAGGCTGCAGGGTGGAACAGGGAAGGCTGCAGGGTGGAACAGGGAAGACTGCAGGGTGGAACAAGGAAGGGTGCACGGTGGAACTGGTAAGAGTGCAGAGTGGAACAGGTAAGGGTGCAGAGTGGAACACTTAAGGGTGCAGGGTAGAACAGTGGAGGGTGCAAGGTTGAATAGTTGAGGGTGCACAGTGGACCAAGTAAGGGTGCAGAGTGGAACAGGTAAGGGTGCAGGATGAAGCAGGTAAGGGTGCAGGGTGAAACAGGTAAGGGTGCAGGATGAAACAGGTAAGGGTGCAGGGTGAAACAGCTGAGGGTGCGAGGTTGAATAGTTGAGGGCGCAGGGTGGAATAGTTGATAGAAGGGCATGATATATAATAATGGAACATTGAAATATTAAACAACTAAGGGTGGAGCAATGTAAAGTGCAGCAAGGAACGGTGAAGCAGATAGAGGTGAAACGGAAAAAGGATCTGTTTGTGGAGCATTAAGAAGGACGAGGTCTGGCCTGACCCTATACCGTTTGTAGGTCGTAGAAAATACAGAACGTAATTAGTGGAACGTTTCGAGACGGAACATGAAGAAGGATGAGATTTAACCGTTTAGTGTTCCAAGTTCTCAACAGCACAACATTTAGCCTTGAAACATTTAGCGGTTGAGCGTTAATCGCTTTAATGCAGTGACGTATGTTTAGGAGAGATACCTGAAGCCAGATGGGTCAGATGTACACACGATCAAAAATGCCTCTGCCCCTTAGGGTACGATGGTTGTGAAAATGAGCGAGTTCTGCAGACCCACATGAATCTATAAATCTGGTGACTCAAAACATATACCACCTAGTATGTGATTTTTTTTTTTTTTTTGGCAATTTCAAGTTCAAATAATTACCAAAGATACTGTTTTCACATAATCACAGAGTCCCCCATATTTCACAATGCTACGTCCATGTTTCAGAATGATACGTGCCGTTAGAGGGCAGAGACTTTTTTGAGCGTGTGTACAGGCGCTTCGACTCGTAAATACAACAGAGGTGGTGTGTTGTAGGTTAAATGTGACAGTGGTGTATTTATTTACGTCTTCGTTATAGCTACTATATTGAAACAACCTCATTATGGTAGTCAGACCATGGTAGACGTGAGACATAAACAAATACACTGGTGCCACATGAGACCCCCGACCCACCCCTTTGTAGTGTTTACAAATGGAGCCAATTGTACTCGTACGGTACACGTCACTAATCCCTGTTCTACGAGAAATCGCTGCTAAACTGCATACAGTCGTATAAAGGCAAAAAGAATAAAAACTAAAGTACGTTATTGGATTAAAGGAGCTAACAAGAACGAGAACTGACCTTGTAGTGTCCCAGGTTTTCGACAACACAGGTGAGCTTGGCAGTGCGTCCCACCTGAGCAGTCACATTCTGGATGGGCTGCTCGAAGTACGGCGAGTCTGTGGTAAAAATGGAAAACTGATTAGGGAATATTGTTGTGGATTAAAAATAGCAAATTAGTTCAGTTTAGTAAGATAGGAATAATACTTAAAAAAAAAATGAGTAAATACCATTAAATATCATACCAGTATATCATACCAGCTGCTTGAATTCAAAGTCTTTGGCAAGGAGAGAGAGAGAGAGAGAGTGCTTGACCTGTAGGATACTTGCAAGCTGAAAAATTATTCACATTTTTGTTAATTTATTTGTTTATGGAGTCATTTTATGTGACCTACACGATGTATATAGTTTTTCTATATATCAGGTGGGTATAAGCACGATATTCACATGAGAGATTTAGTATTACAGTATGAGCATGCAGACTGCTTTGGCAGTGCGGTATGAGGCTCACAGGGGTGCGATTATGATGAGTGACATTTTTCTCGTTAAAATAAGTGACTCAGAGACAATGTCGTTCCTAAGTCTACTCCTGAGAGAGCCTGGCAGATATCATAGAGGATTTTGGATGTTAGAGAATTCTGATTTAGGGAATGTGGTAGACTAGGTTTTTTGTTACATTTGGGGTATTTGTGTGTGGAACAGGAGTTTGTGGGTGATTAGAAATTAATCAGATGAGTTAAGGGATTTGGTTGTGGAGAGAGAGAGAGAGAGAGAGAGAGAGAGAGGAGTTATTAGCAGGTTTTATGGATCCTTAAGGAAACTGGAAAGCAACGATACACCCCATTTTCTTGAGATATTTCTGAACAGCTGAAAGTTGGGAATGATTTCCAGAAATAAATAAATAAATAAATAAAAGAAAGCAGAAAAATGAAAGAAACGGTAGTTAATGTCGCTTTTTCAGCTGGATAGGTACCGTAGTGGCTAATTTATCTTTTCACGTAATAGCAGAGATGAAGGTATTTGCGGCAGGCTGGGGAAGTGCGGGTGTGTCTTCTTTTCCCCCCCTTTCTCTAACACGTGGCACAAGTTTTATTTTAACCCATAAACTTTCACTCTTCCCACTGTTCCCTCTGTTGTCATTTGGGAACCCATATTAATGTGTTTATCGTACTGATTAAACTTAACTACAAAGTGATGTCATTAATCATGTTTATACAAGATCACCTTGGCCTGGCTATCGTACTGACACTCGTTGGGCTGCCTCTGTCTGTGTCCAGTGATTATTTGAATTTCCTTGAACTTACAAGCACGAGTGTTCCGTCAGATTGTTGTATTTTTGATATGTATTATTACCTGTATCAGTGAAGTCCTTATACCAAAGAAAGGAAAAATGCATAGGCCTATTCCTTTTTCTTTTATAGTATACGCCCAAAATCCTTTAAACTAAGACTAACTTTGAGATATTAAATCAACTAATTTGTTCCAGAATGGGAGCAATGGCAGACTCTACATGAACGTGAAGGAACCATTGTCAATATGCAAATTAAAAAGAAAAATAGTTTCAGTACATAGTTTATCTATTGATTACTGAAAAAGACATATGTTTTATTGTGGTAACAACAATGGCAAACACTGTCAATGAAAGTAAGGGGCATTAGCAAGACGTGAGGATGTGTAGATCAGATATTCGTTTTAAGGTGGTTACCGGTAGTGAAATAAGTATTTAGAGTGGTAAAGAAGGTGTATGCTGCTTTCATAGATAAGGAAACATAAGGCAATGTAAGTAAGCAGGGAATGGGGAAAGTGCTGAATTTCGCGGAGTAGATGGGAAACAGCTGAATGCTGTCAGGAGTATGTACAAGGGCTTAAGGGCCGCAGTGCATGGAAAGTGAACTGAGTGAGTTCTTTCATATAAATATTGGACTGAAACAGAGATGTCCCATGTCTCCGCGGTTATTTACTGTACATATGGATTGTAAAAAAAAATAAAAAAGTAAAACAATGGATGTTGAAATGTCCATAGTCGAGAGAAACTAAGGCTTGGAAGCTGCGCGTGTTGTTTGCTATTGGTTCTGTGTTGTTAAGTAAGATGTAAGGGGAGTTACAAGGCTTGGTGAATGAGTTTGGAAATGTGTGTTAAAACGAAATTTAAAGTTGAATGTAACTAAAAACGAAATTTAAAAGTGAACGTAACTATGAGTAAAGTTATGGTTATTGTGAGGAAGGAAGTAGGGAGTACATAGTCAGGCTGGATGATCAAGTGATGGTGAGTGTGAATGCTTTCAAGTATGTAGGTCGTGTGACGAGTAAGAACGGAACTTCAGAGGGTGAAGTGCATGAAACGGTGAAGCAGGGAAGAAAGGTTGCTGCTTCACTGAAGGTGTTGATAAAGAGTAGGTGCGCTTGTTAGAAAAAAAACAAAAAAACTGCGCGATAGGACTGTAATCCCTACTCTGTCACATGGTTGTGCAGCGTGTACCTACTTGGAGGGATAAAAGTCAAGAGTAAGAGCAGTGGAAATGAATTACGTCAGAGGAGCATGGGAAGCTACGTGGAGAGACAGCAGGCAAAAGAGGAAATAAAGAAGAGCCATAATTTTGGTGTCAATGTGTTAGAAAGCATTTAGAATATTACTCTGAGGTGGTTTGGCCGTGTAGAAAGGATGGAGAATGAGAGTCTGACAAGAAGAGTGTATGTGAGTGAGGTAGAGGGATGGGTTGGGAGGGGGAGACCAAGGATGTATGGAGGGATGTTTTGGAGAGGGGGAGACCGAGGATGAATGAAGGGATGTGTTGGAGAGGTATATGAGAGAGTGTGTGAGTGGGAGATAGGGCAGCAAGATGGCGGAGAACATGGTGCCATTGAGGCCATTTGTTTATGGTCATCCATTACGGGGCGTCTGCCTATAGATAGACAGGGAGATCTAAAGGGAACAGTGTATTTTCTAAACATAATCATGATGTTCTTTAAATCGTGATTGATACACCGGCTGTAGCCAAATCTGGTATAATAAAATGTATTTTTACATTTTGGGGGGCAAATATTACTTTATTAATACTGGTGTATTTCACCTTGTGCCAGAGAGAAAAGCACATTCTTCAAGTTTAATCATGGTTGGTCTTTAATGGGTTGGTGGAGAAGACAGACTACCCAGGCTTATTATGAATAGACAGTCACTGTATTCAGCTGGGGAAAATATCAGTAATTATGAGTGGGATAATGGTAGAAAAATATGGGTGCCATATAACCATGGCGGAGCCACTCGAGAAATTAAAGAAGCTAAGTGATGCTTAAGTATAGGCCTACTCATGTATTTGCTTCGGACAATGTCTCTCCAACGCCTAGTATAAAGTAATTGATAAAAGCATCTAATCAAGGAAACTTAACAGCAGAGATCATTACTCCTGAAGAATCATACAGTAATAATAATAATAATAATAATAATAATAATAATAATAATACAAAGGAAATTGTACCCATCAAGTGATGCATCGGTGACGAGCTTGTTTTATATATATTTGTTCTGAAGAGCCCGGCACATCTCGACTGGCAGTGCGTGAATTAATATTACACTGTTCTAGCGCAGGAATCAAAGGGGAATATTGTGGCATTTATATCCTTTCTAATCACGCTTCATGGCGCTAATTGATATTACTATAGTCGCGGCGCATGACTCTGAGGTTGTCATTATCGTAACCAGGCAACCTACCAGTCAAAAGTGTGTCCGATTTCACATCATATTATACACGAATCATATTATACTTGAATATATTATATACGAATATTATTATACAGGAACATACTATACACGAATCACACGCGTCTCATGTTATACACGAAATCAGACGCACTGTTAAGGGGTAGGTTGCCAGGGTACGATAACAGCAGCCTCAGAGTCGCGCGCCGCAGCTATGTAGTTACAGTACTGTAGTTCTTGCTACGTGTCCCGCCGGTTTCTCAAAGCCTGTGTGTGTGTGTGTGTGTGTGTGTGTGTGTGTGTGTGTGTGTGTGTGTGTGTGTGTAATTTGTAGGCTATAGGGTATATCTATCTATCTACCAATTATCTATCTATCAATCTATCTATCTATCTATCTATCTATCTATATATAATGAGAGAGAGAGAGAGAGAGAGAGAGAGAGAGAGAGAGAGAATGAACTGATTACATTTGAAAATCAGTCGACCAAAGGTCAGTGTCACAGGGCAAGGTCAGAGATTCGACACAGTGTGAGTCCTCCTTGTTTTGTCTTATATGTCATTCTGTCCAAATAATTTGCATCTGTATGATACAGGAAGACATTAAAGCATAGTAAACAATACGTACGGACGGACATGACCTAAGATTCAACTTCGTGAGAAACGAAGTGGAATAACAAAATACGTAATTGTGGAAGGGGCATCAGGAACTCGCATACACCATCGAAAATTGAACCCTGAAGAGGAAGTCCCTTCCTTAACCATGGTGTTTGGTTTTGTTCTGTTCTTGCTACCTTCAGTAGCGTTTATTTAGCACAGGAAACCTTTCTTGTAATGAATTGCTATCATCGATGCTTATATTAGGCAAAGGCTAATGCCAGACGATTTTTTTTTTGGGGGGGAGGAGGGAGAAGTGACATTCTGACATATAACTTCTTTACGGTGACATTCTTTTTAATTTACTTAAGAATGCCGGTCAAAAGTATACCAACTATTCCACTGCGTCTGCTTCACACTTTGAGCATGTCTGTCACTTTTTTCATTGATGCATCGTATCAAGGAACGTCATCTGTATACAGAAACACAATAATAAGCCCCTCTCATCCTAGAAATATTAGCTAATAGAGGAAGTGGAGCGGAAGAAGAGATAACAGAATTACCAAACTTGTGTCCCTGTCTACAACTTTAGTTGATTTAATTAAAATTAGGAATGCCGTCTTACTGCGATGGGGTTAACAAAGGTTTTATGTAGTTCTTCCTGTTCGAAAAGTTTCTCCTGAAGTGCATAAAAAGGGCTGAAGCCAGTACCGTAGGAGTAGAAGTGGTTAACTCTTTTAGTACGATAATACCATTGAATGTCTTTCATGGTAGTATTAGATGATTTCATTCTGCTTAGGAAAGACTTTTCGAAATTGAGATGGTCGTTTGTAGTCTTCGTTAACCCCTTTAATACAAGAAAAAATTCCCAATATGAACAAAATGTTTTAATCGGTAACAAAAAATGGCGTCGTCATATTCGTATTAAAGAGTTTAATGATCAGTATACGCAATATCAAGTCAACATAAGTGAACATGAAGATTTTTTTATTTGTGAGGGCATAATAAATTAACCTGTTCACTACCAGAGGTCTTCCTTTAAGCTGAAAGAAATCGTCTGGTGATAGCAAGAGTGAAATAAAAAGACGTCATCGTAGTTGAATGATTAGTAATGTTTGTTCGTAAACCTTCTACCACGACAGACCGTCCAACCGTTTAAAGTTCTCTGGTGGTAGAATGTATACAATGAGACACCATCGTTTTGAAGAGCTTAAGCTTTTGCCATGAAATTAGTGTAATTATTATTCGCTTCGGCCAAGCACAGCGTATCCCACACTTTCATCGATACTGGTACCCATTATGTTTTATGTGGTGCTGTGTGTTAAAAGTAATGTTATTGAATTCCTATTAGCCCGTGTGCCAAGTTAGCGTCTGTGTCGTATTTGGATCTTTCGCAGTAGCATCTTTGTATGAGCATTTGTGTCCTGTTTGTATCCTGTGTTTGTTAGCATTTGTCGTACTTGCCTCATGTTTTGTTAGCATTTGTCGTTTTAGCATCTGTGTCGTATCGGCATCCTCGCCGTAATGGCATCTGTGTCGTATTTGGATTTCTTGTATTAGCATGTGTCATGTTACACTTGTTTCGTGTTAGCAGCTGTGTAACATTAGCAGCTGTGTCGTATCAGCATCTGCGTCATATTAGCATCGGTGTGGAAATAGAATCCTTGCCGTATTAGCATCTGTTTTGTATTAGCAAGTGTCGTATGCGCGTCTGTATCATGTGTCGTATGAGCACCAGTGTTGTATCAGCACCTGTGTCTTATTAGTATCTGTAACATCTGTGCCATATTAGCACGTGTGTCGTTTTAACAAATGTGTTGTCTCTGTCTTATTAAGATACCTGTATTAGCATCTGTTTTATGTACCTTATTATGATGTCAAGCATTAATGATATCTGTCATATTTGGATGCATTGACATGTGCCGTATTGGCGCGTACTGTATGCCATTTGTGTCTAATTAGGATCTGTGTCATCATTGTCATTCATTCCTTATGTAAATAATTAGTGCCGTTTCCAGACATTATTATTTGGCTTAGCCCAGGATAAATAATGTCAATATTAGAAGCTGTTCCAGACGTTAATAAATCATCAAAAGGCACAGTCCTGCCGAATGGTTTGCCAGTTCTAACCACGTCTCTCTTCACCATCCTGTCTCCGAAACTACAGTATACATCATACTGTCAACCACTCTTGTCACCACCGCTTTTGTTTCCATCAGTCTGCTCGCGATCTAAAAGCGACCCACCGTTCATAAATCACGACTTTCGGGGCTTGAATCCATGTCACACATGGACGTGAGCGATATTTTCCTCCCACACTTACCCACCACATAACTCCCCACCACCACCACCACCATACCCAAACCCTCATGACTGTTGGAGCTCGAACCCTGGTTGTACACGGACATAGCAACACTCCCCCTCTCATACCATCTCCACACCTCTACGACCCACTTCCACTCCCTCCACCCCGCGCGCGTACGCACGCACGAACGCATAACACACACACACACACACACACACACACACACACACACACACCGCTCGCTGGTTCTGTGGTAACGTTCTCGCTTGCCATCTGGTAGACGGGAGTTCGCGCCTCGCTTAGGCTGCGAAAAGTTTCACTGACGAAGTGGGTGGTTAGTCCCCCTTGAGCAAGGGGATGGGTGTGTGCGTGTGTGAAGGTCAAAGCCTTGCCCTTAGATCGGACTATATGAGCTCTCAGCTCCCTTCCGGGAGGGTAAAAAGCTGACTATCACGACCATCAAGTGATCCCGACCGACCCGGTGAATTACACACACACACACACACACACACACACACACACACACACATCCCCCACCACGCCTCCATCCCATCCACACCTCCACAACCCCCCACACCCCCACCTGGTTTCCGTGTTGACACTGGCTCGCTACTTCATCATACGAGGTTCAGTGCCCAAGGGTGATCGTGTTTTGAAGTCGGGTTATTTTTACACAGCTAAAAAAAAAAAAAAATGGAACGAAAACAAAGATAGACGGACAGATCTAAGGTGCGGTATTTTGTGTGAGAAAGAAAATGCATTTGTGTGTGTGTGTGTGTGTGTGTGTGTGTGTGTGTGTGTGTGTGTGTGTGTGTGTGTGTGTGTGTGTGTGTGTGTGCGCGCACCCTACGTGCTTGTTTGTTTGTTTGTCTTTGTGTGTGTGTGTGTGTGTGTGTGTGTGTGTGTGTGTGTGTGTGTGTGTCCGTGTGTCCGTGTGTCCGTGTGTGTGTGCGCGCACCCTATGTGCTTGTTTGCTTGTGTGTGTGTGTGTGTGTGTGTGTGTGTGTGTGTGTGCTCCCGCGCGCGCGAGCGCCAGTGCGGTTGCGCGCTCCTACCTATATCATGTGTGTGTTCTATATGCTAGAACTTCTCGAATGAATAGTAACTAAATTTATTCCAGACATAATTCCTGCCAAATAGTCTTCAACACTCTTGTTCGGAAATTCATTCGCATGGATTATCTTAAGTCAGCTTTCAAAATGCTTTATATAAAAGCTTTATATATATATATATATATATATATATATATATATATATATATAGATATATATATATATATATATATATATATATATATATATATATATATATATAATATGGGATAATACTGCTCTGTTTCTACCTAAAAGGCATTAGTAAAACACGTAGAGAAGGTTATTTCTTTCATTCCCGACGTTTCGTACACAGTGTACATTATCAAGTGACTGACAGTCAAGGTACAGTGAGTGGGTACCGTATATATATGTGGATCTGGGAAACAGGTATATAGCCACTAGGAAATAAGGTGAAGGGGAGATTATGCGGGGGGGGGGGTGTAATCAGCCAACGGGAGTCGGGAGATAATGATGGATGTCATCACTCCGCCTCAGACTTCGTATGGGGATGAACAGGTTGGGATGATGGGATGGTTGCAAGTTCTCTTCTCTGTAGGTACAGTCATAAGAAAAACTATCGTTATCCTTCAGAGCTATACACTGTGACACAACGACGAAGTGTTGTGGAATGACGGGACAGGAAAGTTTGTACCGCAAACCCGTTAATGTCGGTTATGTGAGACACAGATAATAGAATTTGTGCTAGAGGTATGAAAAGCTAATTACATCGTTTGGCCTCTGTGCATAGAGACAATACAGTTTATTATCCGGCACCGAATTCATTACATAATAATATAACAGTGGTGTAGAGTCGGCAACACACATGCAGACGGGCAATGAGTATGTGCACCCATGCCAGACATATGCTAGTAATTCAGCTGATACAAGCCAAGTTAGTAAATTTCAGTGTAATAATGATATATAATGCTTTCTACATATAATAAATGCAGAGCGATTATAGCCCTTCGTGCACCCTGTGACATCTCCATAATGCATAACATGGATATACCACACCCCATCCATATTAACTCTGAAGCATCCATCTGAAGCATTTAACCCGCCGCGTCCCGTTAACTATATATATATGTCCACACATTTTGTCACTGTCAGTCCCGTTGCCGTATATAAACGCGCATCAATTGCAAGGTCCCTAATTTGCACAATTTTCAATTTTCTCGCGTGATTTTTGGTATGTATACACGGGACACCTTCCTCTACAAGATGCCAGGCAGGGACAATGCCTTACCCTGCATGACCTCCCCCCCCCACGCCATTGTCTCGGCAATTCACCTGTTACCAGTGACCTGGCCAGTAAAGACATGTCGTGCCACAGTACGAAATTCAGGGCCAGAGTGATTCCCCAATCGATGACAATGTATTTACGTAGCATTAGAGGAAGAAACAGTCAGAAATGATGATCAGGTAATGTCGCCAAAAAATGTCAGGTATGTTGATGTGTTTGGTGAGTGAAACAATGCTTATATTGCCTATATTACTGTGTGAAAACCAATATACTCTCTTACTACATTTAAATTCGTACCAAATAAATAAATAAATACCGTTTATGAGTGGTGTGGAATAGTTACCCTCCCATAGAACTCGTTTTCTTTGGAGCGAGCCTGATAGAAAACCCAGTAAGGTAAGGGGTACTGCTACCTCTATTGAGTATTTTAAACCTCAGGTGAGCGATTTCTCTATGAATTTTCGATGTTTCTCACCAAATGCGGAGGTTTGAGCCAAAAAAATTTTTTCCCATAATTGGTCGGGATTGGGGGGAGTCAGTGGTGGAAAATCGGTCGGGACGGGGCGGGTTAACCACCCATCTAAAGCAAACAAATGAACTCGTGCACCCCTGCTAGATTGTCATTAAAAAACAAAAACTAAGTCGATGCCTGTAGCTTTAATACCCTTCATAATAATTTATCTGTTGCATTCTACAGATAATAAGCATAGGAAAATAATAAATGTGGCGAGTTTCATTATTAATCCCCGGCGGGGCACTCAGGGTAACTCAAACATATCTTTTATATTTCCCCACCATATGGCTCATTCTTGCTTATTATTCCAACTTGTGTAATGGGATTGTGATATGGCAACACTAGATAGGGGAGGGGCGAACAGCAAGGACCCGCCCACATAGCCCAGCTAACGTTCGTTTTGCATCGAACATTGCTGGGAGTAACGATAGCTTTTCTTATGACTGTACATCCTGGAGGACCTATTCATGATGACGAGGGCTTTTAATCTTCCATCACTTGTTTGGTCAGATGGGAATTGTGGCAGTGCCTTGTGTGTGTTTTAGGAATACTATTCTGCAGGTGAAGTGTTATTCATTCGCTAAGCTTGGAGGCTGAATATCCTATGTACAAAGAGGAGAGGGACTCATAGTTCCCTAGTTTGCAAGTACAGTATATTCATACATAAGATGACTGTTCTACAGGTTCGATGTTTGTTTCGTCGGGTTATTTTTCAAATGGTTAGAAGTTTTCTTCTTTTTATAACAAATGACAAAGACTAGGGTGGTCTTGGGGTCTGCTTGGACCGACATATCCTCTGATCAGCTTTTTCACTGCTCTTACTTCTGTTTTATTCAGGATGGATATGGGGTTTCTAAAATAATAATTTTATTCGTTGCCCATCCTGGATTGGCCTGTTTTTGATTTGTTGGCATCATTTTTCTATTTCACTTTTTACCACCCCATTAACATCTCAGAAAATCCGTTCCGTTGTTCACATGGACCAGAGTGTCTCTTTCTGTCTCTTGGTGAGTGGCGCCCCAACTACTTGAGTGTGTGAGGGCCCTCCTGACATGCCCTGAGGGTGGAGCCCTTGTATCGCTGAGGGCACTCGCTTTTTCCATTGAGACACAATCCTGGGTTTGTTAAGTTTTGTGTATACGCTTCTGTGGAATCTGCTGGGGCTCTGCTGGACAAGCACGTCCAGAAAGGAGAGCTTGCTGTTGACACTGGATTCAGTAGTAAAACTGAACCCAGAGATCTGCAGTTTCTCCTTAAGGCTTTGTCAGTTTTCTTTGATGATACTCTTGACGAAGATGTCGTCGATGTACCTGGCATATATGTCGGGTTTGTTGATGACCCTGAAAACCTCTTTTTCAACCATCCCCATGAAAATTTGGCGAAAAGGACTCCAAAGGGAGAGCCCATAGCAACACCATCCTCCTGGTTGAACATCTTTCCAGGAGCACAGAAGAAAGGAGCCTCCTATGCACAGGTATCCAGTAAGGTTTATAGAGCCGTTTTCGGTAGGTCAAGTTTGGGGACATCATCTTCGGGGTAAGTCTCATTCAGTATGTATGTTATTGTGCAGTCGACGGGGATGCTCGCGAATAAGCTTTCCACATCCAAGGACGCAACCATGCCTTCAGGGTTGGAGTTGTTGAGGAGGTCAAGGAAGTAGCAAAGGACAGGTTGTAGTCACCAGGGAGGAAGGGCACCAGTACCTTTGTGACGTATATTACACCACAAAAGACTGCACCTCACATTTCACCCACACACGTGGTTCACTTTCCTCGTGGCTTCTCCTCATTTCACCACACACGTGGTGTCCTTCCCTCGTGGTTATTTTCCTCATTTCACCTACACACATGGTTTCCTTTCTTCATGGCTTTTTCCACACCTAGTTCTCGGAATCAGCATCGCTATTGGTGCCGCTACCAATAGAATTGAATTTCTCTTCCCTCCTCACCTTTAGTGGTGCCTAAACCAATCAAATTTGAATACTCAGGTGACCTAGCCCACCGGTGCTCCGCCCCCTCATTAAGGGACTTAAAAGCTAGCGGGCGACCTCACTCGCCCCACTTCTCTCCACTGTCCACTTAACCCCGGCTACTACCTGCTCTGCATCTCTCCTGGTAAATCTTGCCACGCGGTACAACTTTACACATACAATTACACAAACACATCAGCCCAGCACTCCCACTTCTCACTAAATTCATTACTCACACTTTCATTCTGTAACTATTTATCCATGTAATCGATCTACTTATGTTGTAATGTAATGGTCTTGCACTATCTTGAAATCATGCAGTAACTCTGTATTGTTCCAAGTCAATAATCACTGTCCTAGCTATTTCTTCCCAGCACAATTGTGTTTATCTATCCTTACCATTCGCCTTGGTGTAGCCCCTAGTAAGATATATACCCATAACCTAAAAACGATACAGTGGTGACCCCAACCTAATAACAACCACTCCACACTGGTGACCCCCAATTACATAGAAAGAAACACCACACCTTCTAACGTAAGCCTCTTGGCAAGCTTGCATGTTGGCGTGGTTATTTGACTTATTTTAGGTCTGAGGGGGTTCCCTGGGTTGTGTGTTTTTACATCACCATAACAATAGGCCAGACCATAATCCTCAACATATTTCGTTAGTTTCAGCCATCCTGCTGTACCGTTGACGACATCCGCATATCTATTAACTTTCCGTTTTATTTCCTTCCTCGGATTTCGTGTAATACGGCCAAAGTTGGTGTCGTCGTTCAGGATGGCGTCCATCTTCGAAAGATAATCGCCTGTAGGATGCAGGACATTAATTATAGCCTTATCTGTACGGTGGAGGGTGAATGCCGGATCCTTTCTGTCTCTTGAATGCTTTTGTGTGCCTTCTCTTTAGCACCTCGCTTCGAATGTTTTCTCTACTTTTCCTTGCCTCTTTCCCTAGTTCAGCATGGAGGCATTCTTCATTATCCACTTTCCTTTCCTTAGCGTGTTGGTGGATGCCATCAAGGAGAATCTCAGACTGTAAGCGTTTTTGCCATGGACGTGAATTAGAGAAGATATGGCAGTTTAAAACTCGAGAAGTTCTAGCGTATAGGTAGGAACACACACACACACACACACACACACACACACACACACACACACACACACACACACACACACACACACACACACACACACACACACACACACACACACACACACACACACACACACACACACACACACACACACACACACACACACACACACACACACACACACACACACACACACACACACACACACACTCTCTCTCTCTCTCTCTCTCTCTCTCTCTCTCCAGTTCTGTATTGTCAAAACGCATTCATGATTATCCGAGTACCGTACCTCTACTTTCTCCACACAGTACACCTCTAACTCTCATGAACCTCCTTTTGACTGAACCCATGAAGCGTCAAACACGAACATTATGAGATCACAGAAAAGGATAATTGTCACCGCTTCTTAAAACTGAACCAGCAAGATCTAACAACCACACAAATATTTTCCTCACTTAGGGAATTATTGACCGCATTTTTAACCTCACCAATCAAGCACCAAACAAGAACTTTATGTGAGCACAGGGAAGACCAACCCTTTATCTCATCTCACGACCCAGTCTCTCTGCCTGCATACAGTATTACCATGGCCGAGATTCAGGCCCTAACTTAAAATCCAGCCCACATATATTCAAACTCGGTGTCCCTAAATCTTGAATCTAGGTATTGCTTAACTGTCTCAAACATAAACATTATGAGGGCAAATAAAAGAGCAGATCTCACCTTATCAACATAATGATAAAGCTGCTCAAGTATTCCCCACACAGTACATCTTTAGCAGTCTTTGCCGTGCCCTCCCAGGGGTTGGCATGTGAATGGCTCACTTAAGTTAACCAGGAGTGTCACTCGTTTAAACTTAGGCCAGCCTTTCACGTGCTGCGTCACCAATGCAGTCTGCACTGTTGTGCTATAATGCTAGATCTCTGATGTGAACATTGTGTTTATAGTTTCCAGAGGCATGTAATATATAAGGAATATGTTGTTTGCATATCACAAACTAGAGGGGCACTCAGTGGAGCGCATCCCTCTGACAAGGGCAGCGTAATTTCCAAACCACTCTTCATAATGAGTTAGTTGACAAATGGAGAAAGAAACACCGATGTGGGACTTAATGTGTATTGACGTTTCGCCTCATGGCTTCCTCAGAATACAATTGCTGAAAATACACCACATTTCCTGTATATATACCAGAAGGCAGTGGGGGTGTGAGGGGGGTTGAGGTATTGGTTAGGGGTGGTAGGGGGTGGGGGCAGGTAGGGAAAGGAAGGTGAGGTCCAAGGGAAAAGGATTACAGATCACGGCACAAGGACAGAGAGAAACAAGGGACAGGTGAAGTGGGAAATCCTCACACCCCCACTGCCTTCTGGTATATGTACAGGAAATGTGGTGCATATTCAGCAATTGTATTCTGAGGAAGCCATGAGGCGAAACGTCAATACACACTAAGTCCCACATCGGTGTTTCTTTCTCCATAATGGGTTAGGTTTTCTCATCACTGATTAGCGTTTCGTAAAAAGAGTTTTTCGGACCCAGAATCTGTAATACGATCCAGATTGGTCCCCCAAATTAATCGATTGTACCGTGGAACATGGGCTATCTGACTACCAAATTTGGTCCAAATCTCCTTTAGTTTTTGAGTAATCCTGCTAACAAACAAACAAACTAACAAACATCGGTCCCAAAAGTTAATCGATTGTTCCCTGAAACATGGGCTATCTACTCACCAAATTTGATCCAAATCTCTCATTTAGTTTTTGAGTAATCCTAGTAACAGACAAACAAACAAACAAACAGACAGACAGGGGTGAAAACCTACTCTTCTTGTCGGAGAGAATAAGGCTACAATGACCAGTAACAGAACACAACAAATGCGAATAATTATTCAGCTTGTTGACCCCTAGCATCCCACAAGTCACCCCTTCTCTCTCTCTCTCTCTCTCTCTCTCTCTCTCTCTTTGGGGGGGTGGGGTTGTGCTTTGTGGGGTGAATGTGAGGCAATAACTGATCCTCGCCCTCCCTCTCTTCTTCCCCTAATCCGACCTAATTATCTCATGCAACTGCATGACATAATTTTTTCTATGTAGTATAGTCATGCCTTTTGGAGGGGCTGGCAAAAACAGTGAACACTGTCCTAGAGATCATACTTATGACCTAGCCAAGTAACCAACGAAGCCCACATAATGTGGGCATCTTACTACCTAATCAACAGTATCATAACGCAACACTTATTTTCCTCATATATAACGATTTTGAATCTACTTTTAGCATAACGAACAAAGCGTTAAACAAGACCATTATAAGGGCAAGAGGAGAGAGCTGCCCTCACCGCATCTTGTAAGCCAGTCCCCCTGCCTGCATATTACCATGGCTGAAACTCAGACGTTAGCATAAAATCCAGTCCTCACATCTCCACACATTTAATCTCTGGTAATTTTTAATGTGCGTTTGACATAACGAACTAAAACACAAACATTATAAGGGCAAGAGGGAAGGGCTGCCCTCTCCTATCTTACGACCCAATCTCCCTGCCAGCATATTACCATGGCCGAGATTCAGGCCCTAACTTATAATCCAGTGGGCACATCCCTTAACGTGGCGGGCCCCTGATGAAGCAGCGTGCGGCGGCTTCGCTCTGATCCTTGCAGCTTGTCTGGGGGGCGAGAGGGGAAGGGAGAGCTGGGAATGTTGGCTGAGTTATTCATTTTGCATCAGTATAGTTCATCCATCTTTACCGCTTCGTTCATCTACCTAAACCCCTTCCATCCGATGACGCATTTTGTCAATTTGTTTATGCTGCTGACATGCAATTTTATTCAGCTTCTGAGAGTCCCGAGTACTGAAAAGGCCAATAAAAGCGAAATCTGACCACTCTAATTCCAACAGCCCTTTGTTACATATAATCGTGTGGAGATAGTAAGAATAAAGCAGCAAAGGACATCCCGGCCTGCAATGGTTCAATTGGTGGAGATTTTCATGGTTTTGTATCGTGTTTCTCGTAGCTACGAGTAAGTGGCAGAATAAGGCAAGACCACAGCTCTGCATCCTTTCCATAATTTTTCGTTACAAGCGTCATAATTTGGTGATTATCTCGTTACAGTTCAGCATTCCAGACAGAGACGGTCATTTTATCCCAACCTTAAGTGGACAGAGAAGTACAACACCATTATCACGCTATAGTCTATCAAGTCCCCTTTAGTACAAAGTAGTAAATGAAATAAACAAAAACAACAAAACTATAACTGCCAGCCCCATATGAACCCTTTCTGGGTGTAGGCACAAGTTTATTCAATGTAAGAAAGATGTTTCATGTTAAAGAGATTATTATACGCTATATCGGAGTCTCTGAACAATAAATCTTTCCTAAGCTGTATGCATAGGCCATATGCTTGTGCAGGTAGATAAAATCTATACGAAAAACGTTATCACAGAGAAAGTATAAAAAAAAAAATCTGTATGAAAAACGTCATTATAGGGAAGTGTTTACAGGCAGAACTTCAGCCTGCTTCCCTGGCAGCATTTTACGTGATGGAAACACAGCCGTTAACCTCTTATGGGCTAGATTCGTACTTCGTACGGAGTGACCTTCATCCCCAACTTAAGTGCTTTACCACTAGTCAACCAGATGGCTTTCTTGCGGCTTTTCTAGGCAGATTATAAATCATCAGTCGAGGCAGATATTACCCCACCACCACCAAAAAAAAAAAAAAAAAAAAAAAAACTAATGATGATATGGTTCCAACCCTTTCAGTCCGGAAGGCGTTTCGTAACTTGAATAAAACCATGCAGAGACAGCAAGAATCAAAAGGCGTCAATATACTGAAAATGATAGTGACTATACTACCGTACGTAATTGTACACTATCGCGGTTCTCCCTCCTGTATCCATTGCCACACGATCAAAACCACCTTTGCATACCGATTCTTTGAGGGCACGTCTACACTGCCTAGAAACATGTTATCGACAAAATGTGTGTGTGTGTGTGTGTGTGTGTGTGTGTGTGTGTGTGTGTGTGTGTGTGTGTGTGTGTGTGTGTGTGTGTGTGTGTGTGTGTGTGTGTGTGTGTGTGTGTGTGTGTGTGTGTGCGCGCGCGCGCGCTGTCTGTTTGTGTGTAGGATCGACTGCTGGTCCTCAGGATACGGTGTCTGATATACGATTGTCTCAATAACTTTGTTTGAAGATCCCTAGGCCGACCACGAAGCCTTTTGTCAGGGTCTGTTTACTCCATTCTCTTCGCACTTACAACTGAAACAAGGATCTTGAACTATAAGGTTGCGTATTTTGGTCTGGGAGAATGTTTGCTGGGTGTTTTCCTTGTCAGTCAGTCGCACCTCCAGCACACAATAGCACTGCTAATTAATCACACCTCCACACAATCATTTCTCCCCCAGCACATCTCACTGTTACCACATTACCGCTTCATGTTTGCATTAATCTATTTTTATGGATCCACCGCACTGCATTTCAGCCACTCTCCAATTACACTAGCATTTACCACACGTCAGCATTGCGAATCCCTGCACTGCTGCACAATCACTTTGACAGCAGCACACCACATTAACATTACACCACCACACCATTATCACAGTGGATTTTTGGCATATAATTCGAGTAGCACACAACGTTCGATGTACCTCACAACAGGTATTTCATATCCAGGGTGGCCCATATATAGCGCTCCTCTTCCACGCTACCGGGCGATGTCTCGCGTGTTATGGGGTCGCTGCAGTCAAAGTTACCAGTGTCTACCCAGCATTATATATTCATTTCCGACTCGCACTGCCACACTTACGCCCACACCATCATACTCAACCGTCCCTCCAACACGCAAGATAATGCCAGATGAGTTTCTAGTGGAGAGCTATGTACCCCCCCCCCTGTATTTTTATTGGCTAGCATAATAAGTTCTCCTGCAAAGGTTTCTCGGTCACACAAACATTACACAGCCATACCATTATTATAGTGGAATTCTTACATGTGTTTCACCTAGCACAGTACCATTATACTAATACACAACGGGACTTTCACATATTTTCAATGCCACACCTTATCCCATCGTTAAGTGGGAAAAGAGCCATGATGATGATGATGATGATGATGATGATGATGATGATGAAGATGAAGATGATTCACTGCCATCGTAACAACACTAAAAGAAGATCCACGTAGAGTTGAAGTAGTTGTATCATTCCAGTAAACACAAAACAGTTGAGTGGTAATAATTCATTAGTGGAGATTACAGTAAACCACGCTTCCCACACGTAACATTACACCTACACATACAGCCACCACGCCACCATTTCAACACTAATCACATAACACTTCCAGGGCTTTACCTGACCTCGCTTCGAAATGCTGTATATTCAGCACCACAATAAACTATTTAATTAGTTCCATACTTCACTACACCACAGTGTCGCACTACACCACAATGCCAAACTACACCACAGTGCCATATTACACCACAGTGCCATACTGCACCACAGTGCCATACTGCACCACAATGTCACACTACACCACAGTGCCACACTGCACCAGTGCCACACTACGCCACAGTGCCACACTACACCACAGTGCCACACTACACCACAGTGCCACACTACGCCAAAGTGCCACACTACGCTAAAGTGCCACACTACGCCACAGTGCCACATGACGCCACAGTGCCACACTACACAAGTGCCACACAACACCACAATGTCATACGGCATCACAGTGCCACACTACGCCACAATACCGCACCACACCAGTAACACAACACTAAGCATTTCAAACTCCTCTTTTGCCATTCCACCGCCCAACCTGACTCCCACATTACCTTATACAAGTTCATCAAAGCACCAGCCAGTCCCGTTACTACCATACTAACCTTTACAACACAACAGAAATATATTACATCCACACATTTACTTTACTACAGGCACATTTACATGTACAGTACGCTTAATTTACATCCCATGAGTCAGAAATGTTTACTATCCTCACATTGTCGTTAACACAATCACCGTTACATATGCCCTGCACCTTTCTTGTTATTGATAAATAATGTTTACTATCTTCATATTGTCGTTAACACAAGCACCACTGCCTATGCACAACACTTCTCTTTTTATTGGTCAGAAATGTTTAGCTTCCACACATTTACGTAACAACAGACACCCTTGATTATACACTGCACTTCTGTTTTATCAGTCGGCAGAATAATCAGACTACCACATTAATATACATTTTCACACACATATTTGCTGTCATATTACTACACTATCGGAACACCTACGTATCTTTCTTTTACCATGAAGTGGTTACAGTATATTCGTCACAGTAAAACACATTTTCTTTGATATACTCCAGTCATCACACTCACATCATATCATCATCATCATCATCGGCAGCATCTCCATTACTATCACCATAAACAATCATCACCACCATCATCTAATTTCCCACTAACACATGGGGTGGGAGGCATCCAAACATAGGGCCAGGAAAGCACATGACAAAGATCAACAGAGTGCCTAGTGAACTGAACTAAGCCCCATCCGCCCGTGCGGTATGCTTCGTTTCGGACGCTGGCATATCATCATCAGACTTTACCTGCATTATGTTTCCCAAGCTGGCTGTGTCTGCGATATTGCCCGCATAATGTTTGGTGGTATTATGCAGGATCAACGTAGGAAGAAAGAAACATGCAGATAAATGGATATTGCCAATAACCATGGAAAAGCATCTCACACACACACACACACACACACACACACACACACACACACACACACACACACACACACACACACACACACACACACACACACACACACACACACACACACGTACGTCAAGCAGCCCGTTTGCCTCCAACATAAACTTTTTTCCTACAAATTAATATGACACAAACGAGCATTATAAGCACCCCCAAAGGATGGGGAAAAATATTAAAAATCCAGCCCTCCTACTACATTGCCATTGCTCGGTTCCTCTGAGATATCTGTGGATATATTTGGTATACCATTTGAGTTCGAGAGCGTTCGTTACATAATATTTATTTCTGTCCGGATTAATTTGTTTTGAGTAGATTTTTTATTTGTTTATTTATTTTGATCTGCCAGCGTTAGATACAGCCTTCTTCAGCCCCTCAGTACGAGAGGTCTTCCCTAACGAGTTAAATAAACTAGCGGTAGTAAAAATATAAAAAAAATAAAATGAAACGTCGCCGTAGTGAAGGAGTTAATATATTCAGTTCAATGAAATATTATAACCATTTCAGCCACGTTCAGATGATTTTACGAATATTTAGATAAGGTGAAAGCCCCGGTAGTAAAAGATGCATTGGAGTCTGCATGTAACTCCTCCAGTTCGAAAAGTCTCCCGTGAGTTAAATGTACGGTGATCATTCATAAGAAGCAAGAATAAATGGAAAATTCGTCATGACGGTGACTGGACATAGGCCAAAGTGTTACAAATCCTTGAGACTCTTTGAGCCTGTCTTGAGTCGTCATCAAATAAGAGTGATACAAGACCACCCAGACAAAACCACTGATGCCTGTCGTACCCGGATGGACAGTCGCCTTCGCTTCCGCGTTTGAAGTTGTCAGTAAAAAAAAAAAATACAGGGTACCATATATTGCCCCCCAGAGCAGGACTGTATTGTATGCGATTCTTATTGCTGCTATGAGAAGCACAGCTATATTAGCAGCTTCATGAAATTAGAGAGGAACCATACAAGACAATAAGTATACAGCAGACACCATAAAGAGTGAAGGAGGTAATGGAAGTAGAAAACAAAGTACGATAGACACACGTAATGTTGACTGGGCCGTCCCCACAATACACAAGAGTCCACAGTGTGTGTGTGTGCGCGCGCGTGTACAAACACACACATACAGTACATATCCATCTATCTATCTGTATACTACAATATATATATATATATATATATATATATATATATATATATATATATATATATATATATATATATATATATATATATATATATATATGTTTTTACGGAACAGAGAAAGATAATGTGCACTTTAAGTGAGAATACTAAAAATCACTACTGTCCCGTAAAGTTCCAGGTTCAAAACAAAGAGTTAGGTAAATTACAAGTTAAAGTTTAATGCTCAAACTAACAACAAAACATTCAGGACTCATAAGGATAATGTAATGGCAAAAAACAGGTTAAATATATGGTTAACTGCAATAGCCTCTATTAACATGAAATTAGCAAGAGTAAATTTACCTAAGTCAGCCCTGATAAAATGAAAGTACACTGGGTAATGCTCAGTTAATGCAAGATAAATTATTACAGATACAAAATAATATTAAAACTGGCTGACAAAATGAATCCTACATAAATTACAAAAAAAACCTCACTAGGCCTACAAATCAACACCTTATGCTACACAGTACAAGGAAAAAATGCAATAACAATTATACTCAAATTACACAGCTGCTAGATGGTTGGAGACTTCCGGAGCACTCACAATAATAATAACGGTACAGGGGACAGAGATGTGAACAAAATGAGGAGTAGATCTAAGTGGCAATAATGCAGAGACTGAGCTCATTATATAGGGGCCAGCAGAGCTTGATACAACTTGTAAGAAGGACGCCCAAATGAAGCCATAGGGGACAAAGAGCTGACAATCCTGCTCTGAACAACAGAAAGGACGACTTACTCTACTATAACGGTAGAAGGGGGGGACTGAGGCAGAACACGCTCGTGATCAAACATGCAGCATACTGTGCGTTAAAATTACACAAAGGATGATGAAATCATTGGCTATGTAACAAAATATATATCTATATATATCTATATATATATATATGTAGGGTGAGAAGTGCTTGTAAGTGTAATTGTAGTGTTGGAATGGCTTTGAATGTGTGTGTAGTCTGTGAACCAAGTGTAATCGGCCTGCGCAGGCCGACTGGGTGCAAGCATACTTTATAATAAGCAACACTGGTTCAACCACAGCACCCCAAGTGTCCGCCAATGCGGTACGTGGCCGGGTGAACACACCCTGGCAGGGCTCGAACTCTGGCTCACCCGTGTACGAAACGCACACTCTACCACTGTACCACAGAAGCTTCATATATATATATATATAGATATATATATATATATATATATATATATATATATATATATATATATATATATATATATATATATATATATATATATTCACAATGGAAGGTAAAGCATTCAGTAAACATACATTAGAAGAACGCAGAACAAGCAAAACCCTCATGTCTATGATTTAGGAAGAATAACAGATAGAGAAAGATATCGAAGGGAGACCCTGCCCTTGTTCAGTATCAGGGAAGTTTTCCTGATCCCTTCACTACCATAGCGTACGTATCTTTTTCCTCAGGTTACCACCAGGTGATTAAAGTTAGGAAGACTTGTAGTAGTGATAAGGCTGATGACTATATCTAACATCTCCATTTCGAAACGAGTCCTCCAAACTGAAATCAGTCACCTGGAGTGAGAACGAGTAAATTATAAAAGAAGTTCATTAAAACAAAGTAGTATGGTAATATATTCTCCATATTGGTTGGATCTTGTGCTTTTAGTATTCATCTTGTTTAATATATTTTTCCACTTTTAACAATAACTCAAGTTCGGTTGTTAAGTGATTGGTAGCTGTATGAATGAAGATAGGAGTATCAGCATTCATATAATACTGTTAAACACCGCAATTTGTGAACGTAATTCTCACTATACTCTTGCTTTCTCCAGACGATTTTATTCATCTTTGGAGAGGCTTTTTACTGGACTGGTTAGTCAGTCATTCTCGATTCCTTCCTTACTAGAGTTCAATAAAATCGTTGAAAAAGTTGTATAATGGTGCTGCAATTAGAATTCAAAAATACTTTATTGATATAAGGCATAAGAAACAGTTGACGATATCGGCCCGTGTATAATGCCTAAGAACACCTCACGAAGCTTGGTTTGTATAGAGAATGCAGGACTTCGCTTCCCATTCTCCTTCACCAACGTTATTTCCACACTCTTCCTCGCGCCTCGCTGTGGTCGGGCACTGTCCACCGCAAGGAAACATTGTTTTACCTCACGGGACGGCCCTGCCGGGGCGTTTGCTTGCCTGTGATTGATGGGGCTGCTCAGCCAGACAGACCGACGCAATCAACAACAACAGCGCCCTTCATTCCCACCAACACTGGCGTCAGGTTCACCAAGACCTACATTATTGATATTTTTCTGATACCACACATTAATATCTCATTTACCGTCATTTACCTCATTTTATCCTAACCTGACCTCACCTTACCCAACACAGCCTCATTTTCAACAAAACTGACATTGCATTCACCAACATACCCGCATATTCACCACCATTTCCCTTACAGCACAGCTTCACCAACACTGACTTTACTAACTTCACTGCTAGCAAAATCAACGTGACTTTCACCCTGACCTCATCTTCACCGTCATTGACGTCATTTTCAAGAGTATAGATATCACTTTCCTTTGCACTGAACTAATTTTCATCAACGCAGTTCGCTCTCACCAGCACTGACCTCACCTTCACCATCATTTACCTCACATTCACCACCCCTGACCTCACTTTCAGGAAATACTACTTCATTGGTTTCATCAGTATTAGCATTACTATCATTTTCACCAACATCACAGCACTCACCATCACTGACGTCATTTTCACAACATTGACCTCATATCCAGAGAACTTTACTTCACTATTACCAACGCTGACTTCACTTGCACCAGCACTGACGTATTTACCAAGACTGACCTTGGTCTTACCACAGTTAACATCCCTGTTGCCATCACTAATCTCACTTTCACCAACACTAATCTCACTTCTACCAACTATGAACTCACTTTTACCAACTCTGACCTCACTTTCACCAACACTAACTTCAGTCACGACCTCTAACCTTACTTTCACAAACACTGACATCGCCACCAACACTGACCTTACCATCACCAACACTGACCTCACCATCACCAACACTAACCACACCATCACCAACACTGACCTTACCATCGCCAACACTGTCCTCATCATCACCAACACTGACCTTACCATCACTAACACTGACCTTACCATCACCAACACTGACCTCCTCACCATCACCAACATTGACCTCACTATCACCAACACTGACCTCCTCACCATCACCAATACTGACCTCATCGTCACCAACACTGACCTTACCATCACCAAGACTGACCTCCTCACCATCACCAACATCGTCTTGATCATGACCAACACTGACCCAACCATCACCAACACTGACCACCTCACCATCACCAACATTGACCTCACAATCACCAACACTGACCTGCTCACCATCACCAACACTGACCTGCTCACCATCACCAATACTGACCTGCTCACCATCACCAACACTGACCTGCTCACCATCACCAACACTGACCTGCTCACCATCACCAACACTGACCTCCTCACCATCACCAACACTAACCTCACCATCACCAACACTGACCTCCTCACCATCACCAACACTGACCTCCTCACCATCACCAACACTGACCTCCTCACCATCACCAACACTGACCTCCTCACCATCACCAACACTGACCTCCTCACCATCACCAACACTGACCACCTCACCATCACCAACACTGACCTCACCGTCACCAACACTGACGACCTCACCATCACAAACACTGGCCTCCTCACCATCACCAACACTGACCTCCTCACCATCACCAACACTGACCACCTCACCATCACCAACACTGACCTCCTCACCATCACCAACACTGACCACCTCACCATCACCAACACTGACCTTCTCACCATCACCAACACTAACCTCACTATCACCAACACTAACCTCACTATCACCAACACTAATCACAACATCACCAACACTGACCTCACCATCACCAACACTGACCTCACCATCACCAACACTAACCTCACCATCACCAACACTAACCTCAATATCACCAACACTGACCTCACCATCACCAACACTGACCTCCTCACCACCATCACCAACACTAACCTCACCATCACCAACACTAACCTCACTATCACCAACACTGATCACACCATCACCAACACTGACCTCCTCACCACCATCACCAACACTGACCTCACCATCACCAACACTGACCTCACCATCACCAACACTGACCTACTCACCATCACCAACACTGACCTCCTCGCCATCACCAACACTAACCTCACCATCACCAACACTGACCTCACCATCACCAACACTGACCACCTCACCATCACCAACACTGACCTCCTCACCATCACCAACACTGACCTCCTCACCATCACCAACAATAATCTCACCATCACCAACACTGACCTCCTCGCCATCACCAACACTGACCTACTCACCATCACCAACACTGACCTTATCACCATCACCAACATTGACCTCACTATCAATAACACTGACCTCCTCACCATCACCAATACTGACCTCATCGTCACCAACACTGACCTTACCATCACCAACACTGACCTCCTCACCATCACCAACATCGTCTTGATCATGACCAACACTGACCCAACCATCACCAACACTGACCACCTCACCATCACCAACATTGACCTCACAATCACCAACACTGACCTGCTCACCATCACCAACACTGACCTGCTCACCATCACCAACACTGACCTGCTCACCATCACCAACACTGACCTGCTCACCATCACCAACACTGACCTGCTCACCATCACCAACACCGACCTGCTCACCATCACCAACACTAACCTCACCATCACCAACACTGACCTCCTCACCATCACCAACACTGACCTCCTCACCATCACCAACACTGACCACCTCACCATCACCAACACTGACCTCATCACCACCAACACTGACCACCTCATCACCACCAACACTGACCACCTCGCCATCACCATCACTGACCTCACCGTCACCAACACTGACCTCCTCACCATCACCAACACTGACCTCCTCACCATCACCAACACTGACCTCCTCACCATCACCAACACTGACCACCTCACCATCACCAACACTGACCTCCTCACCATCACCAACACTGACCACCTCACCATCACCAACATTAACCTTACTATCACCAACAATAACCTCACTATCACCAACACTAATCACAACATCACCAACACTGACCTCACCATCACCAACACTGACCTCACCATCACCAAGACTAACCTCACCATCACCAACACTAACCTCACTATCACCAACACTGATCACACCATCACCAACACTGACCTCCTTGTCGTAAAGACTTTGTAGTTAATTGTAGAGAAGTATATTTTAGACTTGTGGTCGAGCGGCTTTTATATCTTGTAGTAGTTTCCCCACCAGATGTCATGTAGTGACGGGAGAGGTAAAGAATAGTATGGGACTATCTTTATTTGTCTTGGAAATATTAAACAGGTATAATAGTATAAGTCCTGGGTAGCTACCTCCCTGTCTCGCTATCTCTCTCTCTCTCTCTCTGTTCTCAAGCTAATCTCCGTCTCGACCTCTCTATAGGGTCGCTTGTCTCCTTCTGTCTAGCCTGTTCGGTGGCTAATCTAGGTCTGAGCTCTCTTTCCTAAATTCTGGTATAGCAGGGGTGTGTCACATGTGTTCCTCGTGGGTGGACTAGATCTTTCTCACGAGAGGACTGCTGACAGCTAACTGAATCATCTCCTTACTGGCCGCTGTCGTCAGCTTTCCTCCGTGTAAGCGTTTAGCGCTGCTCGCTTCTCGCAAACACAACACCTTCTCATCATTTGACTTCCTGCTTCTATCTGTCTCTCTATCTATCTATTTATCTATCTATCTAGTATGATTTGCAATTATAATATGGAGACCTACCACATTGCTCTGCCGCGCAAAATGGCGTACCATCGACATTTAATAGTTATAATATATTAATACATACTACATACACATTATAATAAACTTATAAGCTAATTAAGTGAAATACATAATATTGTAAGTAACATAATTGTATGAATATTGTATACATATATTATTCATAGTAAATAGTGATTATTCAGTAATATTACGCATATAATTGTGCAATGGTAATACTGCTAGGTTATACATTACATATTTGAGTTATCACTTTAGTAATGTCTAATATTTCACCTAACTTGTATGATGATACTGGTAATACAGAATTGTGCTATAATTGTATGACTTATAATATTGTACTAACATTGTGGTACTACATAATTGTAACATTTTATGAATTGTTACTAAATATTGTGTTAATGCATAATTGTGTTGGCCTTATAATTGTAGTTACATAAAAGTTACATCTTGTTAATGCAACTGTTTTGTCGTTACATAATTGTTACATATCGTTTGTAGGTACATAATTGTTGTTAAAGTTACATAAAAGTTACATCTTGTTAATGCAACTGTTACATAATTGACAAAGTGTAACATAATGCAATCGTTTGTCGTTACATAATTGTTACATATCGTTTGTAGGTACATAATTGTAGTTAAAGTTACATAAAAGTTACATCTTGTTAATGCAACTGTTACATAATTGGCAAAGTGTAACATAATGCAATCGTTTGTCTTTACATAATTATAATATGGAGTAACAATTGTAATAACTGCAGTCCTAACATATGCTGCGGTCGATGATAGTGATGATGTGTCGTGCCACTTGTATGTGGAGACAACAATTTGCATTTTTGTTTGTAGTTTACGTGGTATTTTGACTTATGTAGTAACACTTACACTTATTTTCATTTGTTTGTTATGTGATCTTACTCTATTTCTCTTTTTTCTTTCTTACTTTTCTTTCTTTCTTTCTTCTTTTTTTTTTTTCTTTTTTTTTTTGTTCTATAGTTTGTTTTTCTTTGCTTGTGTACGCTTTTTTCCATGTTGTTCATGGTTACATAATTACTGGCTAATTTCCTTGGGATACTTTTTCAAAGTTTAGTTTATATTGCACAGATACTATAAAATGATATTATATAGTCCCATATTTTGTTATTTTATATAAAAAAAAAAAATATATACATATATACAGTATTAACTATACACACTGACTTGTTCACCTGTACCTATCGTGAGTAATATGTGTGTCAGCACTGTGTGGAAATCATTGTCTTCACGATTGTGTTGAAGATGTTCACTCTTGCTAACGGCATTTGTGTTGGCCATTTTTTTCTTTTCTCTAGTTTACCTTGTAACTTAATTTATATGTTTCCACTAGGTAGCTTTAATTAATAAATGTTTAATACAGTTCTTTTAATCGCTCACTGAGTAACTGTGATGGTGTATTTTCTTTATCACTTGTAGATGTACTAATGTATAGTTGTATATATGAAACACGTATTTTATGTAGGTATAAATGGTAACACTCGTTGGTAGTAAATAAATGTTATAATAAATGAATGAATATATACTGTGTAGAATGTTTATTGTTGGTGCAAGTATTTAATGATTGAATTATGAAGATAATTGAAGTAAGTATGTGTATTTGAACTGTAACTATACAGCACGTTTTATATGTTTGTGCAGAAGCTTATTGTCTATCACTGTGTATTGTATAAATGAAGTAACTATGTAACTTACTAATTTTTACCGTGGTGGGAAATGGTGAGAGTGGTGGTGCAGGTGGTGTGTTGACTGACGTGGCGTCTGTTCAGCAAGCACGCATGATGACCTCAACTTCCCACACTGGTAGCTGTGGTGAGTGAATGAGTAGCGATGAGTAACTTGAGTGAAGACGAGTGAGTAAGATGAGTTGTAAATCGTGTCTCACTCTTCGTTTGTTTGTTCCCTTTATTCTATGTGGAAGTTTTCTCTGTCCTTTTCTCTAGTGATTTATTCGTTGTGGGATGAAGACTGCCGCTTCTTGTAGGTGCGTGTAGAAGATTATACAGACGACGTAGAGTTGTTAATTGTAGTTGATTGTAGATGGCTGTAGTTGATTGTAGATGGCTGTAGACTTTGTAGAACTGAAGCTAACCTTGTAGTCTCGGTTGCTTTTGTAGAAATTTGCTTTTAATTCGGAGACGATGTCCGCAGATTTGCTGGTTTGTCGTTAAGCGACTTGCAAGGCGTCGAGTGATCTCTTGACCTCTGCATCAGCGTAATGATCTGGGAGACGGAGGGGGCAGGAGCTGATATTGTTGGTTGTTGTCAATCTTGATATTTTGTAGGAATTTAATGTTGATTCGTAGACGAGGTTCGTATACGTTCGCTGCTACCAAATGTCATAAAGACTTTGTATCTTAAAGCAGCGACTTTGTATTTGCTTGTAGAGGCGTATATTTTAGACTTGTGGTCGAGCGGCTTTTATATCTTGTAGTAGTTTCCCCACCAGATGTCATGTAGTGACGGGAGAGGTAAAGAATAGTATGGGACTATTTTTATTTGTCTTGGAAATATTAAACAGGTATAATAGTATAAGTCCTGGGTAGCTACCTCCCTGTCTCGCTATCTCTCTCTCTCTCTCTGTTCTAAAGCTAATCTCCGTCTCGACCTCTCTATAGGGTCGCTTGTCTCCTTCCGTCTAGCCTGTTCGGTGGCTAATCTAGGTCTCAGCTCTCTTTCCTAAATTCTGGTATAGCAGGGGTGTGTCACATGTGTTCCTCGTGGGTGGACTAGATCTTTCTCACGAGAGGACTGCTGACAGCTAACTGAATCATCTCCTTACTGGCCGCTGTCGTCAGCTTTCCTCCGTGTAAGCGTTTAGCGCTGCTCGCTTCTCGCAAACACAACACCTTCTCATCATTTGACTTCCTGCTTCTATCTGTCTCTCTATCTATCTATTTATCTATCTATCTAGTATGATTTGCAATTATAATATGGAGACCTACCACATCCTCACCACCATCACCAACACTGACCTCACCATCACCAACACTGACCTCACCATCACCAAAACTGACCTTCTCACCATCACCAACACTGACCTCCTCGCCATCACCAACACTAACCTCACCATCACCAACAATAATCTCACCATCACCAACACTGACCTCCTCGCCATCACCAACACTGACCTCCTCACCATCACCAACACTGACCTTATCACCATCACCAACACTGACCTTATCACCATCACCAACACTGACCTCACCACCATCACCATCACTGGCCTCACCGTCACCAACACTGACCTCACCATCACCAACACTGACCTCCTCGCCATCACCAACACTGACCTCCTCACCATCACCAACACTGACCTCACCATCACCAACACTAATCTCACCATCACCAACACTGACCTCACCACCATCACCAACACTGACCTCCTCACCATCACCAACACTGACCTCCTCACCATCACCAACACTGACCTCACCATCACCAACACTGACCTTATCACCATCACCAACACTGACCTTATCACCATCACCATCACTGACCTCACCGTCACCAACAATGACCACCTCGCCATCACCAACACTGACCTCCTCGCCATCACCAACACTGACCTCCTCACCATCACCAACACTAACCACCTCACCATCACCAACACTGACCTCCTCACCATCACCAACACTGACCTCCTCACCATCACCAACACTGACCTTCTCACCATCACCAACACTGACCTTCTCACCATCACCAACACTGACCTTACTTTCACCAACACTGACCTCACCATCACCAACACTGACCTCACCATCACCAACACTGACATCACCATCACCAACGTTGACCTCACCATCACCAACACTGACCTCCCTTTCACAAGCACTAGCCACATCTTCACCTCCATTACATATTTCATCCGGACGCACCAACGCCCCCAAGAACCCCAGCAGAATAGAAATAAGGCTTGAGAACACTGGGCAGGGTGGCGATGGGGTGTATGAGGGAGGGTGGTGTGTCATGGGAGGGGAGGGGTCGTTGCTGAGTAAGAACAGAAACTCTTGGATGTCCTTTTTTTTTTTGTAGGTCACCCCACACAACATGCGGCGTCAATAGATGGGCAGAGAAACAGGTAGGTAGGTAGATGTGCTAGATAGATAGGTATGATGATAAGTGGGTAGGTAGTAGAAAGGTAGGCACTGAAGGGAGGTGGGTTAGTATATTGGTAAGTAGGTAGGTCGATATGTAAGTAGGTCGATAGACAGATCGGTATGTATGTATGTATATAGACACAGATATATAGATAGATAAAAATTGATACAATACATTAGTATCATGGAATGGGACTAGAGCCGGTGGGGCGGATATGAACTTTTGCATACTACCATAAGTAACAAACAACTGTGATAACTATTGCCATGGGAACATTTTAAAAACAGGATGGTCTACTTTCCCTGCCTATCCAAAACACACACACACACACACACACACACACACACACACACACACACACACACACACACACACACACACACACACACACACACACACACACACACACACACACACACACACACACACACACACACACACACACACACACACACACACACACACACACACACACACACACACACACACACACACACACACACACACACACACACACACACACACACACACACACACACACACACACACACACACACACACACACACACACACACACACACACACACACACACACACACACACACACACACACACACACACACACACACACACACACACACACACACACACACACACACACACACACACACACACACACACACACACACACACACACACACACACACTGTAAAACTAACAGTAAAACAAAACCATAACTACAAGCTTCAACAAGATAATCAGATAAAAAATTAAACAGCTTCAGCAAGGTAATCAGTTCATTCTTTCTCACTTTTATTTGGGGGATGGGGTGGGGTGGGGAGGGAGAGAGTCCTCTACTTTCATCATAGCGCCACACCGAAACTGATAATCGTAGTCCCATGTGATAAATAAAGAAATGAAGCCTCGACATTTAAGCTGCCGATACGTTAATACTTAAGCGGTTCACTGTGATGGCGCTTTTATTTTTTCATATTTTATTATATTTTCACAACCACAAACGACTGAATTCCTTTAAAGGGAGATCTTCGTGCTGCAGGGGATGAATAAACGCTTCATCATCCCAGTGTCTACAAGAGTTTGCCCCCTGTTCTAAATATAGTTGTCTGGGAGTTAGCAAAACTAAACTAAATATAAGGAATATCGTGTTGTAGATATTACCTCAATACGATGACACCTTTTGTATTTAATTCTATTTGCTACCAGACGATTTTATTCAACTTACAAAGGATCCGTCTGAACTGGAGGGTAAACAACTCTTTGGTTATCCCTTGCGTACGAAGACATCATCAACATTTTACATCAACCACGATACGATTATATTTAGAATTGATCTGTATTAATTAGTGCTTAGAAGTATCTCTTAACCCCTGACATACGTTTATGCCCTCTGTGATTGAAAACTATTACAACAACCAAACAACTTACTTTACAATACGAAACTTTTCTCGGACTCGATGACATTACGTAAGTAGTAAAGACATATTGGGGTTACATCATTTGTCACTCTCCTATTCACGCTCATAGCTTTCATATATCGTTACAACTTAGGAAGTCGTTCCGAGTATTATACAGCTAATCGATCTAAATGTCCACGCCACGGCACTGTACAGGCCCCAAACATGCACCGGTGGCATGTTGTGTGCCTTTAGTTTGTGCCGGGGAACTGAGTTTGGGGCACATTCTCTGAACATTATTGCTTCACGATATCCTCACGAATTAGTGCGTGGCGTAAGAAGCCAGTCTGAAGTATGCTTTATAAATCATCGTAGTTCCTCCTGTTCTGGCATCATAACTATCTTATTCATACTGCCTACTGTATTTAACTATTTAACCCATATAAATACAGTATACACACACACACACACACACACACACACACACACACACACACACACACACACACACACACACACACACACACACACACACACACACACACACACACACACACACACACAGAGGTGTGTGTGTAATAAAGGTATATACATCTTTGTCAGCAATGACGCAGACTTAAAGTCAGATATTTCTGCTGTCAGAGTCAGTTCCCACGGTAGATCAGGAAAACTAACTTTTGAACAAGGAGGATGTCTCATAGCCCTCTTAGCAATTGTGTGTACACCTAAACTGAAACCCATGAAACCCATATAAGTCACGACGTCTTTAGTTCACCACCAGATAGACAACAGGAATTCTTCTTTGTTATTCACTTGAGTGACAAGCGGATCTGAAATATGTTTTTAAATTACCTATGTCCCATCGCTATTCTGACGCGTGAGAAGTAGACTTAAAACCTGCCTAATGCCAAGCATTCGTCTCGGACTTTACGAAAATCAGTTCCCAAGTGGTCAGCTTATAATACACCTACAAAGAGTTGGTTCTTTTAGCTAAATAGAATTAATCGTGCTTGCTGCTGTAGCAAGATAGGTCAAAACGCATCATCTCTGCTAAATAGGTAAGTGGATATTGTGTCAGTACCATATGCAACGAAAGATCTCCCCAGAAGCTGAATAAAATCATCTGTTGGTGACAGGTGCAAGATGAAATAAACGCGTTATGGTAGCGAAGGATCCAAATCATCATCCTGGTTCCTTCGATAATCCCACGAATGATTGTTGCTCAGGACCGACTGCACTGGAGAACGTGTAAACACAGCCATTTGTTAACAAGCTTAGATCTCCTCTTTAGTTAAATTAATTGATCAATCGATGGCAGGTAATTAAAGAACTGCGTCACGGTACCAGACTCCTACGATATTCCCACGAGTGACCTCCAAGTGCTGCTCAGGATGGTATGTACTGAGGCCAAGGTAAACACAGCTATCTGTCATCCAGCTCAGCCTTACCCTAACCTAAATAAAATCGTCTGGCGGCACCAAGTATATATATATATATATATATATATATATATATATATATATATATATATATATATATATATATATATATATATATATATATATTAAATAACAGAACAGAGGAAGGAAAAACAAATGAATAAAAAATAATAATCCATACACCAGATTACTGGCGTCCTCCATACATGAAGTATCTGTAACAGTTGGACTTGAACATCTGTAGGTTGAAGTTTGGGGGGGAAACAACTCCGGGGAGGCGAGTTCCAGAGAGATGCAGTTCGTGGAATAAAAGAATTTTGATAGGCAGAAGATCTGCAATATGGTTGTGTAACATTCCAGTCATGAGTGCTACCAGACGCCAGTGTAGCACGAGGGAAGGCGAGGAGAGGTGGCACAATGGACGCAACTTCGTCTGAGCATTTGCCATAAAAATATCTGTAAAATAATGCAACTGAGGCAACATTCCTTCTTTCTTGTAGGGGAGGTAGTTTATTAGTAATAGCAGGATTATTAATAATTCTAACAGCTTTGTTCTGAATTTTGTGTAGTTGTTTTAGTGCAACCTCTCCTCATCCATTCCACAAGTGTGAGCAATATTCAGGCTGAGAGCGCACATGACTTATAAACTATAGCTAACTGCTTGTCAGTGAAGAAGTTACGAACTCTGTACAATAATCCAAGTTTCTTTGAGGCAGTTTTAGCAAATGATCTAACATGAGAGGTCCAGCTGAGGGCACTGTTAAGTGAGACACCGAGAATTTCAATACTTTTGGAGATGGGAATATTAGTAGCATTGAAGGTAATATACGAATCTGGCAATATATGTCTATTAGTAAATTGTATACATTTAGTTTTACTAGCATTGAATGAGACAAGTGTGTTTTGTCCCCATTCACTGATCGTAGATAAGTCTTGATTTATGGAGATGGTTGTACTGAGTTGAGAGAGATATCAGACTTTGAAAATGGGTGTTTGAGTGTGAATGCACTGTGAAGTGTTGAGTCATCAGCTTATGAATGGATGGGATTGTGGATGACAGATAAGAGATCATTAATATGAACCAGGAACAGGATTGGCGCCAGAACTGATCCCTGTGGCACGCCGGCGTTAATTAAATGGAAATTGGAATATACATCATCTACTTTTGCTCTTATTTTTCTATCGCTGAAACATGAGGAAAGTAGAGGAACAAAAGACGTTAGTCCATAACTATGGAGTTGGACAGCAGGGAACGGTGCCACACTCTGTCAAGAGCACGAAGAAGTTTTATGGCAAGGATGTAGCGCTGAAGTATTCTTTTAGTCTGCCACTGAATTGAACAGAAGATTAACGCAAGAATATGGTTCCAGTCATGAAGGAGTGGTCTCGAAAAGGTTTTAAAGCCGTGGAAAGTGGTGCTAGACACGAAATGCTCTGACAAAGGGTGCAGAGCCATATTATTGTGTTATTCTACCAGTAACGTGAGAATATTATATTAATGACGAAGTGTTAAAGAAAGGGTGTAGTACCATAATATTTACTTACTCTGGTAATGAGCTGTAACACGATAGTTACGCCAGAACATGGTGCTAGACACGGAAAAGTGCAGCAGAATGTATGTAGGGAAGTAGTATTTTCCTGTTCTGCTACTGAGCTCCTGGAATTAGTCTTCAGTATAGAAGTCTCATCCAGGTTAAAAACGGTTGAACCATAAGTCCCATTCTGTGGTGACAGATCTTCCACGTTACACCTTAACTCTTTCAGTGCGATTACGTCTTTATTTTATGAAAATAAAACGCTTAGGACCTTCTTGATATTCCTTGTTTTGTTTTGTTTTTTAGCGTAGGAAAAACTTCATGTAGTAAGATGATTAATCAGAGATATATTTGGCATCTCTTGTTTGGAAAATCATTCCTAATTCGAGTAGAATCGTCTGGTGCAAGCAAGAGTAACTATCGAAGAAGTCATCCCAGAAAAAGTTTATTTTCTCTTTAATGTTAATGCTGGCCTCTCCCAGGGGCCGGCCTAGAAGAGCCGTATCACTGGTTACTGACTTGCATATTGTGGAACCAGTTTGAAATTAGCCTTTTGTATCCCCTTAGAGCCGCATGAGTAGTTAAAATTACCTAGTAGGACCCATTTGAATGATTTCCAGGGAATTCAGTCATATTCGAAATTATTCATAAGTTCAGAACTTTTGTAAATCATAATTGACTTATCATATTCATAAAATGGCCTTCTTTGGATATTTTATGACCCGTATTTATAAATATGAGTTATTTTCATAATGATTCTTAATGGATAAATCTCAGAAAGATTCTTTATGAAAAAGGCGATTTCTTAAAGTGGTGTCTTTGGAGTTTTTCATATCTCTTTTTGGCCCTTATGGGACATGGGTCCCGCGGGTCCAGCAATAAGCAGCGTATCTGTTCTCTGCGATTACCTCTGTACTGTTTTATTGTTGCTACCTCCATATGATTATATTAAGCAGAGGAAAAGCCTCTCACATCGAAGTGGTAATGAAGGCTATATGTAGTCAGTATAGTTCGAAATACCGTGTCTCTCGTAACGTGAACGAAATCGTCTGGTGATAGCAAGAATACTGTACAAAAGACGTCCTTAGAAAGACTGATGTTAATAGTGACAGAAGCAGCACTGATCGAATGCAAGAAAATGTCTGTGCTGTATTGGAAAAAAAATAATGATGATGTTGAAGACTTGCACAAATGAGAATAAGAGCCTCAGTGTAAGCCTCAGTCCGATTATGTGCTTCTTCATATTGTATCTGCTACATCCAGACGAATATGTCCAGTTTTGAATATGGCTCTGTAGCGAAGTAGACAATGGAGACTCAGCTTATCTCATCCAGTTCGAACGGTCTTTACTAGGCCGAATGGTTTGTAAGTAGCAACACTGAAGTGGATGAATAAGTCATCGAATTGAAGGAAATGAGGTAAGACATCACAGGAATATATGTAAAAAAGGGAAAATTTGGTAACATAAGTTCATTCTCTTGGTTTTGCTTTTCTTTCCCTGAAGGTGAAGAATACATTGCAGTATTAAACCCAAAATGAATAGTGTAATCCCATCACGCGTGCTGAAACATAATTTCGTTTTTAGTGCATTTCATTGTGTTGTTGGAAATATTATTCTCTGATGAAACACGGCCTTTTAATAAATTATTTTAATCGTGTCAGCGTAAAGCGCGTTATAATTTTCATATCCCATAAAAAATAATGGTAGCAGTTTTTCCTGTTTATATTTAACTCATCCAAGGTTAAATAATTCGAGAATGCCTAGAAAAGTTTTTATCCTCTTGTAAGAAAAGCATGAAAATCATTTCTCAGCATAAATATATTCTAAGTACAGTATTATTTCCATCTGTTTACGGTTGGGGACTCTTCTATGATTCTTAACTGTAGCTGTGTATCACTTATTTAGTATTTGTTTCATTTATTTGTACTGTTTCATTACGTTTTGCGAATCCCTATTTTAGCACTGTCACAAAGACTATTATTTTCTCACTTTAACGTCAGTGAGGGGAAACATTTTCCGCCAAATGGTGACGAACCTGCGAATATCGTACATGACATTTTGCTTGCTGGTGTATGCCTCAGCAACTCAGAGTAGTTCGGTGTTAGCCCGTAAGAATCCTTATGTGAAAACCTCATGCATCGCCTTCACTTTCTAAAAAATAAATACGCAGTCGTATCATATACTGCTAATCCAGACATACGTTAAGTCAAACAGTATTACACATGCAATGTAAAGACACTATATTCATCGTATCCACGTAACCCATGACCTGCCTCGCTGACCTGACCAGGACTTCGACCATGGTGACCGTCACTAATATGAATATAATGGTTTGACGTTAGAAGGAAAAAAATACAAAATCCGAAACCCGCTGCAGTAACTAAGTCAGGCAGCATTACATATGGGCAGTGTGTGTGTGTGTGTGTGTGTGTGTGTGTGTGTGTGTGTGTGTGTGTGTGTGTGTGTGTGTGTGTGTGTGTGTGTCGTTTCATGCATTGGCAGAATACCAAGCCTTTTCTTTTTTTTTCTTTCGAGCTGAATAAAGCAGTCTGAAAATAACAGAAAAAAAATCGGAATTCATGACTAGCCAATTTATCCATTCATTGTCAGGGAAACGCCAGTCTTCTGATAAGGGGCATCATTTCAGTTTTCCTTGCGGGGGGGGGGGCATAGGCTATTTAGGAGACCCCCCTACTCCCATTTCCCACATGGGTGGGGTAGCGAGCGAGCATTTTGAAGCCACATGCAAAGCTATATTTAGGGAATTAAAGCAGTAAACAAATATATATATTGTATATAATTATTTGTTAAACCAATTACTTCCTGACACACACACACTAATGGATACTCTAGCACTGGCAAGCGTTCGAACTTTTAACTCCAGTTTCGAACCACAAAGTAAAACAAAACCATACTTTCTTGTACAATTCTATGTTAATTTTTTTTTTGTAAAGCATAAATGTCACTTAAGTGTTTGTGACTTAGATTTTGTAATACAGGTTTTGTAAAAAATGAAAATGCTTACTCGTTTCTGATGTCACCCTGCCGCCCCCCTAGCGTCCCCTTTTCCCTCAGGGTCTCATGGTACCTCCCCGACCCCCTGGATCTTTCCAAACTACCTCCCACTTTGGGAACCAATGACCTAATGAACTCTTAAAACTCCTTCCTAAAGGTACGTGTTTTTCAGGATGAATAAAAGCTTTTAATGATAGCCAGAATACAATAAAAAAGGCAGCTCGATACTGAATTTAACTGAACATTGGGCTAGGAACATATTTACATTGACATCCTTTAATATACCTAGTAAATTATTGTGATTATTAAACACACACACACACACACACACACACACACACACACACACACACACACACACACACACACACACACACACACACACACACACACACACACACACACACACACACACACACACACACACACACACACACACACACACACACACACACACACACACACACACACACACACACACACAAATGGTCCTGACGAAATTTCAGGTTGGGTGCTACAAGAATGTACGGAAGAGTTAAGCAGATCAATATATTTAATATTCAAGGAATTCTTATATCAAGGTCAACTACCTGGTATTTGAAAAAAAGCAAACATTGTTCCCATGTCAAGAAAGGGAATAGACAGAACCCACTCAACTACCGACCAGTATCACTGACCAGTGTTGTAAGCAAGATACTGGGTAAGCTGATAAAATCAAGTTTGGGTAAACCATCTGAAAGAACACAATATGATAAGAGAAAGGCAGTTCGGTTTAGAAAGGGAAAATAATGTGTTATTAATCTATTAAGCTACTATGATAGTTACAGAAACATTACAGAAAAAGTGAAGGATGGGTGGACAGTATCTATTTAGATTTCAAGAAAGCATTTAAAAGAGTACCGTACCAAAGACTTTTATGGAAACTGTACCATCAAGGAGGTATTCAAGGCAATCTGTACTGATCGATGCAGGATTTTCTCAGGAAAAGGGAAATGAGAACAGTATTAAGGGGAAATTACTCATCATGGAGGGAAGTAACTAGCGGAGTTCCAAAGGTCTCAGTGCTGGCACCAATTGTTATTAGCATATATAACTGACATAGACAGTAACATTGGAAATGGAGGATATCTAAATGTGTTTGCGGATGACGCAAAAATACAAAGGATAATTACTAACAGATTCTTGCAAAGAGCTGCAAGAGGAATTAAATAAGCTTCTTGAATGGAACAATTGATGGCAAATGAAATTTAATGTGGACAAGTGTCATGTAATTAAATTTGGTAAAAGTGAGAAAATACCAGATTGTGATTATAAGTTTGGAAGATCAATCTACACATATCAGAAAGGGAGAAGAACCTAGGAGTGAATATCAGTAACAGACTATCTCCGGCTGACCACATCAGTGAGAAGGTACGTAACATGTCTACATTGCTTGCTAATATGAGAACAGCATTCACATATATAAATGAAGATGTGCTGAGAAAGATAAGAACATCATTCATCAGATCAACCCTGGAGTATGCATCAGTAGTCTGGAAGCCTTATCTCAAAAAACACATAGATAAGATTGAAAAGTACAAAGGGCAGCTACAAGATGGGTACCAAGCTTAAGGGATCTAAGCTTCGAAGAAAAGCTAGAAAAACTGAATCTACCAACACTACAGGAGAGAATGAAAAGAGGAGACATGATTATGCCATATAAATGCATCTCAGGGATAGAGAAAAAAGACATAAATAAATAATTATAACCTATGGGGAAGCATCAGAAAAGGACATAGCAAAAAACTGCATAAAAAGAGAGGCGATAAAGACGTAATGAAAGTCAGTTTCCCAAATAGGGCAATTGATCAGTGGAATGCACTACAAATGAAATAGTGTGTACCAAAACTATTCATAAATTTAAGGATATGTATGATGAAAAGGGTTTAATACACAGGACAGTACCGGTACGAGCTTGACTCATTCCTGTAAAGATATAATTAGGTAAGAACACACACACACACACACACACACACACACACACACACACACACACACACACACACACACACACACACACACACACACACACACACACACACACACACACCACACGATATGTTTCACTCAAAACGTACTGAGGCTAAATGCATTTTATTTTTAATTTCACGGTGTTAACCTTATATTTTTTCATTAATTGTACTTGATTTGGGGGCCCCCTCAGAAAGCTTGGGGGGGGGGAGCGCCCCTCGCTGCTCCCCCCCCCCAAATGACGCCCCTGCTTCTGATCTAGCAGATGTCAGATGATATTATTGAGTTAGGTGAGTCATAGGTACTTCAGTGTTAAATCAGGTCGCATCGCTTATTAGGTGAAACTGACGTGGTGTATATATGACCTTCATATTCATTAATCCCAGTTTCAGGTATTTTGATTGTGAACTGAATGAAATCTTTGGAGTTGCGGGAGCCATGTGAAATCTTTGTAAATTTCTGCCATAGATCTGTGTTAACCCTTTCAGCCAGAGGACCTAGCTGTCATAGTTTACGTACCGTATTAGCTACCGTATCCTTGCTGGCCCCAGACTTTTTTTTTTTTTTCCAACATAAGCGAGTCATTTCGTTCTTGGGGGGTTAGATATAGCCTCATTTAGCCTTCTTCAAAAGGTTGTATGTAGGTATTAAAAACAAATCGATAGGAAACATTACCTGATACAAGAGTGCGTCACATCTTGGGCACAAATGACGCAGTGTATGTATATAATACAATGGACGAGAATAGGCACTTTACTTGTGAGCTGAATAAAAATCATTTAGAGGTAACAAAAATAAACCAACAGAACACGTCAAACAGCAGCAGTGAAGCAGTGCGTGTGGCGTGATACACTGGCGATAATTCCAGCTGCGGGAATTTTACTGCCTCTCCCGTCATGTCCAACCGTAATCCCCCCCGTACGTCACAGTCTGTTTATGTTTACCGCCACCACCGACAACATGATGAGGGTGCTCATTTGACCGCAGTAATATATTGCTTACAGCTCATATAGAGCCTGATAATTACAGTGGAGGATGACGGAAAGTTGCCATAAAAATTGACTGACTCCCTGGCTCTCCTGGATGAACAACGAGATAATTAGAAATCATATATATATATATATATATATATATATATATATATATATATATATATATATATATATATATATATATATATATATATATATATATATATATATATATATATATATATATATATATATATATGAGCCTCTGTGGTACAAATTAGAGTGTGCGTTTCGCACGCTGGTGAGCGCGGGTTCGCCTCCCGCCAGAGTTGTAAAAACTTTGGGAAGCGTTGGCCAAGCCACTAGCTACTTTGGCGGACACAAGGGGTGCTGTGGTTGAACCAGTGTCGCATACTAGTATGCTTGCACCCAGTCGGCTTAAGGCGGGCCGATTACAGTTGGTTCGCAGACTACACACACCCAAAGCCACTACAACACAACAGTCATACTCACAAGCACTTCTCACCCTACATACAGTCTCTACCAGCCAGCCTAAGCCACTGGGTAAATACATTGGCTGTATCGTCCCTGCTTCGGTAGGAATAGGCCGGTCCTGCAGTGGACATCAACGGCTGATGATGATTATGTATATAATATGTATATATATTCCTTGAGTCAGTCAGTGTTTGTCAAGTTTTGCATGCAGACGTCTGTATCTCATCTCTCCACTTCCTGTCTGGCCTTTTTCTGCTACGCTTGCAAATCTCTTGGAGTCTAGTCGGTCAGTCTCTTGTTGCATTGGTTATTTACTGTTTTCCCTACATGACCTTTTCTCTTTCATTATTGTTTTTTTTTTTTTTTACTTCTTTAATTTACATGACTTTAGTCGTCTCTCTCACCCAGGTTGATCTTATCCTGTCTCGGAATGATATTACCAATATTAACCTTTCCATTGCTTTCTAAGAATGAAACAGTTTGTTTTCCATCATTGATTTTGTCTGTTTCTTTGTCTCACATCCATACGTCATAGCCGGGATTATATGTTTGTTATATATAGGCGTTTTCTCTCTATACCCACTGACAACCTACTTTTCATGATGTCTCTGTATCCAGAGTTTACCATCCAATTGTAATGCGTCTTTTTATTTCGTTTCGATGGTCCTTCGTCAGGCTTAATATTTTCCTCAAGTAATTATTTTTCTCAGCTTCAAAAGGTTTCATCATTACTTTGATGACCCTCTTTGGTGCATTTAGATGAAACATTCTTTTAATTTTACTCCGGTTCATCTTTAGCCCTACATAGAGACTTTCTCTGTTTAGGTAATTTAACATTTCTTGCCATGTTTCTGCTGCTTCTGAGATTAAGACAGTGTCATCTGCAGATCTCTAATTGTTTTCTCCATCTATATTTAGTGTTTGTTGTCCCATTCTGACTTTCTGAAAATGATTCAAGACTTGCCGTACATAATTTTGGTGAAACTGTATCACTGCCGCATGCCTTTTTCAGTTTTAATTTTTTCTGACTCATTATCTTTCTTAACAGTTCCCTCTTCGTATATATTTTCTAGTAGTATTACAATGTTCTCATTTACTCCTTGTTCCCGCAGTTAATTTTTAATCGCTATGTGCTGCATTGAATCGAAAGCCTTTTCGTAATCAGCAAAACTTAAGCACATTGGTTTATTATACTATGTAGTTTTCACAACTGATTCATTGTGTGTTGATGATCAGTAGTCGAATACCCGCTTCGGAATCCTGCCTGTTCACGAGGTTTGTTTTATTCCAGAATTGTTGTTATTCTATTCGTAAGAACTTTAGTGAACGGTTTGTAAATAATTGATAATAAGCTAGCTGGTCAGTAGTCTGTGACATTTTTTGAGTCGTCTTTTGCGTAAAGCAAAATATTGTATTACACCATGTTTTGGGAATTTTCTTCTGTATACACTGAGTAAATAAGTGGGCGAGCCTGTTCTGTACCTCTGCTCCTGCATCCGACAGTAAATCTGCTACTGTTCCATCTTCCACTGGGACCCTTCCACTTTCCATGCTCTTAAGAGAAATATTTACTTCATTTTTTTTTTTTTTTTCTTTTTAACGAAGTGCCGGTCATGTGACGTTAGCGGCCGACATGTCGTAAAAATACCCACGCTAATACCAATGCACCAGTGCTGTATGACACAGCCCTAGCATGTATTCAGTGTGGACGGTGGGTGTTAGCGCCGAAGTGGTGACATGTAGAGGTGTGCGGTACGTAGGAGGACTACTGGACCTTGAAACCAGGCTGTGAAGCCTATGCCCAGAGTCGGACGCGCGCGCACGCACACACACACACACACACACACACACACACACACACACACACACACACACACACACACACACACACACACACACACACACACACACACACACACACACACACACACACACACACACACACACACACACACACACACACACACACACACACACACACACACACACACACACACACACACACACACACACACACACACACACACACACACACACACACACACACACACACAAATGATTCTTGTAAATCGCTTCTTATACAATCCATATACTTTAATCGTTGTCTTCCGCTTGCTCTTCTTCCGTCTGTTCTTCCAAGTAAACAGTCATTTTCAAGTTCTTTTACTCTTATAACATGTCCCCAAAATTCCATCTGTCTTTTCCTTATAATCTTCATCATTTCTGTTTCCACTCCTGCCCTTCTCAGAACTTCTTCGTTTGTTACTTTTTCTATCCATGATATTCGCATCATTCTTCTCAAAAACCATACCTCAGCTGCTTGTAATCTCTCATTTTCTTCTTTACTGTCCACGTTTCGCACCCGTATAATAGCGTTGACCAGACAAAACATTTCAACACTCTTATTCGTGTCCTCATATCCATAGTTATGTTACTTTAAATTTTTCTCATTCGTCCGAAAGCTCCTTTAGCACTACCAATTCTTCTTACAATTTCCTTCTCACTTCCTCCGTCCTCTGATATAACAGCACCCAGGTATTCGAAACTTCTCACTTGCTCTATATAGCTTCCGTGGATATTAAGTTGGATATTTATCGCTTCTCTCCGTTTTGTTAGTACCATTGCCTTTGTTTTTCTTATGTTAATCTTCATCCTTTTCTGTTGACATGCTCCCACTAATCTGTCCACCAGTTCTTGCAGTTTCTCTTCCGAATCCGCTACCAGTACCGTGTCATCAGCATACCTCAGATTATTAATGTTCTTACCACTAACCTTGACCCCTTCCAGTTCCTTCAGTTCGTCCATTACAACTTGTCCGTATAAAGAAAACAAGTCTGGCGACAGAACACATCCCTGTCTTACTCCTCGTTTTATAGTCACCCACTCCGTCTTCGACTCTAACAGCAGCTTTTTGATTCGAGTACAGGTTTACAATGATTCTTATATCCTTATTATCTACCCCAACCATTCGCAACATTCTCACAATCTCTTCATTCTCACCATCTGGTGTTACCTCTGGTATTTCACTTGTCTCAACTGAAAAGTCAACTTTGGTAATATTGTCTTTGATTTTTTTTTTTATTCTTCAGTTCTCTTCACCGTCTTTTCACTACATATAATGACTTCATCTTTTTTTGTTTTCTAATGATATAATTTGTTGCTTTGCTCTTGCCATATTACATAGGTCCTGTCGCAGACTTTTCCCTTTATTATGGTTTCTTTGATCAGGTCCATGTTTCTCCTTTGTTGTTCTTCTCTCCGTCTATTATTAATAAGTGCATTTAAGTGTGCTCTTTCTATTTCATCTTTGTTTTTATTTTAATGTCCTTTCTCGTTTACATGACCTCGACTAGCCCACCTCAATTGATTCCCTTAACACTTTTGTCATCAGTGTCACTCGGAATAACGTATAGCCTTAAATATGTTCGTTATTTCTACTTGAAAGGCAGTTTTTTTATTTTTCGCTTACCTTTATTGGGCATATATTTTTATTTTTGAAGAACTTATTTCTCTCTTTCATTCAATTCTGAAATTGTAGCTGGGTGTGCAACCCACCATTCTATGGTCACTTCCTATTTATACTTAGTTGATAACTGTGGCATTCGTGATCGTGTTGTTCTTATTTGTTGTAATGAAATCGATTTCGTGGTAGGTGGGGGCGCTCACCATCCACTCGCTTGATGTAATGCTGCTCCCAGGTGTCTACCTTTTCCTCTCCTCCATCCTTCTTTAGTTCCATCCTCTTCTGTCTTTCTTTCCTTCATTCTTTCCTCGTCCTTCTGCCTACAGGTGACTTTACACTCCCTCTTCTTTCTTTCCTTCATTCTTTCCTCTTCCGTCTGCCTGTGGGTGACTCTACACTGAGTGACAAGCCAAATGGTTTCCTCTACACCAGGAAACCATTTACTATGCTGGGTGGTAACCACATAACCAAATTTTGGCGCCTGGTGGTTTAGTGGGTAATTACGGCGCTCCAATCGGATTGAGGCGGTGAAGATTTATATCCAAGGGATGGTTGGGGTTTACCGCTCACGTAATGCCATTCAGTGATGAGTGAGGCTCGTCACTCTCATCTTAAATGTCAAGATCAACTTGCCTAGCCCCGGGCTCCTACGCTCCTCATGAGGCAACGTAGGATTGGATGATGGATGGATGGATGAAATCGATTTCATTCTTTGTTTCCCCATCTGAGCTTATCCAGGGCCATTTTCTTGTTGTGCTTTTAAGAGAATGTGTTCATTATTCTCATGGTATTCGTTTCAGCAAAATTTGCCACGCATTCACCTCTGTCATTCGTCTGTCCTACTTGGGATTTTCCCGTGATGTTTCTCCATTTTTTGATTTGCCAGCTTTTGCATTGAAGTCTCCCATAAGTATAGTATAATACCTGGTCTGTTCTTCTTCCATATTGTGGGAGATGTTGTCAGAAAATGTTTCAATGTCTTCATCTTTGCTTTGAGAAGTGGAGAAGCGAGTGCATAATATTTGTATTAACTAATTCCCAGGGCCTCTGTGTGAAGGACTGTACTGGAAGTGTACTATACGTATTGCCCTCCGCCTATCGGCTTATAGTCGCGAAGCTCGTAGGTCCGTACCCCGGGGTTCCCTTCTTTATTAACTTTTGAAAATGCCTAGTTCCGTCCTATATTGAGGACACTGAGCGCAAATGGGTTAATTTCAGAGCTTATCTTTTGTATAGTCAAATTACAGTCTATGCTACTCTGTCAGACACACTACCGAATTTAACAATGTTTTCTGCAAAATTTGTGTTAATTAGAAGGTTCACACCTCATTTTTTTTTTTCATTCTGCCTTCCTACAATAGGTGGTTTCTGTCATGGAGTTGAAATATATATTTTCTCTTCTGTGGATCTCGTTTAGACCTGTTCCAAGTAATGTTTTTTGATTCAGCCATTTAGCTATCGAATTTGTAATCTTCTGCGAGGATCCTTACTCTGTGTGTGTAGATTTTCATGGATTTCAGTTTGTGTGAAGTCCCGGTCTCTGTTTTGCTGAGGCTGTGCCTACTCACCTTCGGTGGCACACTGCACATAAGCACAGGAGGCGGTGTGGTTGGACCTTTAGTTGACGATGATCCAACTAGAGCGCCCAAATATTTATTACCAGCAAAATTAATGTTTGGTGTGTGAAGGGGAGGGGGGAGGGGATTGTGGCAAAATAATCTCGCCTCCCTTCCGCTTACTTTCTGGTGGGATGTAAGTTTTGTGCCGCCCTATGCAGTAAATTCGATGGCGCCCTATATATCTATAGGAGGTTGCATAATCCACGCCGGCTATGACGGTATCTCATACTATATATCTATGAGGCGTTCCTCTATCTGCCACATGGGGTCGTTCCAGGTAGCAGTGGGTCATAGCCAAAAAATTCCACTTTGCCACCATCAGCTACTGAGGGCTTGGTAAACTACCTTAGCGCAGTAGTTTCACTTACCGGTATGTAATTTTCCTCTGATGGCATTGCAAGACCAATAAAATTCCAGTCACCTCTTGTTTCTGATACAGAAATTCCATGTTCTTTGGTGTGGGAGGCTGGGACGCCCACAATTCACTCACTTGATGTAATGGTTCCTTCAGGTGATTCGAAGCTTAGTGAAAAGCCTTGTTGTTTCTTGTAGCCCATGAAACCGTTTATAACATTTGGTGGTAGCCATATTACCAGATGGATGCCTGGTGATCTGATGGGTCAAGGTGCTCAAACGGATTTTGAAAATAAGAGTCTAGCTTCGGTACCTTCGAGGTATGGTTGGATTTTATCACTCTAATGCTACTCAGGGATGGGCGGCTGGCCAGTCTCCTTAATTGTCTGTACCAAGTAGCACAGGCCCGGGCCTCTGCGCTCCTGAAGGGTCAGTAAAGGGTTGGATGATTGACAGCGCGCGCGTGCCTCGGTGCGTGCGTGCGTGCGTGCGTGCGTGCGTGTGTGCGTGCGTGCGTGTGTGTGTGTGTGTGTGTGTGTGTGTGTGTGTGTGTGTGTGTGTGTGTGTGTGTGTGTGTGTGTGTGTGTGTGTCCTTGTATCTTTGCAGTCTGAATATATAGAAAAATATAATTGACACTCCCTTTGTAGGCAGTATGTTCCTCTATATCTAGGACCATCGTTATGATGTTTTAGAGACGCCAGCAGCGAGTCTTTGTCCACCCCCAGCTGCTAGCATCTGTTCCACAAAAGTACCATTGCACTAGCATCAAAGGAAACGTTTCGAATAAGAGAACAAAGTCATTGTCGAGGGTGAGCATTTTCTGGCTACTCTTGTTTGAACTGATACAAGGGCCAGGTCACACGAAATTGGCAATAAACCCACATACTGACAGTATCCCGTCCATGCAAACATCAATTACCATTCCCTATTAGAAATGGTACATCAGTGTTTCTGATGGAAAGAGATGTTTCTGTCTTTCTTTTCCAGACTCCTTTCATCCCATAAGGGGTGGCCACAAACAAATCGCCTCCATGTCGCCCTGTCCCCCACCATTTCGCTGCCCTCCTCCCAGCTCACGCACCCCTCTATCATATACCTCTCCACTCCATCCCTCCAACTCATCCTCGGCCTCCCCCTTCCCCTCCCCCCTCCCCCCCTCCACCTCACTCACATACACTCTCCTCATCTCTCCCCCCTCCACCTTACTCACATACTCTCCTCATCTCTCCCCTTTCCACCTCACTCACATACGCTCTCCTCATCTCTCCTTTAAGAGATGATTGTACACACAGTTAAAATTCCAAGCAGTGAGAGAGTTCTTCCCCCTCTTCCCTTATTGCATTCTACAAAAACAATTCAAAGCACATATTTCTAATTTCACACACATTAAAATTACTTTTTTGACATGTACAATTTTCTTCTGGCGGAATATGAGGGTAACGCACATGAATGTCCTGTCGAATGGAGGAATTTAATGTGACAGTTTTCATTCCCTCATACCTTGAAAGAACAACAGCAACAGTAATAACAAACTCAACAACACGACTTTTACTGGTATAAAGACTATCTATCTATCTATCTATAGCCCGACGCCCTAATCCCCCAAAGGGTGGCCGCAGACAAAACGCCTCCAAGTCGCTCTGTCACCCACCATTTGACTACCCTCCCCCCAACTCACCCCCCCCTCCTTCATATACCTCTCAACTCCATTCCTCCACCTCATCCTCGGTCTACCCCTCCCTCTCCCTCCCTCCACCTCACCTACATACACCCTCTTAGTCAGTCTTTCATTCTCCATTCTCTTCACATGTCCAAACCACCTCAGTGTATTTCTCCTAATCTTCTCAACCACATCCACATCCACCCCACAACGTTCCTTCACTTCTTCGTTCGTCAACCTGTCCCTCCACGTCACTCCACATGCTCCTTTCAAGTAACTCATTTCCACTGCTCTCACTCTTGACTTTTTCCCCTTTTGCAAGGTCCACGCCTCGCTTCCATACGTCAGGGTAGGGATCACAATACTATCATGCATTGACTTTTTAACTTCCATACTCACCTCCCTATTTCTCATCACTGCTTTCAGTGTACCAACAACCTTCCTTCCCTGCTGTACCCTTTCACGCACTTCATCCCCCAAAGTTCCATCCTTACTCATCACACTACCCAAGTACAGTACTTGAATGCACTCACATTCTCCATATCCTCACCATCCAACCTCACTGTGCACTCTGTGACTTCATTCCTCTCAAACACCATAACTTTACTTTTGTATAGATTAACTTTCAGATTCCTCCTCCTACACACTGTCTCAAATTCATTCACCA
>NC_136991.1:38699693-38807193 GCF_032717465.1 Coenobita brevimanus
AGAAGCAGATGGATAGATGGATGGGTGAATGGATGAATATTTAGACACAGACAGGTAAACAGGTAGATAAGTAGACAGATAGATAAACAGATGGATGGCTTCTGTATTAACCGTATAATTTGTATCTAAAGCCCAATAACGAACCTATTAATTTAATCCTGCTATATCTATACCACTGATAAGGGTTTACACACTCGTACTGTATTCAGTAATATCATTATTTCTACATTACCTTCACCTTAACATGGCCTAGATTTTCGTCCTTTTGGACTTATGTCACGTAACCCAGTTCAAGAAACCAATACTACGCGGGCTTTACATCCTCTCCAAAGCGCTTCTTCGTGACTACCATCATATTCTAGCATAGGCTAATCTCTTGTTTCAACTCATCGGTCAAGATGGAGAGATGGCAATTTTAGGCCAGATTAGAGAAAACAGACATTAGTAAAGTACATACTAACACTAGTACAGAATTACACAGCTACATAATTGCGTAAGTACTGTATATAGCCTATAATTCCACACTGTGGTGGACATTGTTACGGGTTTTATTACATCATCATCATCATCATCATCCTGCCCTCATTTCCCACCTTAGGGCAGGGTGAGGAGTAGCAATGTACAGACAGTCCAAATTTGCCCAGTCCAATGGGCCACGCTTCCATTCGCTCGCCATTCAAGCCCCCGGAATCCTGGCTCTATCTGATACACCGAAAACATTTACCACGTTCTGTAGTTTCACATAAACGTATCCGACAGAGTCAATCCGGACGCTGCCACGTTAAATGGGTTTTATTACACATTGGAAATTCTCTTATTGTTGTGGAACACTTTTAGTCTGATCCCTCCCAGTGAACCTGCCTAGTATGGTTGCACCTGACTAGTATAGCTTCACTGATCACTGGGATACACGAGCTTCTTCGCCACGGCAAGGCAGTGTTCCGTTGAAGAAGGACTCATTAGCCCCCAAGAAGGGGAGAATGAGCCCTATCCTCCCAACAACGAAGGATAGTTCTATCTAACCCACCATCAAGGGAGGATAGATAGAACTACCCTCCTGACTTGGGAGGATAGATGGCTGGTAGTCCCTTCCATTATGGAAGGATAGTAGACCTCCCCCCCAAGAAGGGGGGAGGGGAGACAGTGGGACCCAACCTACCCCAAAGGAGGGTCGGGGAGTTCCAAGCCGCCGGGAGCAGCGGGGAGCAAGGCGGGTACCTACACGCAAGTGAGGAACTACCAATTGCAGAGGGAAAGCCGTGGCTCTCAACCCCTGCAATTGCTAATTCACTCACCTGCTGCAAGTGAGGAACCGACAATTGCAGAGGGAAAGCCGTGGCTCTCAACCCCTGCAATTGCTAATTCACTCACCTGCTGCAAGTGAGGAACCACCAATTGCAGAGGGAAAGCCGTGGCTCTCAACCCCTGCAATTGTTAATTCACTCACCTGCTGCAAGTGAGGACCAGCAGTTGCTAAGGGAGAGCCGTAGCTCTCAACCTTGGCAACTGTTGGTTCACTCACTTGCCTAATCTTCGGACCCGCTGCTCCCCTCCGCCGCCGCCGCCGTCTCCTCCTCCTTACGCCTCCGTTCCGCCTCCTCCTGCTCCGTGCTTCTCTGTTCCGCCTCTTCCTGCTCCCTACGGCGCTGCCTTGTCCCCTCCTCCCTACGCCGCTGTTCCGCCTCTTCCTGCACCCTACGGCGCTGCTCCGCCTCTGCTTGCCGCCGTTCGTTTTCACAACGCTTGCGGTCGGCCTCATCCCGTCGTTAATTTTACAACGCCTTCAAGCGGAGCTGGGCGGCCTTTTCGCGGCGTTGCACATCCCGTCGCAGTTCGTTTTCCTTCCTTTCCCTCTCTTCCACCACTCGCCGCTGCGCCGCATCCCGTCTCTCTTTGGCCTGCTGGCGCTTCTCTTGCAACTGCTGGTTGCGGCGCCGCTCGGCCTCATGCCGCCGCGCCTGGGCCTCCTTCATCATCTTGGCCTCGTCCCTGACTCTGGCGGGAGCGAACCGCGGGGTCTTGGGCCCCTCTGAGGAGGCGGTAGAGGAAGGGACGTATGAGGAGGAGGAATCGGTTTGAGAGGAAAGGGAGGAGGAGGAGGTGTGGGTGGAAGAGGGGGCAGCGGTGGTGGTGGAGACTCTGGGGGTGGAGGTGGGGTCGCTGCCCCTCTCCTTCCGCCACTTTCGCGCCTGTATCCGACCACAAAGTCCATAGAACGATCGAGTGGACTCTATTTTGCACTCAATAGGGGTGAAGGCGCCCCTCGACCCCCATGCAGGCCGACTCACCCTATCACACCCTTTACCACTCTCTCTCCCACTCCCTCCACCACTCACGCCCCCACGCACCTTCTCATTCGCACCGGAAGCTTTCGAAGCAATAACCATTTTTTTTTTCGCTAAGTTTTGTTGTGAAGCCGAAGTTACGAAGCAGCGACTGAAATACAGAATTTGAGTGGAGGAATGGGTGAATTATTAGGGAAACTGAGATGAGAGAGAGAGAGAGAGAGAGAGAGAGAACTAAGACGATGTTGGTGAAGGTTGGAGCTGTGTACAGGTGTAGTAGTGCCAGGCCGTTGCACCTTACTTCATCTCGCCTCCTGTTCTCCCGTAGCTTGTGATGCGGATATATAATGCCAAGACCTAAAGAGTTCATAATGGCGATGGTGGTGGTGATGATTGTCGTGGTGGTGACGCTGATTCTGATGATGATGGTGATAGTAGTGATGACGATGATATGTTTTCCATGATGATAATGATGATGCTGAAACTGTACAGATACTGATGATGATGATGATGATGATAGTTTTGTTTTGTTGCTGTAATACGGAGAAGAAAGAAAGGAGACGAGAGAAAGAGCGGAAGGGGAAAGAGAGAACACACACACACACACACACACACACACACACACACACACACACACACACACACACAAAATTTATATTCACCCACATTCCTGTTATTATTATTATTATTATTATTATTATTATTATTATCCTCTCCATCATCCATCTTTCCTTCCATTTTCTTCTGTCTTTCTTTACTTCAGTGTTTCCTCGTCTTTCTGCCTACAGGTGACTTTACACTCCCTCTTCAGTCTTTCTCTCCTTCATTCTTTCTTCTTCCTTCTGCCTGTGGGTGACTTTACACTGAGTGACAAGCCAAATGGTTTCCTGTACACCAGGAAACCATTTACTACGCTGGGTGGTAACCATATAACCAAATTTTGGCGCCTGGTGGTTTAGTGGGTAATTATTGTGCTCCAATCGGATTGAGCCGGTGAAGGTTTATATCCAAGGGATGGTTGGGGTTTATTGCTCACGTGATGCCACTCAGGGTTGAGTGAGGTTGGTCACTCTCATCTTAAATGTCAGGACCAACTGCCTGGCCCCGGGCTCCTACGCTCCTCGTGGGGCAACGTAGGATTGGATGATGGATGGATGGATTATTATTGTTATTATTAGAAAACAAAAATGTTCAAAAATGATTGTCAAGAAGTAGGAGTGGCAAAAGCGTGCAGACAAGAGATGAAAAAAGCACAGAAACAAGAGACCATTCAGGATGGAAGGAGATTTGGAGACCTATACCCATTTAGGGGGAGGCGGTGGCTGAATCGGTAGAGAGGCGGCCTGTGGTCCTAATGGACCCAGGATCGAATCTCGGCTGGGGCAGGGAACAGTTTAAGGATTTGAATTTCCTTAAAGCAGACTTTCCTGATCTACCAGATGACCCGCCGACATGTCGTAAAAATACTCCCGCTAATACCAATACACCAATCCTGTATGAGACAGCCCTAGCATGTATTCAATATGGATGGTGGGTGTTAGCGCCGAAGCGGTGACATGTGGAGGTGTAGGAGGACTACTGGGCCTTGGGATAGATTACTGCCCCCCGAGAAATAGGCCCTGAAGCCTTTGCCCAGAGTCGGACAGTAAAAAAAAATACATATATATACTATGCACCAGCTACAAGTCTGTGGCTAAAATGTGCAATGTAGTAATGGGTATACTGTAGGTCTCCAAATCTCCTTTCATCCTGAATGCTCTCTTGTTTCTGTGCTTTTTTCATCTCTTATCTGTGCGCTTTTGCCATTCCTACTTCTTAACAATAATTTTTGAAGAAAATCTTTGTTTTCTAGTTTATGATGTTTTTGTGGAAGTACAATATATTTATGCATAAAGCAAGGGTTAGACTTGGAATGTTTCATGTATAGCATACTGAGAGACTAATACGAGGGTGCCTTCCCGTGAAAAGTAGTGTTTTGGTACGTTCATTAATCGTAAGGGGGTTGTAGTTAAGTTATGGATTAGAGAAAACTCGAGAGGCACAGCTAGGTCATAGTTTACAAGATAATTTGGGAAGTTTCTCAGGTTACTTTAGCAGTATTATTCTTCATATTATTGCAGTAATCTTGGGGATTAGTGAGCTGGTCTTCTTGTATGTTATTTCATCACGAAAATTGTTTAAAATTATTCTAAATATCTACGAGCGAGACTTTGATAATTTAAATGATGAAATAACGAAAGCGTTGCCTCCATTTGTAAGGTGTACAATAGATCCAGATGACCACATCTTGGGTCTTAAGACGGTGGTATACTGGTGTTACAACATGGCCACGCCTATATATGAAAAGGCCGTAACCGTTTTCACTGTTCTAACTTTGATGTCCCGTATTTTGAATGTAGGAGCGATGATATGGCTAGTGGCGGTATTACCACTGGAGTCAACTCGGCTAGGATATATCTGGGCTGGGCTGCTCGCAAGCGTACCGTACACAAAAACTACTTCATCACCTCACATTTGGAGATTATCTAGTGTTACATGGTCCTGCACCAGGGTTAGGGGCTGTCACTACATGAACGCTTTAATCAATGTTTATAACCAAAAGTGAGAGCCTAGCCCCGGGTCCCTACGCTCCTGGGATACTTGATCGCCTCACATTTTGAGATTATCGAGTGTTACATGGTCCTGCACCAGGGTTAGGGGACGTCACTACATGAATGCTTTAGTCAGTATTTATAACGAAGAGTGAGAGCCTAGCTCCGGGCCCCTACGCTCCTGGGAAACATTGGGTTTGAAATGTACGTATACAGTTCTCTCTAACGTAACGATCTTTTTACTCACTGTTATTCTTATTTAGTTATTTTGTAAGTTGTTTTCTTTGCATTTTACTGCACAATGGCGTGATGTTTTGAAGGATTTGAATTTTGTTTACACTGTACTAGTTGGATTTTACTGTTCACTGGTTGTTGGAGGGACGCCTTCACGTGGTGGTATCCATAAAATGGATCGGCTTCTTTGCCCAGTCATCATTTAGTGACGTCTGGCCTGAAGTACGCGTGCCTTCGCTTGCCCTCGTCAGCTCTCGCTTTGTGACTTCCTGACTTGACGGTCGCGGCCCAACGCTGGACTCTACACGTCCAGCCCCATCGAATCATCATTTTCATATTCAACAAACCATACCCAATAATCATCCTTCCTAACTCTTTTCCTGTCTTCTTATAACTTCTCTATCACTACTAACCTCGCTCTCTGGTGAAGTCGGAGATACTTCCTGGACTCCCCTACTACCCTGTTGGGGCCACGGCCATAGCAGTACAAAGGAGTACAAAGGAAAGCAAACAGCAACAGGCCTTATGGTCCTTTTGAGGCTGTTTGTTGCAGAGTAGACTATGACTACAAGATCTAAATCTACATGCTGAAGGATAAGGATAGTAAAGCAAGAAGGTTCCCCCCGCCTCCAAACCCTCCAGTTAAAACTGGCAAGAAAAAGTGAGAAAAACCACCATGCAGCATGGAAAAACTGATATGGAAATTTCACAGGAAAGACTGAAAAGGAAAAGCTACATTCTATAATACATTATCTATAAGCTGCCAGTATGAATAACCTGAAATAGAAATTAGTAAAGTTAAATGAATAATCGAATAAATGTTTTTAATAACTAATACATGTCATTATGTACGGGTACGTTGAGTTGACGGGGCGTCTGCGGACACAGTGTGGAAATTGCACAGTGCACAGTGTGGATATTCAGAGCTGGTGCACCAGCCTTGCCTGGGGCTATTAAGGTAGGCAGCAGTCAATCAGGCCCCAGCTCCGTTCATTCCACTGAGACTAGGAACTTCCCCATGCGGGACAAGCACACAAGTCACCTCCTGAAGCAGTGACCCCTGGTACATTTAAAAAAATCCCGATGGTGGCCACGCAACTAACAGGGACCCTCAGTGATCCACAGCCCATCACAGGTCGAAAGTATGAGTAGTGATCGTTAACTCAGGGCTATCTGTGCATATCCTATATTTGCATTTAATAAATTGATCCAGGCTGTAAAAAAATAAAATAATATAGAAAATTATACATACACAAGTGTTTCATTCAGGAGTAAACATATTAAGCTGTGGGTTAGATGCCACGTACATATCCAGGCGACCTTTAAAGATATATACTGTATAACAATTTACTACGTTGGAGGGCAATTTATTCCATATATTTACAACTCTATTGAAGAAAAAATGTCCATGTCTATTTCATGGTTTACCCTATCAAGCTGGACATTATTCGTGCTATAACTTGCTCTAACATTTTTACTGCCAATGTTTAACACTTTGCATTTATTAATATTGAACTCCATTTGCCAGACCTGCGCCTAGTTAAACAGTTGATCAAGATCTCTCTGAATTGCCTGTCTTTGCAGTGCTGTATCTGCTCTGTTACCTATTTTAGTATCATCAGCAAATTTTGAAATCTTACAACACAGTCCGTCGTCAATATCATTTACATATATTAAGAAAAGAATAGGACCTAACACTGAACCCTGCGGCACTCCACTTGTAACGTTTATCCAGTCTGACTCTTTTCCATTTATTACAACTCTTTGCTTTCGTCCAGTGAGCCAATCTTCTACCCACCCGAGAACACTGCCGCAGATACCATGTGCCTTTAGCTTCTGAAGGAGTCTTTTGTGTGGAACTTTGTCAAAAGCCTTTTGAAAATCGAGGTAGACCACATCAAAAGATTTCGTCTCGTCGTACATGTTCAGTATATCAATGAAAAAGTCCAGCAGATTCGTGAGGCAAGAGCGATTATTACGAAAACCATGTTGCGAATCTTTTATGAGACTGTTTATTTCTCAGTGTTTTACAAACTTGTCTCTGATAATAGTTTCAAGCAATTTGCAAACCACCGATGTTAAACTAATTGGGCGGTAGTTTTCTGGTTGGGCTCTGTTGCCCTTTTTGAATATTGGGGTTACGTTAGCAAGCTTCCATTCATGTGGCACCTTACAGCTCGTAAGTGATAAGTTAAAAAGTTCAGCTAAAGGCTTTGATATTTCATTCTGTAGTTCTTTCAATACACGTGGCGATATTTTGTCCGGTCCTGGTGCTTTATTCTTTTTTAATTTGTTTATTGCAAGCAGTACGTCGCGATCGCTAACTGTAATGTCAGTGATTATGTTGCCCTCTTCTATAAGAATGGGGGAAACAGTAGGAATTGTATGTATATTTTCTGTTGTAAATACTGACGGGAAGAAAGTATTAAGAATTTTCGCCATCATAGTTTCATCATCGGTGTGCTCTCCGTTATCTGTGATTAAGGGACCGATTGATGGAGTTATTACCTTTTTGCTTCTTATGTAACTGAAAAATTCTTTGGGAATTGATTTACTGATACTTGCAATATGTGTCTCAAGGTTTTTCTTACTGCGTTTAATTAATTTTTTGGCTTTTCGTCGAAGGGCATCGTAGCCGGGGGTCCAGGAGATATAGCCGTTCGCCTGAGAGACTCGGCCTTTGCTCTCCCACTTCCTTCCCAACTTGCTGGTGAAAGACTGGGTAGGACCTCGGTCCTAACAAACTGGAACCACCCTGTTCTCACAACAAGTTTAGTGATCAGGGTGACGGCACCAACACCTCATCCTGCACACCCATTGCACCCCGGGATCTGTGCAAAAGTGTGGTGATTGGCTACTTCCCTCTCTTTTAATAACATCATGCTCTACATTTCCTCCCTCCCCTCCCCTTGACTAAATGATGGCTTTCTCAGTTAAATTTAAATGTACCCTCCCCTCCCTGCCTTCAGATCCTGGCCAGACTCTTTTTAGTATCAGAGAAACTCCTTTTGTCAACCTCTTTTCAAATGGCAAAGATAAAATCATTAAGATCACCCTGGTCTCTCAGGCTCATCTTGATGCTTATCTCTCCCCAAATAACCTGCCCAAATACTCTGATGCTGGATATGAGTTAATCTCTACCCCTGGACTCACAGCTGCCTGTACCATCATTGCCAGAAACGTGACCAAATATGTCCTAAAGCACAATGATGACGACCTTATGACTGAACTGTCCCTCAAAAATGACATTCATGCTACCCACATTGTCCGCTTAGACAACTCTAGCACCATTATAATCCGCTGTGCTTCACCTCAAGAGGCACAGAAACTCCACTTCAGAACATCAAAGCGCATGCAAAAAACTCAGATCTGTTCGAAATGCTCTGCTGAAGACCATTTTTACACAAACTGTACTAGCACCACCATTAAATGCATCAGTTGCGGAGAAGGCTACACTGCGATTGCTGGCAACTGCCCAGTCAGGAAAAACCTTTTGAAGAATACAAGGGCTGGCTGCCAGTCCACACAACACACTAACACACCCCAGTCTCACACAGCACCCCAACACACTTCATCCACCATGACATATGCCCAAGCAGCTCAGACTTCTCAGCCTCAAACTCACGCACCTAACACTCCCTCAACCCTCCCTAACACTACCTTTCCCAATCCATCTTCCAACTCACCCTTTGCCCCCCATGTCACCGCCGTTGTCATGTCCGCTCTGGCCCAAGCCTTGTATGCTGAATGCCCTTTGCATCCCTCATTAATGATGCTTTAGCTGCTAATAACTTGTCCACCATCGTCATCCTTCCTTCATGGCACACCGCCAAGAAATCGCCCCACATCTTCATACCCCCTCCACAACAAATGGCAACACCTCCCACACCTCAAACTCTACCACCTCACCCCCTCCTTTCTCCTCCACCTTTCCTTCTTTCTTCCCCACCACTCCCAACCCACCCCCCGCACCCACTCACTCTAAATCTCATCATACTCCTGCTTCCTCAAAAGCATTACGATCCTCCCCTGTCTCCCACCTCCCTCCTTCCCTCCCACTGATTCACGTCAATCTAACCCCCAAACTCCTCCACCATCCTTCCAAATCACCCCACCTCCAACCTCATCTCCCTCTGCCAGCACAACCTCCAACCAACTTAACCCCATGCTCCCCCCACCTACTCCTACCACCCCTCACCCGCGATCGAGATCGCAGCACCTCCTGCAAACGTAAGGCATCTGACTCTCCCGAATCCCCTTCCTCCCTCTCCCCCTCAGTTCATAACACACACCAGTCACGCCCCAGGAACCGTAGTATCCCCCCCTCCCAAAAAGAGAACCCCATCTTTCTCTCCCGCCTCCCCCAGAAACACCACACACATAGCACATCAGGACTCATCTCAACACAACCACCAACATACTTAAAATCATCCATTTCAACATCAGACACTATTACGCAAACAGGCACCTCCTCACCCAACTCATTCACGAACACTACCCAGACATAACATTACTCAACAGCGCTTGCACCAACAACACCAGAATAATGAAACATTATGGCTACACTACATTTCAAACCGACGAGCGTCCACACGACGGAGTCGCTATCATGAGTAAAGGCACCATCAGACATGACTTCATCACGACATGGACACACAAACACTTCTTAACAGCAAAGACACACACTACCCTTGGCCCCCTCATAGTCTCCACAATATACACTAGACCCAACAATGGCATCCCCTTCACAGACATAAACAGATTCTTCAACAACACTGTACCAACATTATTTATTTCAGACTTAAATGCACAACATGGGACATTCCAACACAGCACAACCAACAATCACGGACGACAAATGTTTACCATACGCCACCACAAGAGACTGAACTTTCTAGGACCTGATTTTCACAAAGATTCACACCTAGGGGATCAGGGAAACCAGACCTCATCTTCACCAATAAAGCATTTAACATTTTTCACCACCACATTGCTCCCGGCCGCATTTCTGGGTCTGATCACATCCCCACCATAATCTCCATCTCCACCAACCCGATACTAATCCCCAGCACACCACACTATGACTACCTATATGCAGACGGGGATGTCTTCACACACATCCTTTCAGAACAGGAATACGTCACCAACTATGAGGGAAAACACCGCACTGTCATCGAAGAGCAGTGTAAACATCTTCACACATGCATACTTAACACTGCCAACATTACCATACCCAAAACCACACACACACTTATTCACACATTCATACCATCAACAAAAACACTCCTAGTGTGTTACCGTCGTCGATTTGAACTAAACAAACACAACTTCGGCCAAGTACGGTTTGACCTATCCCACGTTCGGACGCATATAATCAGTAGCCTTGAATCCGACCACAATGCACACTGGGGACGCCTCATAAAAACTGCACAACAACTCAGGAAAACTAAGCCCTGGGAATTCTGGAAACACATCCGCCGACTTAAGGGCGGTGGCTTACCATCTGTACGTAAATTAGTTGTCAATAACAGAGAAATCACAGACCCCAGGGAGATCACAAACACATTCAAAAACGCCTGGCAACAAGTATACCACCCCAACCCTCCTAACCCTGTCGCAGCACGACACATAGGAAACATAGTACAGCACCTCCACACAATCAACGACCACATCACACCAGACGCAAACATACACATAAATAACTTAGACATAGGCCTACATAACCCTCTCACTGCTCCCATTCTAGACGACGAAATCAAGTCTATGCCTGCTATAAAAAAAAAAAAAAAAAAAAAAAAGGCGCCGGGTGCCACAGGTATTGGGCACTACATACTCAAACACCTTCCAGACACATTCATAAATGCACCCACACACTTATACAACGCTGCCTTGGCATCTGGCTACATTCCGGATACGTTTAAGACTTCGACTGTAACTCTAATCCCACCAAAAAGACAGGACAACAACAGACCCCTTAAATTACAGGCCCATCAGTTTACTTGGATTGTTAGGAAAAATGTTCGAACGAATCATGAACAGTAGATTACGCCAACACCTACAGTAGAAGACGAGAACCTTCTTTCTCCCAAACAGTTTGGCTTCAGACCCAGACGATCTACACAGGACGCCCTAAACATCGTCACCAATTACCTACATATCAGCCAAAACATTCGCAATTCATACAAGACAGCCCTTATTACTCGAGACATAAAACGCGCATTTGACTCAGTATGGCACGCTGGCCTGAAATACAAATTCTGCGAACAATTTCACTTTCCTAGACCAATTAAAAAACTACTTTGCAATTTTTTAGACAAGCGCACAATGCGCATTAAATTTAAAAACCCTCAGGGCTCTGTCCTCGCACCCACCCTCTGCACCCTCTACACAGATGACATCCCTACCCAACTACACGACGATTCACTGACCTTCCAGTACACCGACGATATTACTCAACTGGTACTGTACGTTCCACGACAAATGACGGAATTACCAACAAAGCGAGTACAGAGCTGGACCGAATTGCACGATGGGAGCAGAAATGGCGGATTCAAGCGAATCCCTTGAAGTGCACAATCACATATTTTCGTACTAAAACACCCTAACCCCGCCCAGTTTTTTATTTGCGTGACCCGGATCGCGTTTCCATTCCTATTAGAAATACCTGCACTGTACTTGGCCTTACATATGACAAAAACCTGAAATTTCACCATTACATAAGAGGCATGGCAGCCATGGCTGGAACTGCATTAACTCAAATATACCGCTTTCGCAGTGCAGCGCCTGAATCAAAATTCCGTCCTTACAAAGCATTGGTCAGACCACTGCTCACATATGCACCGTTAAGCCTATCTCTTTCGGCCAAAAGCAACATCCTAAATCTACAGAGAGTTCAAAACAAAGCCATTCGTTGGGCACTAAACATACAGTGGGATGATTTTGAAACCAACATACACATTCATGAACGCGCCAACATCCCACCCATCAACACATACCTACATCATCTACAAGAAAAACAAATCACAAAATTCATTGACATTCATAATGACTTCATCGACTTCTTCACACGGATCACACCGCCCACACGACCTCTAGCCAACCTCCTCCACCCTGACGCAAGACCTGCACCAACCCCATTGTTCACAGGATCAATATTTATTATATTTACTCATTTATTTATTCATTTACTTTCTTATGCTACTCAGTTCATAGCCAGCAACCCACCCAAGACCCTGAATCGCCCCTTCACCCATTACCAAGATCACGGCAACCATCCAAAGCCCCGCCCATCCTCTAGAAGTCTAGATAATGACAACCTACCCAAACTCCCGCATCCTCCACTATTCTCCTCCGCCCTTCTCAAGGTCACACCTCCACTTCCGCATTCCCCACCATCCCCCTGCCCAAGCTACTCAGAGCCACGACATCCTACCCCTACTTCCTCATCCCCTTATCCAAGCTCCTCAATGTAACAACAGCCAATCCCTGCCCAAGCTCCTGGGGCCTGATAAGATGAACCTGAGAGGCAGCCTATATGCGAATGCTTGGCACGATAAAGCCGTAGCTGTCTCCTTCATGCCACCCTTACTTAACAAAACACTTGCACGTGCGAGATCCGCCCCCCCCCCCTTCCCAACAACAAACACACGCACGCTGGGTAAAGCCCCGACAATCTTCCTCTTAATCTCATTTTCTTCCTCTCCCACTTTAAAAAAATGCACACTACACGATGCGACCAGGAACCCTGAACTTTCAGCAATGCCAGGAGTCTACACTAAGTCCTAATTCCTGTGTCATCATGTGGTCATCATGCGTCGTCGCCCTGGTTGCATAACACTCACCACATATACACACTCATTCTTTCACCTTTCTTCCTTTTTCCTCCCTTTTCTATACGTCATTGATTGATTGAATGCCCAGTTAGACAAACGCTCCTCAACTTCCTCCCTGTCCCTTGAGAGGAGGATGGTGGGCTGCGGGATAAGGGCAACTTCAGCACAGTCCACTGGGTTTACTTTTCAAATGAATCTGGCCAAGACAGCCACTATAATACTAACTATTCCCTGGTAGTGTTTTTCTTAAAGGACTTCATATTTTCTTGACATTATACTCTTCTCGATGTTCTCTGGTACCACAAGTTGATTTTAAGGAAGCTTTTTACTATTTGATTACATTGTTCTCTGACGGTGGGTGTTTGTGCAAGGATTCTAGTGCTTAGTTTCTTGTATTTACACTTGTCACGGGTGTTTGCCTGGCTGTGTACCGTGGTGTGTGCCTGGCTGTGAACTTGGTGTGTGCCTGGCTGTGCACCATGATGTGCGCCTGTCTTGCACCGTGGTGTGTGCCTGTCTGTGCACCGTGGTGTGTGCCTGTCTGTGAACCGTGGTGTGTGCCTGTCTGTACACCATGGTGTGTGCCTGGCTGTGAACCGTGGTGTGTGCCTAGCTGTGAACCGTGGTGTGTGCCTGTTTGTGCACCGTGGTGTGCCTGGCTGTGCACCGTGGGGCCTTTAGTGCACACAAGTCCCCATAGCCAAGATAACTGTGCATTATTGGTGCACGGGAATCCGCTAGCAGTGCTCCATCATCCTTTCCGGGGATAGGGAAGATGAGGGACATTTGCATAACCGAACAGCGGAGCCACCACGTGAAGGTGACCTTCCTGTCCAGCACCACAACAGCACCAATAGCCAAGATAGTCCTGTTCAGCACAACAGCACCAATAGCCAAGACAGTCCTGTCCAGCACCACAACAGCACCAATAGCCAAGATAGTTCTGTCCAGCACCACAACAGCACCAATAACCAAGATAGTTCTGTCCAGCACCACAACAGCACCAATAACCAAGATAGTTCTGTCCAGCACCACAACAGCACCAATAACCAAGATAGTTCTGTCCAGCACCACAACAGCACCAATAACCAAGATAGTTCTGTCCAGCACCACAACAGCACCAATACCCAAGATAGTTCTGTCCAGCACCACAACAGCACCAATTGCCAACATAGTTCTGTCCAGCACCACATCTTACTTGTGCTGCAATAAAAATAAAGGCAGTGTATCATTACAATACATACCAGACAAAAAAAAATCCTAACTTGGGGACTCCCCCCCATGTCCCCCCAACATTAACCACATCATATCGTTCAAACCTAACTTTCAAAATGCGGAAATCGTACGTTCTTTTTATCCAGTACTCCAGTCCTGTGTGACAGCCCTAGCATGTGTTCAAGATGAACGGTGGGTGTTAGTGCCGAATTAGTGTCAAGTGGAGGTGTATGGTATGTAGGAGGAATACTGGGCCTTGGGAACAGCTTGTGAAGCCTATGCCCAGAGTCGCACACAAAAAGTCTTTTGTGTAATTACACAGTAGTTTACAGTCACGGGCGTCCGGAGGGGGGACAAGGGGGGCATTTGCCCCCCCCCTCCTTGGAATTCGACGGCTGCAGTTCTTGTTCAGGGATGATTGAGTGATCTGAGTCGATTCATGCAGTCACTGTGCATTTGATGTAAGTCATGTAACTAATGTAAGTATATGCCTATGCCTATTTGGAGTGTGTGTATTTTGATATAACCGCGCATATATGTATAATTTATTTTGCCCCCCTTACAAAAACTCCTGCGGACGTCCCTGTTTACAGTTAATACACACTGACCGCGAAGATACACGAGCACAAAAGCTGCCCGCAAAGACACATGAATACATACAGATAGAGGCCACTGAGAAACAAGCGTACGCACAATTTTTAAGACATAGTCCTGATACAGTTTTCGTTCTGTGTGTATTTTATTCTGGCCAACGTCAAAATATTTTATTCAGCAAAGAGAGGGGCCCCCTCGAGGTGAAAGGAACTGAAGAACAACGGAATTTTAAAACATTTAATAATGGAAGTCTGTGTGTGTGTGTGTGTGTGTGTGTGTGTGTGTGTGTGTGTGTGTGTGTGTGTGTGTGTGTGTGTGTGTGTGTGTGTGTGTGTGTGTGTGTGTGTGTGTGTGTGTGTGTGTGTGTGTGTGTGTGTGTGTGCGTGCGTCAAAGTAATGGTGAGACAAGCAGCCTCATTGCTAACTCCTTATCACTAATGAGCATCTCTGTTATGGCCGGCCAGGGAATTATCAGCCGTTCCTACCTTGTTTCAAGCACCGTTTAACTGACACTGGTTTACGTTATTGCTCACCAGTTTGCTATCGGCTATTCGTGTAAAATTTTGTCTTATTCGTCCACTACCATAAAGCAGAGCACAATACTGCAGGATAATACAGGAAAGTATCTTTACGGTTCAAGCACTCTGTTATTCTGTGTGTGTGTGTGTGTGTGTGTGTGTGTGTGTGTGTGTGTGTGTGTGTGTGTGTGTGTGTGTGTCAGTCACTGGACACGAAAGTCACTGTAACGCCTACCTCATAGTCAGAATTTTTTTTTTGGCCTGTCAGTAACTACAACAACAGGCCAAATGCTATGCTCAGTTCGTCCTACATTTCAGCATTATACAAATCTGGGAGACATACTGTTCAGGACTTCATCAAACTCAGCGTCATAAGGTAAAATGATATGATATGGGATGGCCCTTATTTAAAAAAAAAAAAAAAAAAAAAACTATCCGAGAAAAAAGATTTTATTCATATATTTGCATAATGTCCACAATGTGTTTCATCGGAATCAATGCAGTGGTGAATGCATTCCTTAAGGTTGATAGGTTACGGTTAGTGAAGCTATGGTAAATTTTAGGTTTAACTAGTTTCCCCAATTCCTAGATTTTAAGGTCACCTAAAAATAAGAAAATGAATGAAAAGGAAGACTTACAAGAGGTAGCTTGCAATTTCAAGTCAAGGTCAACGTTCATAACCGGCAGTTCAGATCCCCAAGCCGCCAATTCCTCCACCTCACGCAACACTCAGAAAACACACACACACACACACACACACACACACACACACACACACACACACACACACACACACACACACACACACAGTTTCAACGAACAGTGACTGCAGGGAGCCCAAACACTACTTAGGCCTATAGTCCGCTGTATAAGTGACAATACACAGAGGTACACATGGCAGCATCTAGGTACCTCTTTACACCATGACATTCTATGTTATTTATATATCTCCAGTAGCAACTTAAAAATAAAAATAAATAAAAAGAGGTGTATTATGCATGAAAAATCTTTAAGAAAGAAGTGTTACGAAATAAATAACGTACAGTATGAGGCATATTCTTTTGAGCCCTCAAAACTGGCTTCAGTATTTCCGAATTATAGTCTCAACCATAAATTCCATTCTTATTTAGGAACTACAGTCTTCCTCACAACACTAACTTCATAATCTCGATGTACAGTCTCTACCACAACACATACTTCAGAATCTCGGAATTATAGTCTCTACCACAACCAAAATCTCGGAATTATAGTCTCTACCACAACCAAAATCTCGGAATTATAGTCTCTACCACAACCAAAATCTCGGAAATATAGTCTCTACCACAACACTGAATTCAAAACCTGGAATTATAGTCTTCACCCAAACACTGACTTTTGTACCTCGGAATTCTCTACCACAGCACAGACTTCAGACTCTCGGAATTATTGTCTCTACCACAACACTGACTTTGGTATTTTGAAATTATAGTCTCTATCTCAAAACTGATTTCGGTATCTCGGAATTACAGTTTCTTGCTTGGCTTGAATGACTGTGGGCGATAAATTAAGTCAATGTTGCCCACGTGTAGAGCAACAGGATAAAACAAAAACCGCTCTGCTGTATTTTCAGCTTAAATGAGTAGGTGGGAATATTCCTCGTTTAGTGTTGCACGCGGTATGCGGGAAAAAAAATACTGAAACGCAATACGATTTTTCCCATAAAATACTGAAAAAGCCTTAACTTTAAAAAATATTGTCGGTTACCTTATTCGTACTCAGAACGTAAAAACAAATAAGGTAAAAAAAAAATGTAGAAGACTAACTTCTTTCCCAAGTAGCTAGTTCGGTACATAAATAAACATGAAAAACTTGAAAACATCGTTATTTTGCTCTTACAAGAAATAAATTCTCTTTAAACAACAAGACATAAACAAAAGTAATTTCGCAGCTCAACCATTACCCTTTTCCAAAAGCGATCTGTGAAAACAACACTAAAATATAGAGACCCGAGACAACCATAACGTATCAGGGAAATATATCACGCCGAAAATCGCCTTAATTCCAGATGCCGGTTTTCTGGAGTGTGTCGTTGGATGAGATTGCGCGGCTCCTCAAGTGCGGCTAAAAAATACGTGGTTATAAGACCCCGACACGAAGGCAGTCCTGGAGGTCATGCCTGGGCGACGCTGATGAAGCAGGGGGGGAAGTTTATAGGCAGGAATCACGCACTCCACACTCCCACCTGCCCCTCCCTGTCCATACCTGGGCTGGGGTATTGCACCACTTCCGCATGACCTGACTTTGGATAGTGCTCCTCGCCATTTCCTTTGACGCCACTGTCTGAACTACTTGACCTGGCTTGAGGTACTACTTCTCGAACTTGACCTAATTCTTACATTCGCTTGTCCTGACTCGGAGTAGAAAGTGGTGTGGTATCGTTCCTATACTACTACGGTACATGGCCTGATTTGGGATACCTCTCTTCCATAACTTGCACCATTACCTCCTACTCAGGCTACTGAATCTAACGAGGTCCCACATAGCCTCTCTGGCTCCCTATCTTTACTTGGGGTAGAGGGGGGGGAGAGGTATTATTTCCGTACTGCAAGATCTAACGTGGTGGCATTGTTTCTCTGCTTCATGGTATATCTTTGGATAATGGTCGTCGGCAACGAGACGTGATTCAGCTTAGAAGTACTCAAATAGCTCTTCCAAACTAAGTTTTAGCTAACTACGCTTCGTGATTCATTGAACTTACTCTTGATGGCATGACAGCTTGCGCTGTTACCTCCTGCATTAACTGTTTGACTAAATTTGACCCTAGATAAATTGTCTCCCCCGCGTCTGTTGGCTCCACTAATTTAACTACTTAACCAGGCTTCGGGTACAATTTCTCGTTCTCAAGATGTGACTGATGTATTGAAGCTCTGCTTCATGACTTGACTATTGTTTTACTTCTTGACCTGATTTGAGTCACTGCACCTGACTCGTGGTACTGCACCTGTAGTGTATGACTTGGCTTAGGATCTTTTTCCATTGCTCCATGATCTATCTTGGGGGTATGTCAGTGCTTCTCCAAACTTTTTTTCCCCTTAACTATAGTCGCGGCGCACGACTCTGAGGCTGTCATTATCGTACCCTGGCAAATTACTGTTCAAAAGTGCGTCCGATTTCTTATCATAGTATACACGAATCATATTAATATGCACGAATATATTATACACGATTATTATTATACACGACTATATTATACACGAATCACATGCGTCTCGTATTATACACGAAATCAGATGCACTACTGAGGGGTAAGTTGCCAGAGCACGATAATAACCTCAGAGTCGCGCGCCGCGACCATAATAGTACTTGATCTGACTTAAGGAACTGCTTCGCGACAACCTAATCTTACTCTGCTTCTAAAGAGTCGGCCGTAACACTCCTTTATTCTATAAACAGGATTGTGGGTATTCTTCATACTTTGCAGTATTTACTCCTACACTGATTATTTGAACTAACCTGATCATGAGTAGTGTTGTCCCACTTCACTACGATGATATTTCTCGTGTCAATAAGACTACCACCAGACGATTTTATTCAAGAATTAGTATATTCGACTTTTGTAATGATGGAGCTGATAAGGGCTGTATTTAAACCTTCCACTTCCGAAAGTCTCTCCTGAGCTGAATAAAATCGTCTGAAGTAGTGGGAATAAGAAAAATGTGACGTCCATGGAGTGAAAGGGGTAATTGGAATATTGATCCTCCTCTGCCTCCTCATGGCCTGACTTAAGTGTATTGCAACCTGACCTGACTCTACAACTTGCTCTGGCAGCTAACTACATACAGTGAACACTTGACCTAATCAGGTCTTCCTTTACTAACTGACTTGACTGTTTACTTCCTAAACCGGCTCCTTTGCCTAGCCTGTCTCTTTGACACAACTGGGAGGAGGGAAAGGAGAATGAAGGGAGGGGGGGGGGGCTACAGTTGTTCTGGGCTGGTAGCTTGCTACTAGACAACCAGACTTGGCCCTACTACTTGTAATTTCTGCTTATTTCCTACACCAACAACCGATCAAGCCTGATTTCTTGACATGATTCGAGTAGGGTATTGCTTCCCCCACTTGATCTGACTTTCTCTTCTTGGCCTTTTTCTGTGCCTCTCACTCTACTGTAGGCATAGTCTAGGCACTCCGTTCCCCGAAGGTCCAGCAGTCAACCTACTTGATACACATCTTCCAGGCTTCCAATGCTGCTAACTAAATCACAACTAGTATCTTCTTACCTGCCACTATCACCACCATATTCTAACCTATACTACCACCACCTCACTGGCCAACAAATCACTTGATCTTCTACCACACAAATTATCCTGTCACCATCATCCTAATACCTAGGCTCTACCACTTCCATCACCTAACAACCGCCTTACCACCTAGCCTTTACCATTACACCAAACTTACCACACCACCATCTGACTTAATCACATCACCACCTAACCTCTGTCAACTGACCTAACACCTTATCACCTAGCCTCTACTACCACCACCTAAACTTGCACCATACTGTCTAATTTACTGTACCACCCCTTACTACCACTTTACTACGTAGCCCAAATCACCAAGTCACCCTCCTCCACACTACTTAGCTTCCTGTATTATTTCTTTCAAACTTTCTAGCTTAATCTAACTCATCACCTATTCTCCTACCACACCACCTAGCCAATTACCATCATCCAGGTAAAACCATATGATCCTGGTCTCCATTGCTGCACCACCTAACCTAAAACAGTCACCTATCCTAGCCTCTATCGCTACACCACCTAACATAACCCCATCACTTAACACAGCCTATAACACCACCACCTAACCACCTAACTTAGCCACCACCATCACCACCACCACCACCAACAACAACAACAACAACAACAACCTTACCACCTAACCCTGCATTTGCCACCACCACCTACCTGCCACCTTACCACCTAACCATGCCACTACCACCACCACCCAACCTCCATCACCTAACCTAGCTTCAACCATGACACCACCTAATTCTCGCATTACCTAACCTAGCCACTACCACCACCACCTAACTTCATCACCTAAACAAGCTTCTACTACCACCATCTACTCACCACCTTACCTAGCCTCTGCCATCAACACTAAGTCTTACCATCTAACCTAACCATTACTACCACCAACCAACCACATCAATACCACACCTATCCTGCCCATCACTCAACCCAGCATCTGCCACCACCACCTGCCTACCGCTTTACCATCTAACTTGGCCACTACCACTAGCGCCGAACTCCCTCACCTAACCTAATCTCTTCTACTACACAGTCTAACTCCATCACCTGTCATAGCCTCTACCACCATCTTACCACCTATCTTCAGCCCCAAGCGATTCATTACGAAACTCACTCAGTCGAAGGGAGTGAGGGTGTCAGGTGGCCGGAGAGGCTGTCCACGCCTCTCAGCTCAACACTGCTCCCCAATTTCGCGCTTCCACACTGCGACACTCACGGTTATTGCACCCCGGATGTTGGGGAGATAGGCGTGGGGAGTCTAAACACACGTGTCTACATTTACTTGCATCTGTTCTGTATCTATCTATTTTGGTATCTATCGTGGTTCCTATATCTATCCCGGTACCAATTTCTCATCTCTGCAGCTCCATACTCATTGTTATTACTGGCTGGCTGTGTGGATGGCGGACGTTACGAGTCCAAACACAGCTGCTTATATCTACCTGTATCTATTCAGTATCTACCTGTACCTATTCTGGTATCTATCACCGTTCCCTTACCTATCCCGGCACCAATCAGACATCCCCATACTGCCAAACTCTTTGTTAGTGCTGGCTGGTTGTGTGGAAGGCTGGTATGGCGAGTAACCGTGTCTATCTACTGCCGTGTCTGCATCTATCTCAGTTCCAACATCTATCTATTCCATCATCTATGTTTATCCCAGGACCAATTTCTCGCCTCTATACCGCCACACTCCTGGTTATTGCTGGGTGGGTGGGTGTAGGCGGAAGGCGAAGCGGGTCCAAATACCCACGCTGATATCTACCTCAGTACCTGCAGTATATCTGTATTTATTCCTGAACCTGAATTGTACCTATCCCGGTTCCTGTATCTATACCAGTACATTCAAGGATAAAAGTTCGCCTACTTCACACGAACGTCTACTTCACACTAACGGCATGTCTGTCAGTTTCCTTCCTGAAACAGCACATCATAGAGAATTATCTATGCCAGAGAAAAATACCAAGACTCATCTTACAGTGGTAAGTATAAATGATGAAACACTGGACGACCTTTGTTCTCGATTTTACCCAGATCTATCTCGGTATCTAAAATTATCCCGATATTTTACAGTATACTAATGCTTGCCCGCAAAAATCTGCGGGACTAAATAATAGCCTTTCCATCACAAAATGTTTGCAAATACCAATTTCTTTGTTTCCATACCGTTACTGAGGCCACAACGACCAATTCTGACTGAAATGGATGAAAAAAATTATTTGCGCATGTTTCGCGTGTCGCGATTTCCGACAATCTCGCGCTGTTGCGTCATGCACCAATGCCAAAATTTTTGGTTGGTACTATTCTAACACGACTTGGACCTACCGACCTGGTGCAAAACGAATTAGGTCGATATCTATTACTGCTGTAGTGAAAGAAACATAAAAGCGCACAGACATTTTCGATATTCGCAAATTTCTGCAATTTCAGCGCTGTAGCGTCGCGCGCGATCGCCAAAATTTTGTTTGGTAATTCCCTGACACTCCCAGGACTTACCCCGTTCTAATATTAAAGAATTTGGTCGATATCTATTACCGTTCTCATAAAGACACCATCAAACGCATTGACAGACACACACATGCCCAGCCTGACTTTATTATTTATATATGTATTTCCTCAAAGGCAGAAGAGACAACAGAGCAATTTGAAAATATGTGATGAAATGTTTTCTGTACAGAAATTACTTGACTCCTGGAGTCAAAGGTTAGGTATTTTATGCTGGCTCAAAACTCTTTGACTTCTTTACTGCGATCACTAATTATTACTACCGTTATTGCTGTCTTCATGCTATTTTGTTCAGCTCAGGAGACACTCTTTGAAATGGAATAATATCTGCCCTACATTAATCCTTTCAGTACGAGACCTTTAATAAAACCGTCTGCAAATACCAAGAGAATAACAAGAAAAAAAAAAAAAGTCACCGGATTTCAAGCTGTGGGACTCCCGCAGCTGTCAGTGGGTAAATTCCTTCACTCTGATGACGTACTTTTTTAGTTTATTCTAAATACTCTCAGATGTTTTTGGTCGGCTGTGAAAATACTTTTTGTACTACAGGAGTTACATATAGCTTTCCTTAACCTCTTCACTACTAGAGGTCTTCCTAAATTAAAGATAATCGTTTGGATGTAGCAAGACTGACGGGGTCAAGAGAAACTCCAAGCCACAATTCAAGAATAAACACACTCGTATGACGCTCCTGGTACGTCAGACTTTGTGATTAGTCTATGATTTCCGACGAAAACTGACCATAACTGTTATTAATTCCAGACCTCTAAACCCTGTATAATGAATGAAGTAGAAGGCCAACATTCACAGGTTACCCTACAATCAATTGCGTCTCATTAATATTAATATTTATTACTGCTGCATTTGAGACACAAATTTACTACACTCTATCTATGTCTTTCCTGCATGAAGAAGTCATTGTAACGTTGGGGAAGTAACTCTTTGTTAGAATCCGAACTCAGATCAATACACCGGTATTTTTATCTGAACTGCAATGCAAACCACCCGAAACGGATATAAGTTCGTAAAAAAATATTTTTCCTGATCGTGTTCTCGCTCACATCAATCATAAACAATAGTTGGAGGATTAGCTTCACTTGCTGGGGTATATTCCAAACACTTACTTGCTTTGCAACATCACATCCTAGATTCATCAATAATAATAAAAAATCAGTAATCATCAACCATCATTAATCATTAAATATCAGTAATCACCAATCATTAATAATCATCACACATCAGTAATCATCATTCGTCAATAATCATCAGTCATCATTATCATTCATCTTCAGTCACCAGTAATAGTCAATCATCAATAGTCATCTGCCATCAATAGTTACAATCATCAATAATCATCAGACATCAATAATCATCGGACATCATTAACCATCGGTCATCAGTAATCATCAGTCATCAGTAATAATCTCTCATGAATAATAATATCATCAAAAATAATCAGTCATCAATAATCACCATTCATCAATCATCATAAATATCAGTAACCATTAGTCATCAATTATCATCAATCATCAATAACCACTAGCCATCTACAATCATCAATCTTCAGTAACAATTAGTCATCAATAATCACCAGTCATCAATAACCATCAATCATTCATAATCATCATCAATACAAGTAATTAATAAACATCAATAATTATCACCCATTAATGACAAATAATTTTCAGGATCAAGAAAAAAACATAATCCACTTTAGTTTTTCAGTCAATTCAAATGTGCTAATTCTGAGTCTGGTGACCATAGCCACCTATCACGTCACATTTTCTTATAATATCTTCATAAGCGTTCATACAATAAAATTTGAATAAATACTGAGCTATACTGTCACTGCCAACTGAAAGAGATCATCGCTTTTCTTATTCAAGACATAATGCACAATATAAACACTTAATAATCAATTTACAGTGACTTTCTGTAAGTACTGGTATTTCCTTTTTCGTCTGTATGATTCTTCTATTTGGTCGTGCTTCAGATTCCAGCAGCAATCGGCTAGTATTGCTGGACTCAATTTCCTCCAGTGCCTACTCTCCATTTTTGTCGGTTTTTGGTGGAACCTCTCTCTGTGTTCATCACTTACATTCCCTGCCTTCTTTGGGGAAAAGGGCAGATGGTAATGTAGAATATGAAGAGTCAGTGACATTTTACACCCAAAACGTTGGTAACATTTGATTGGTTCATCCACGAAAACATTATTTTGGTCATCGTTGTGGTTTCCCAGTGGTCCACTGCACACACTCTTGATTGCACGCTATCCTGCCAACTCAGTTTTAACTCTCATTGAATCAAAATCCTTGTCAAACATGATTTGACGAATCTGAGGGCCAACAAATATGCCTTCTTTGATTTCAGCATCACCTATTTTAGGAAATTTCTCATTGAGGTACTGGAAAGTCGGTTTATATTGTTTCAGAGCTTTGACAAACTGTTTTATTACGCCCAGTTTTATGAGGAATGATAAAATAATCTGTACAAGTGGTTCGTGAATAACAGTGTGGGATCTGGGTGTCAGTGAATCCCGCAGTAACCATGTTGATTGTAGGTAATGTTCTGATCTTGCTCGGCTGTGCCATTTACACAGATAGCGCATAAACTTGGTGTAGTCAGTTTGCAACCCATTAATAATGGCAACAATTTTTAAATCTCCACAAACGAACCATTCATGCTCATTGTAATTTATGTGATGTAGAACGAAAGAAAGATTTTCATGTGTCTCTCTTAAAATGATTGAGTGAGCAATTGGAATAGAAGTCACGGTGTTTCCAATGTGTAGTAAAACAGTTTTAATGCTTTACAGATGCATCAATAAACAAGCACCAGAGGCTTGGTTCATAACTCAATCCAAGAGTCCCAAACAGTCTCCTGATAAAACTACAAAAACATAGGTTGCTTTCCACAAAATAGTATGACTGCAAATCTGAGGAGCGTTTCCTGAAATGTTGCAATCCATACATCTTCATTCAACAGATTCCATTCCAACAGACGGGAGGCTAGCAGTTCACTGTTATTTAGTGGGGCTTAGATCACCAACCAAATAAGCGAGTTCAGGCAGGGTTATAAGATGCAGTTTTTTGGAAAGATTCAGGCAGTTACTCATACGTTGGATCTTGTGATTCTGGTTCGTCATTGCTAACCGTGTCATCACTTGGTATTTCGGAAAGAGGCTGAGGGACAGGCATATCTCTGGAATGTCCAACAGGGCGAATAGCAGACTGAATTATGTTGGATACAATAGCCTTTTTATCCTTCTGGTTGCGACCTGTAGTAAGAAATGGAAAACACCATACATATTACCTGGCTGGCACACAGTTTTGCACTGCACAATGTGTCCATAGAGTAATCCAATATTTTGCAGAAAATGAGATTTCTTGTGAGAAAATTGTAAATAACAAAGGGGACGAAGGAACGAAAACTTACATGTGATATCTGTTAAGCAGCATTATCAGTTGGATCAATGGTCCATCAGCTCCCTCCTGGCACACCAAATGTGAGACCACGACCGGTGCCCTCGATATATACCGAGAATGAACTTGTGCTCCGGACACAGCATATATGAGGTGAACATATTTTGTCCTGATCACCCACTTTGCATCCAAAGTACAATTAATATAGTTTCTTCACGCGTGGAGTCAATCGTCTTTTATGCTACCGTACTTCATTGTCAGCGATATATACATATAACAGAAGCTGTCTTGAGAATTCTTACATTCTCTATGCATTATTGCTTAAGATAAATTAATGACACCAGCAAAAAGAAATATAATTTGGAATATTTGAATCCAGTTCGAGTTTTTCAGAAAGTAATATTGACACAATCGATATATGAACAATCCGTGACTTGCATATACTGTAGTATAAAGCATTTTTTGGAGAAATAATATTATATGTGACACGATCATCTGCATGGAATTCGTGGGCCACACACAAAAATAAAGTTATTTTCATTACGTATGAAATTACCCTACGATATGCCATTCTTGCTTTTGTTTTCCCACTGTCATACAGTGTAATAATCATCAGTCATCAATAATCATCAATCATCAGTAATCATCAGTCATCAATAATCATCAATAATCAACAATCATCAATAATCATCGGTCACCAATAATCATCGGACATCAGTAATCATCAACCATCAATAATCATCCATCATCAATAATTACTGATCATCGAAAATCACCAGTAATCATAAGCAATCAATAACCATCAGTTCATCAATACTTATCAACCACCAAAACTCACAAATCATCAATAATCAATTATCATCAATCATCAATTGTCAATAATCATAAAACATCAATGATCAATTATCAATAATCATCAATCAACATTAATCACCAGTCATCAAAAACAGTCAGCCATTAATAATAATCTATCATCAATAATCATCAGTCATCAATCCTCATCATCATCATCATCGCATACCACAATCCAGGATCCAGAAGCACGAGATGGAAAACAAAAATGCAAGGGAAACCAAGATCAAAGCGTCTAGGTGGAATAGTTATTACATTTATTCATATACCATGCAAGCCTTCAAACACCAGTCCATCATTATCCCATTGATTACCTCATCTAGTCTTCGAAAGTCCTATAAATACACCAAAAATATAGAACAGTGCCCGATGGAAATTGTCATACACCTAATTACTCATGCATTCATCCATCAATTCATTCCCTTACTTCTTCACCAAAACATTCCAGAGTCCTGTAATTTCCAGCTATTCTATGTAACTGTTTTTTAATTCATTTTATTTTATTTTTTGCCGCACCCACAAAGGCGGTCAAAACCAGTGCGACACTTTCACTCATTCACCCACTCACCAAGTCACTGTACGTTTCTGAAGGATGACATGTGACAAGTCGCAAACGCAGAGCTGTATGATTATCTCAATTATGAGGAGGGTGTTAAAGGATGGGGGGCGGGGGTACTGGTGGTGGTGGTGTGCGTCTGCGGAGTGACTTGGGTGGTGTGTCAGGTGTGTGTGGTGTGCATCTGAGGAGTATCTCAAGTGTGTGTGTTGTGTGCATCTGCACTGTGTCTGAAGGGTGAGTTCAGAGATGAAGGACACTTCCTGGGATGGTTGGAGTTGGTGCAACTATCAAAGGTATCTTTTGTTTTGTTGACCCACCAGGAGTGTCCAGGTCCACGGCCATGCTACTTAGTCTCTCGCACGCCCGTGGGTAGCAATAGGTGGGCAATAAACCTCAACCACTCCTCAGATGTAAACTATCGAGGGCACCATCCGGCTGGAGAGTTTGAAAGCACTAGACCACCTGGTGCCATTTTGTTAGTTACCAACCAGCGAAGTAAATGGTTTCCTGGGTTACAGGAAACCTTCTGACTCTTTTTCACCTGAAGGCGGCATTACATCGAGTGAATGGACGGATGAGTACAAGGGTAAAAAAAAATCAGAGCACCCAGCAAAATGGGTCATGTATCCATGATGCCTTCGAAATGAGTAAAAAACTATGAAACAAAGCCAAATTGTAGCTAAATTACTGACCTGATACCTGTGCAGCTGAAAAGAGGCAGTCTGGTTAATGTTTGTAAACTGACTGACACCCGACCATTAGGCAAATCACCAGTGTCATTTACTGAACGCTAACCTTCGGGGCTGAGTTTCATGAAAATGGGCGAGATATTTTGGGAAGATGGAAAAGCAGAAGTACGTGGTCAAGTTGTAAGAAATATGGCTTGCTCTCTGAAAGGATCCGAGTTCTATTCCAAGCATGAGCGGGGAAATGCATGATTACAATTTCGTTAAAACAGCATTTACTTATCTTCCAAAATACCCTCCAGATTGTCATAAAAACTCCTTTTCCAAAACCATCACACCAGTCCTGATTGAGAAAGCCTTAAGCATGTTTTCAATAGAGAGGGTGGATATAGGCGTTGAGGACGTGATATGTGAGGGCCCGGACACACTTGCCCCCGAACATGTGATCGACAAGACGAAACGAAGCACTTGGTTTGAGCTGCTTCAATATTTGAGTCTGAACGTTGGATAGACCCCTGAGCCTCGTTTCCTCTTGAAGATCACATGTTCGGGGGCAAGTATGTCCGGGTCCTGAGTGTGTGTGGCACATAAGGGCGTGTCCACATGTGTGCTGGCAACATGTATGCAACACAATAACGAACATGCTGCAAACATGTTGGGAACAGCAGCGCCCAGATCATGCTGACAACATCATGATGAAGTCTCAGCTGCCTGGTATGGACACTCACATCCCATCGCCTCTGCTGCCAGTGTTCGAAGCTGCACTGAAACGTGTTTGCATACAACTGTCCAAATACTACTGCATACATGTACCCAAACGTATTGCCAACCGTGTTGTCAACATATGTTCGAGGGCACGTGCGCCCTAAGACGCAGGGAACAGACTCAGACGTATGTCTATAGTCGGACGCATAGAAGACAAATAATCTTCTCGTATCTAAGATATGTGATGACTTATTTATTGACGAGGAGGGGAAAAAGAGAACTGTATAATCATTCTATGTCATCGAGCTGAGAGTAGTCAGTATGCGAAACTGAACTCTGGTAATGTCAACAGCTTAGATAGTGGGGGAAGAGGCAGTTTTATGTGAAGTTTTATGGTGGCAGTATATTCTTCCTGCTACTGATGATTGACTTTAGTTTTGGTGCGACTTTTCGAACTGGAGGGGTGAGATACAACTCGGTGACCCCACAAAAAACAGAAGTTTTGGGGTAAGATTATAAAAACTGGAGGGGTTAGATAAGGCTTTCATTAACCCCTTTAATATTGGTTACTTATTAAACTGAATAAAACAGACTGGTGGTAACGTGATCAATGTAAAGATATGTCATCGGGCCGAACAGGGGTAAAGACTGTATTGTACCTGGCAGAGAATGCTTAGTAGCACCTCTTCCTTTGCGACACATTTTACACATTACATCGTAACACTCTCTTGTATGTTATATATCTCTATCTCTATCTATCTATCTATCTATCTACCTACCTGCCTATCTATCTATATATATGCATATATCTATATCTATCTATCTATATGCATATATATATATATATATATATATATATATATATATATATATATATAGATATATATATATATATATATATATATATATATATATATATATATATATATATATATATATATATACTGTATATATATCGACAGTTTTCATCAGTAACATACAAGAGAATATCGACGTATAATATGCAGTATAAATTGCTATTAAACTTATCATAATTTGTATGTTATTTATATTGTTTAAATATCGACACAGTTTCCATCATTAATAGAAAACAGAAAACATCGACGTGTATTAGGGAAAATAAATCGCCAAGGAAACGGTATATCGAAATCTCCAAAGCAGCTTAGGATACGACCGTAAAAGTCAAGTCAGCTTATGAACCTCCACCCTGGCATTGTCAACAGCAAGGGGGCGGGCAGTTTTATGTGGAGTTTTATGGTGGCAGTCTGTATGTATCGGGTAACAAAGTGCCAGCCGGTCGGCCTAACGAGTGTCTTGTGTACGGATCCTCTTCCCAATCACTGGTGGCTGGCTGTGGTGGTTGTGAGGCTGTGGTTGTCGTGTCTGTCCATGTTTGTCAAGTTTTTCGTTGGTTGTGGAGAGCTCAGTTGCAGCCTAGATATGTGGTTAAATGTGGTGGTTGTGGGATTACGGAGGGGGTGTTTGTTATGTTTTAATCAGGTTTTGTGGTTTGTTGTGATGTACTCAGTTTCAACCTAGATCGTGGCATGGGCGACATGCTGGTAGGTTTGCGGTAGCAGTGGGGTTGTGACTGTCGTGTCTGTCTATGTTTTTTGCAGGTTTTGTCGTTGGTTGTGAGATGTACAGCTCCGTCAGAAATCTGTGGCTGGCTGTCGTGTGGTCGATATGCTGGCAAGCTTTGTGATTAGTCGTGGCGTAGTTAAAGGTTCAGTCTAGTTCTGTGGCTGACTGTGGTGCGGTCTAAGTGCTGGCAGGTGTTGTACTGGCCGATTATGGTGTGGTCAGTTTCAGCCTAAATCTGCAGCTTAAGTTTCAAACAGGTTTTTATAGTGGCTATGGTCTGCTGAGCTTCTGTATAATTTTACGCTCCGTTATACTTTCGTTAACGCTTCTGTCAGGTAACAAAATGGCGGCTGCAGGTCGGTCTAACGAGTCTTGTGTAAGGATCATCTTCCCAATCACTAATGGAGCTGAGCGGCGGGGGTTTTAACAGGACGGCAAAAACAGCGAGCATATCCGGTGAACCTAGGCTACACAACCCGACTACCTCACTCACTAGCTGGTTGTGGTGCGGCAGATGTGCAGACAGGCTTTGTGGTTGCTGGAGTGTCTGAAGATATTCCAAGCTAGTGCTGTGCTTGATAAAGATGCGATTGAATAGTCAAGCGGGTTTTTGCGGGTGATTGTGTTGTCTGTCGATTTTCCAAGCTGTTCTTTGCTGGCTGAGGTGTGACAGGATTTCCTGGTAGGTTTTTATGCTCGCTGACTGTGGCTAACAAGTGTCCTGTGTACAGATCCTCTTTCCACTGAGTGATGCAACTGAAACGAAGGGGCTTAGCGGAACGATAAAAATGATACATCCAGTGAGGCCACGCAACGGCCTACTACACATTCTATACTCTTCTCTCCTTACCTTGGACCAGATTTTCGTGCTTCTGTAGCCTACCTCACAGAGCTCACTGGCAGAGAAGGATTATACTACAGCTCAACATACTTCATAACACTTCTTCATGGCTAGTATCATATTCAAATGTGTTTTCTCTTGTTACAGCTCAGCGTTCTAGATGCTGAGATGGCAAATTTGTCCACGTTAAAGTTCAAAGACTATAGCTTGGTTGGATGTGGTGCCACTGATGTGTACAAAGGTTTTATGGTGATTGTGACGTGATCAAATGTCAGTCACCTTTGTGACTGATAATGATGTACCTGATGTTTCAGGTCGGGTTTTGTAGTTGGTAGTAATGTGTGCGAGCGTCGTGTTATTGCCTTTTTTTTTTTTTTTTTTCAGCGTGAGTTTTCGGTAGGGTTTGTGACTGGTCGTGATACGTGTCAGACAGTTACTGTGGTTATCTGTACCTGTGACACGGTAAAAATTATACCCAGACTTTTTGGTTTATAATGCTGTAGATAGTTTCAACATATTTCATTCCTTAAGTTATGGGAATCGTGGGATTTCTGCCAAATTTGTTGTAAATGTTCGATAATGGCTGTTTTACTTTATATATACTGTGGGCACTCGAGATGATATTGTACACTTGAAGAACTGCCGAGCTGAATCAATCCAAGAGGCTAAATTACTGATTTGCAAAGTGACTTTCATGCAGACTGACCCTTCTTTATTTTTAATGTGTCCAAATCTGGGTAAATGAGACAGTCCCTGTGGCCAAGCAGCCCTTATATGCAAGACAGATGGCTTCAAACACCTTAACATATCACATATCTTTGCTGGACATGCAGACACTGATCAGAATTACTGAGCGTTCTTAACTTATTGGCAAACTTAATAAATTAGTGATAGACTGTCTGCCAGTCACACAGATCAACAATTTGACGACTGACTGAAACGCTGTCTTACTGAGGATAACAAACTTATTAGCGGACTGAAAGACTTGATAACTGACCCCCAGACCTACAAAATACATGGCCTGATGAGTACCGGAACTGCCGGCAAGAGACACTATAAGAAAGCGGTTGACGCAATGAAGACGACCACTTTGATGATGACGATGATGATGATGATGACGATAAAAGCTTCGTTATTACAAGCGTTGGCAGCGCGTTGCCCGAAACTGGATAAATGAATCTCATATACTCGTACTCATGTTCACTCTTGTCAGCTGTCGTATTTACTGTTCAATACAACACATATCAGTCCTCAAATCCAAGTCCAATTTATTACTCTACTGTTTACCCCGATCGCTTCGTATTACGTATTACAGACGATGAGTTGTCCCACCATACACAGTTTCAATCCAAGTTGCTTTGTTTCATATATAATGTATCTCTCACTCTCCTGGATTATCAAGTTTCTGTGATTACAACTTCTCAAAACCATCCTTCTACCATCTTCTTGGCCTTCCCCTGACTCTCACTCCCTCCACATCTATCATCGTTTGTCAATCACTTATAATCTTTTCTCTCTGCCAGGCCATACTACCGACACATTCGGGTCAGTCTTTCCATTAGTATATGTCTCGTCTACTTCCATACCAATACTGTTCTTACCCTACGCTTATTCTCCGAAACCACATCCCTCCACATAGGCTACACATTATCTTTAAGCACTTCAAGCACAACAACATTTCTACCTCCTTTCATTCTAAGCACTTAGGAGCCACGTCTGGCCTCTACACAACTCAATCGACAACAGTAAGACTTCGTGTGTACCAATCTTTGCCTGAGCCGACACTAATCTCCCATTCCACACACTGCTCGATGCACCTAAATTTTCGCTCCATCTCGCTCCCTTTGGCATATATATATATCGGTGAAGCTACTGAATTCCATCTGGCTGGTGCTATCTCCAACACTATCCACTGCCCATAAATAAATGACACTCCCGATAGCCGTTTCTCACGATCTCCATGCACTGCAGATACTATATTCAATTTACACTAATGTTAAGATCGCTTATATGTAGAGAGATAGGTAAATAGACAAGCAAGTAGACTGTAGAAACAGATATACTGCAGACAGATGGATATGGACAGACATAGATGGAGAGACAGATAGCCAGGTAGATAGGATATTCGTAACTTCACTGAAGATTTGGGCAATGATACAGTAAGGGAGCTTAAGCTTGTTTGTTCACTGACATCGACGCAACTTTATATACAGTATGTATAAACTGGTAACGAAAAAGTCGGTTGAGGAACGTGAGAAGTGGTAAATTAACTGGTGACGAACTGACTGATGACGTTTTCTTTGGTGGCGAAATGTCAGCTGACGACTTGTCCTTGCATTCCCAAATACCTAAAACAATACGTTTTTTTTTTTTTTTTCACATCTTTCTAATTTAAGACAACTCTTATCCTAATCTTTGTTAATTCTCTAATAAAACATTCCACCTTTTTTCACATCTTTCCCATTTACGCCAATTCTTACCCTCATCTGTGTTGATTCCCTGCTACATTTCGTTACTTAACACTTTCTCACATTCAATCGCAATATTCTCCTCTCACATACAGGTACACTCTGACTCAGACTCAGACACCAGATGTTGTATTCTAGTTTCTGAGTCCGGGACCCTGGATACGTTCTCTGTGTATTACAATTGGTTGACCTTCCCGTCCCTACATCCACGTGTGCCCCTGAAACTTTTCTTCCACCCAATATAACAGCAACTCTTCTGCAGGTCCGTACATTTTACATACAGGCTCCTCTTTTTGTCAGAGGTTACACATTTTTCAAAGATAACAACCATATCCAAATTTTCACTCCCCCATCTAAAATCTTGCACTTTCCTACTGGAGTAGCCTGTATACTTCCCAACCTGGCCTATAACTAATCTTCCATTTCATATATCGTACCTGGAATGCTTAGTAGTGCTGTTCGCAATGCACAGAATGCATGCAAGAATTGCAAATTTGGAGTCAGTATTTAGTGGGGGTAGAGTTTGCATCCAAGCCAACCCCCCTGTATGAAGTGTACACATTTTGTATAGGCCTATAGTATTAATTTTATAGAAAAAAAAGAAGAAGAAGAAGAATGACCCATGATATAGAAGTATACCAGTATCATTATCTCAGTATGAAATATTAATAACTCTTACCATAATCTTAGCTTTGAACTATTTTTTTTTTTTTTTGCATACATGCATTTTACTATTATACATACACATTTTACAAAATGTAATACAATAACCAATTTAACCATATTCAGTTATGTATACAACTTGTTTAAAATGTAATATTACTGGATCATTGCAATATTATCATGAATATTATACCTGTACAATATTATAATCAATATTATGTATTAAGAGTGAAGAAGAAGACTATTATGTATTAATAGATTAGCATATGTCAATGATGATTGCTGTCCGAGGATCGCCAGCTACGTGACCGAACGATGTCAGGACTCCATATTATAAATATAAATAATAACAGAAAGCATGATGGATAGATAGACAGATAGATAGACAGAGCACCAGAAAAGGTGTGGGAACGAGATATTAGCTTGCAACTCTTGAAGTGAAGGAATGTTGATCGTGCACCGGAAGCAGTACATACACACAGACATACAGTGTTCTAGAAGCTTCCACGACAGTAGAACACACGTGACAAGACCCCTGCTACACCAGAATGTAGGAATCTGAGATCAGAAGGAGACTGGCCATAGAACCGGCAGGTAGTGGGGAGAGTGAATAAGAGGGGTCCAACTAGACTTAGTATATTAAGTCTCTATATTACATACGCTGCTCAACTTAGGCTTTCTCTGAAGATAATAAATCAAGATCAACTCCCTGTATTCATATTTAACTCCTCCTGCTCTTCAATTAACTCAAGACTCACCTATTACAAGAATTAAGAGTTACATATATAATAATGTTGGCTAAAAAGCTTTAACACATATGCCTGTACCGTATAACTGAAACGTGTCAATATCATACCATGCCAAAAACAGCGATGGGAAAAAAATAAGATAAAAAATATACTGAAACAACATTAACCAACTACGTAGGGTATTACCCGAGCAAATTGGCCACTTGAAAGTTTGGGTTACAAAGATGTTGAATGTACTGTGTTACATAGCCTATGATTTCATCATCCTTTGTGTAATTTTAACGCACAGTTGCTGCATGTTTGATCACGAGCGTGTTCTGCCTCAGTCCCCCCCTTCTACCGTTATAGTAGAGTAAGTCGTTCTCTCTGTTATACTTTGCGGGATTTTCAGCTCTTTGTCCCCATGGCTTCATTTGCGCGTCCTTATTACAAGTTGTATCAAGCTCTGCCGGCCCCTATATAATGAGCTCAGTCTCTGCATCATTGCCACTTAGATCTGCTCCTCATTTTGTTCACATCTCTGTCCTCCCCTGTACAGATATTATTATTGTGAGTGCTCAAGAAGTCTCCAATCTTCTAGCAGCTGTGTGTAATTTGAGTATAACTGTTGTTGCATTTTTTCTTGTAGTATAGCATAAGTTTAACTTGTAGGCCTAGTGAAGTTTTTGTAATTCGTGTGGGGTACTTTACGTCAGTCATTTTTGATAATAGTTTGTATCTGTAATTATTTATCTGGCATTCACTGAGTATTATCTGGTATCTCATTTTATCAGGGCTGACTTAGATAAATTTACTCTTGCTAATTTCGTGTTAATAAAGGCTATTGCAGTTAACCATATATTTAACCTGTTTTTGCCATTACATTATCCTTATGAGTCCTGAATGTTTTGTTGTTAATTTAAGAATTAAACTTTAACTTGTAATTTTACCTAACTCTTTTGTTTTGAACCTGGAACTTTACGGGACAGTAGTGACTCTTAGTATTCTCACTTAATGTGTACATTATCTTTCTCTGTTCCGTAACATAAATTTGGCGACCTCATATCAGGATATTCAGGATATTATCATAAGGATATTGCTTGATATTTTGTGACTGTTACTTATTCATGATGTCTACTATTACTACACTTGATGAAGCCAAAGATTTTTTGTCAAATGTGCAAACAGTGTGTGATATAGAAAACAGAACAAAGAATGAACTTAAGATTGTTGCTCAACAATTGGGATTTGTTGTTCGCTCTCATCAGTCTAAAGATCAGATTGTTGACATGATTAATGAAAGCTTGTTTAATGTAACTCCTCCAAATGAGCAAACGCAGACTGAATTAGCTAAGTTACAGCTAGCCCTGCAGGAGGCTCGTGTTAATGAGGCAAATGCTCGTATTCAAGAGGCAGAGGTACAGGCTCAGGCACAAATTGAACTTGCCAAGATTCAGGCAGACCATGAGTATCGCATGAAACAAGGTGGAACTGGATCATCTAGCTCTGATGGTTTTGATGTGGCTAAAAATGTTAAACTTGTCCCTCCTTTTAATGAATCTGATTTAACAAAGTATTTTCAGTTGTTTGAGAGGGTAGCTACAGGTTTTAATTGGCCTAAGGAGTATTGGCCAGTACTCCTTCAAACTGTTCTCACCGGTAAAGCTCAAGTAACTTATGCATCTTTGCCTCAGGATCAGTCTGATAATTATGATGTAGTTAAGAGCTTGATTCTTAAGGCCTATGAGCTTGTTCCTGAAGCTTATAGAGTAAAATTTAGGACAACTTATAAGCAAGATAAGCAATCCCATGTTGAGTATGCAAAAATCAAAGAAGATCTGTTAGAGCAATGGTTAAATTCTAAGAATGTGGATTCTGATTTTGACAAATTTAAGCAGATGATTTTGCTGGAGGACTTCAAAAGGTGTATTTATAAAGATGTAAGCCTATATCTTGATGAGAAAAGAATAGATAATTTGTCTGATGCTGCAGTTTTAGCTGATGAGTATGTTCTCACTCACAAGAGATATTCTAGAGAAAAAGGGAAAGCTGAGAGTAAGTACGTTGCCTCTACTCAGAGTACAGGTAACAGGAAAGAGAATAAGGATGATGTTTCTCAGGAAGTAAATACCAGCTTCACCTCTAGATTTCAGAAAAGTAAATGTACTTATTGTAGTAAGCTTGGTCATACTACGGAGAGATGTTTCAGGAGACAGCGTGATGTGAACAAAAAGGAGTCTTTAAATATTCAGTCAATTGGTCTAGTGTCCACTCTTGAGAGTTCCCAGAATTCTTTAACTGAGTTAACTGAACCTGCTTTGAAGGGTAACTTAAATTCTCATGATGGAGCTCCTCTTTTGAGCAGTAACGTGGGTGACACTCTCAAGAGTTCATGTGCTAATTTCCTGTCTGATGGTTTTGTCAGTCCTCTGGACAGTAATGACAGGAAATCAGTTAAAATATATCGTGATACAGGTGCTTGCCAATCCCTTATGCTGACCAGTGTTCTAGGCTCTAATGTTAATTCCTCTGATGAAACTGTGATCTTACAAGGTGTAGGGAATAATTACTTCTCTGTCCCTCTGTGCAGAGTGAATTTAGAGTCTGGTTTTGTTAATGGTTCTGTTATGGTTGGGTTGGTTGAGACACTCCCAATGTCAGGTGTAACTTTCTTACTTGGAAATGATATTGGTGGAAGTCAAGTGTGTCCAGCTCCTCAGTTGTCTGGTGAGCCAGTGGCTGCGTCCCAGGATTGTGATGTCCCTGATGTGTTCCCTGCATGTGCTGCCACTAGGGCTAAGTCTAAAGTTACTGGTGATTTAGAGGATAATGATGATGATGATGTTATCCTAGCTGACACTTTTCTTGCTAATTTGGACCACTCATCAGATGAGGCAGTACCCCGTAGTGTTGATAATTTGTCTCGTCAAGAGTTGGTTGAGTTGCAGGTTGCTGACCCTGAGTTGAAAGGTCTAGCTAACTCTGCTTACAGTGAAGAAGAGTCAGCCGGTGCTTCTACTTGTTATTATGTAAAGTCAGGAGTACTTATGAGGAAGTGGAGACCCCCAACAGCATCAGCCGACGGTGAATGGGAGGTTGTACATCAAGTTGTCATCCCTCGTGTTTGTAGGCAGGATATCATTCGAGTGGCTCATGATTCCAGTTTGGCAGGACACCTTGGAGTGAGGAAGACTGTGGCACGCATTTTGAAACACTTCTACTGGCCAGGTATCTTCAGGGATGTTTCCTGGTATTGTAAGTCTTGTCACACCTGTCAAGTTGTGGGGAAGTGTAATCAGACCGAAAGGTTGCACCTCTAGTTCCCATTCCTCCTTTTGAGGCGCCATTCACCCGTGTGTTGGTGGATATTGTGGGCCCTCTTCCTAAGACTTCTTCAGGATTTTCTTATGTGTTGACCATGATTGATATGGCTACTCGTTATCCTGAAGCCATTCCACTTAGAAACATCTCAGCAAAGAACGTGGTTAAGGAAATGCTAGGGTTCTTCACAAAGTTTGGTCTGCCTAAGGAGGTACAGTCAGACCGGGGAAGTAATTTCATGTCGAATGTTTTCAAGCAGTCTCTGAAAGAGTTGGGCATCACCCAGATCACGTCTTCAGCTTACCATCCCCAGACCCAAGGAGCGTTGGAGAGATATCATCAAACACTCAAATCGATGCTCAAGAAATACTGTTTGGAACATCAGAAAGACTGAGATAAAGGTCTTCCATTCGTTGTGTTTGCCACAAGAGAATCTCCAAATGAATCACTGGGCTTCTCACCTTTTGAACTACTGTTTGGCCATGAAGTAAGAGGACCCCTTAAGTTACTCAAGGAATGCTGGCTGTCGGAGGAAGATGACGTCAACCTGCTGGAGTATGTGATGAAGTTCAAAGAAAGGCTGTCCACTGCTTTACAGCTGGCGAGAGAGAATTTAGGAGCTGCTCAGGAGAAGATGAAGACTTGGTATGATAAGAAGTCCAGGTTACGCCACTTTCAGCCAGGAGATCAGGTTTTGATTCTGCTACCAGTTCATGGGCAACCTCTTCAAGCCAAGTTTAGTGGTCCTTATTTCGTGGAGAAGAAACTCAGTGATGTCAACTATGTCATCGCCACACCAGATCGTAGAAAGAGCAAGCAACTATGTCACATCAACACGCTAAAGTTATATCACAGGCGGGACGAAAATAATCCAGTCTGCACTGTAGCTGTTCCACCCGAGTCTGCAAGTGAAGCTCTCCCATGCAGTATGAGCCTGAGTGATAGTTTGGGGAAGAATCCTGATATCATGAATGATCTCCAGACTAAGCTTCCTCATCTACCTCCCAAGGAAAGGCAGGAGTTTTCGGCATTACTGTAGGAGTACCCGCAAGTGTTCCGTGCTACTCCAGGAAGAACCACTGTGTTGATGCATGATGTCGATGTTGGAGACGCAAAGCCAATTAAATTGCCTCCTTACCGTGTGAACCCAGTGAAAGTTCCTCTCATCCAGAAGGAGCTTGGCTACCTGTTGGACCACAAGATGATTGAGCCCTGTCAGAGCGCGTGGAGTTCTCCTGTCACTCTAGTCCCTAAGCCAGGTGGGTCACAGCGGCTTTGCATCGACTACAGACGTGTTAATCAGATAACCAAAACAGACACTTACCCTCTCCCTCATGTGGAAGATTGCACAGACAAGATCGGAAAGGCTAGGTACATAAGTAAGTTTGATTTGTTAAAGGGATACTGGCAAGTACCTATGACTGAACGTGCTAGGGAGATCTCATTTTTTGTAACATTAGGAAAGACCTTTGCATGGTCTGTAATGCCATATACAGATTGTTTTAGAGTAATAAGAAATTTCCTTTGTAAATTTCTTTTTTCTTTGTGGGGAGGTGTTACATAGCCTATGATTTCATCATCCTTTGTGTAATTTTAACGCACAGTTGCTGCATGTTTGATCACGAGCGTGTTCTGCCTCAGTCCCCCCCTTCTACCGTTATAGTAGAGTAAGTCGTTCTCTCTGTTATACTTTGCGGGATTTTCAGCTCTTTGTCCCCATGGCTTCATTTGCGCGTCCTTATTACAAGTTGTATCAAGCTCTGCCGGCCCCTATATAATGAGCTCAGTCTCTGCATCATTGCCACTTAGATCTGCTCCTCATTTTGTTCACATCTCTGTCCTCCCCTGTACAGATATTATTATTGTGAGTGCTCAAGAAGTCTCCAACCTTCTAGCAGCTGTGTGTAATTTGAGTATAACTGTTGTTGCATTTTTTCTTGTAGTATAGCATAAGTTTAATTTGTAGGCCTAGTGAAGTTTTTGTAATTCGTGTGGGGTTCTTTATGTCAGTCATTTTTGATAATAGTTTGTATCTGTAATTATTTATCTGGCATTCACTGAGTATTATCTGGTATCTCATTTTATCAGGGCTGACTTAGATAAATTTACTCTTGCTAATTTCGTGTTAATAGAGGCTATTGCAGTTAACCATATATTTAACCTGTTTTTGCCATTACATTATCCTTATGAGTCCTGAATGTTTTGTTGTTAATTTAAGCATTAAACTTTAACTTGTAATTTTACCTAACTCTTTTGTTTTGAACCTGGAACTTTACGGGACAGTAGTGACTCTTAGTATTCTCACTTAATGTGTACATTATCTTTCTCTGTTCCGTAACAACTGACACTGATAATTTTCGTGATACCAGCATAAACCGCCTTTAAAACACATAAGTATTGTGTGGAAAAAGTTTTGACATATTATCAAGTACTTGCAGAGTAATTTTATGCTTCGAAGCTGTATAAACGTATGGATTATAAGCAATTCCTCAAACACTACGTAAAGATTAAATAGATGGTATTCGATATCATACTTTTCTTGTTTACAGCAAAATGAAGTATAACACTGTTCAGCAAGTACTTGATATTATGTCAAAGCTATTTTCATACGATTTTTTCTATTTTAAACGCAGTGTGTGCTAATATTACGAAAAAATTCATTGTCGATATTTTCAACTTCCTTGTAGCCCAAAACTTGCATATATATGTCCAATTAGGCCCGTGTTGAGTTCTTGTGCAGTTCCTTGTAATCAAATCTATGACTGCTGTAATTGTGCTAAAATAAAATACATATATATATGTGTGTGTGTGTGTGTGTGTATATATATATATATATATATATATATATATATATATATATATATATATATATATATATATATATATATATATATTAGTGTGTGTGTGTGTGTGTGTGTGTGTGTGTGTGTGTGTGTGTGTGTGTGATCCCAAAACACAGCTATTGTATGTGGTGCTTTTGTTGTTGCATATTGTAGGCTGTGGTGTAATACATGTTTTATGGGATAGACTTTTCACAGAACGTACTGTGAATTATATGAACCGAAATATTTGTGTGTTGAAAGTAGTTGCTCCAAAAGTTTTATCGCTGAGCTCCATATTACATGTTTTATGCTACACGCTAAATAATTTACCGTACTTCTCCATTTATTACTCGTATATGATTAATGTTCCAGAGTTATAAATGTGCCGCGTTTATACAGCATTTTAATAAACCACGAGAATAAATGTTGCAACTATTATTATGAGGTTTATTATTAGGTTTTGTTACTACTGTGGTACTGAATAATCACTGCAACATCAAAACTGCTACATTTCTCTCACCACTGCAAACAACAAACCGTGCACTCCCACCAATGGAATATTACTGCCAGAGTACTAGCACTATTATTCTCTCACAACTACCAAACTATCATCATCAACAGTACAGCACTCCTATCACTACCACTCGCACGAGTCACCACCACCATCACCATTTGCACCATCACCATCACCACCACCATCACCATCACAACCACCACCACCACCACCATCTTCATTATCATCATCACTGTTTCACTCACCGCAACCACCACCACCACCATCATCATCAATATAACGCCATCACCACTATTTTACCATCATCACCACCACCAGCATCAGTACATCACCATTACTCTCTCGACACCACCACCAGTAAACATAACTTCCACTACCACCAGAAGTAAACCACTACCACCATGATTATCCACTCCACCACCACCATAAAATCACCATGGGCACATCACCATCATAACCACAGTATCACACCAAGTCCTCCAACACTACCCCCACCACAACCTTCAACACCAATACCACTACTTCCCCTCCACAATTACCACCACGATGACACCACCATTACCACTACTGCGTTCCCACCACAACCATTATTCATTCTCCACCACTACCACCACTAGTGCACCTGCAGCTATACACGCCCTTTATTATACAGTCTACATCAACACCACTACTTCTCTCACTATAAGTATCATCACGACTAACATCACCAGTACACTAACATCACTTATATAACAACCTCCAACAACACCATCACTATTGCCACTGTTATTCCATCACAACCATCATCAATACATCACCACCATCATCACCACTAATGCTCTCTCACAAACACCAGTATCACCACCACCAATGCTGCTCTCACATCACAACAATCATCATCATCATCATTACATCACCAACACCACCACTACTGTTATCCCAGCACAGTCACAACAACTACTACTACTCTCCTACCACCACCACTACTACAACTACCCTCATACCACCGCCACCATCACTACTTTCCTACCACCACCATCACGCCACCACCATCACCATACTACATTACCACCAATAGCACTGCCACTCTCACCACCACCATCACCACCACTCCCTCCGTCCCATCCATACACCCCTGCGCCCCTTCTTCACTGCCTCTCCCTTCCTCCTACCGGGTGACGGAGCTGATAAAGTCCTCCACCAAACTTTTTACTCCTTCCTCAAACTTTTTCTCTTTCCTACAACTTTTCCTCCGTCCTCTACTCCAACTTTTCCTCCTCTCCTCCCATTCAGTTCTTCCTTCAGCTAGCCTACTCCTCTTTCTTCCAACTATTCTTTCCCTTCCTCCAGCCTTCTTCTTCTTCAGTTATCCTCAGACTTCCTTTCATCTTTCCGCCAAATATTTCTTCTTTATCCACTTTTTTCCATCTTTCACAAATTCCTGTTTTTGTTTCATGTTTCCTGCAACCTTTCCATTTTCTTATACTTTTATTCCCTTTTCCAGTTTTCCTTGATTCAGGCATTTTTTATTCTCTTCCCTCATTTCATCTCAACTTCGCCCAGTTCCTTAATCTTTCCTCTGTTTTCTTGGCATCGAATTTCCTTCACTATTTCCTCCTCCACTATCTGCTCAATCTTCCTCAGCCTAACCTCCTTTATTCTAACATTCCCTTTAATACTTCTTCCTCCTTCCAACACTAACTTTATCTTCCCTCTCCAAGCTTGCCTTCTTCCTCCATCATTCCTACAACATTTCCTCCACTTCCCTCCTTCCTTCAACACGTCTTACTATTTTCCCTCCTCCAAGATTCCCACTAACTTTTCTTCCCTCCACAAACTGTTTCCCTCCTTCCAGCATTCCCTCCAACTTTTGTCCTCATCTCTAATATTTCCTCCTTTCCTCCAACTTCTCTCCGGCGTTACCTTTTTTTCCTCCAATTTTACTTTCTCCCCTCGAGTTTCCTCTTTTCTTCCAACCTCTCCTCCTCATCTCAAAGGTTACCTGCTTTCCTTCAACTTCTGTTCCATGTTCTAACCGTTCTTCTTTCCTCCAACTTTTCCTCTTTCCATGTTCTCCCTCAATTTCTATTTCATTTCCTCGGCCTTTTCTCTGTTCTTACAGTATCCTTTTTCACTCACCTTTTTTCCTCCTCCTTCAAATTTCTTTCTTCATCCTTCCTCCAACATTTTTTACAGTATATATTCCTTCCTCCAACACTCCCTCCAATTTTTTCCTCCCCTAACTTTCCCTCCAACTTTTCCTTCCTGCCTCAAGCTTCTGTTCTTCCTCTAGTTTTCCATCCTCTCAAAACATTCTTCTTCCTTTAACATTCCCTCATATTTTTCTTCCTCTCAAAACTTCCCTCCTTCCTCTAACATTTCCTCCAACTTCTCCTCTCTCCCTGAACCCTCCTCCTTCCTCCAACTTTTTTTCCCTCCTCAAACCTCTCTCCTTCCTCCAACATACCCTCCAATCTTTCCTCCATTCTCAAACATTCCTCCTTCCTCCAACATTCCCTCCAACTTCTTATCTTTCCCTGAACCCTCCTCCTGCCTCCAACATTTCCTCCAACTTTTCCTCCATTCCCAAACCTTCCTTCTGCCTCCAACATTTCCTCCAAGATTCCCTCCCTCATCAAACCTTCTCCTTCCTCCAACATTCCCTTCAACTTCTCATCTTTCCCTGAACCTTCCTCCTTCCATCAATATTCCCTCCATACCCAAACCTTCCTCCTTCTTCCTTCCTCCAACATTCCCGCCAACGTTTCCTCCAACCTTCCTCCAACATTCCCTCCAATTTCTCTTCCTTTCTCACCCCCTGCACCCCCCGGTAACTTTGGAGCTGCCCATCTTGCCCCTCACTACGTAAACTTTCCTTATCTGTTATGCTTACTCCTTGGATCAGGCGAGGGATTCATAATTTTCTGACTGCCTTTAGACACTATTATTCATCTTTTCTTGTTCCTTCCGGGCGATTTTATTCATCTTGGTTTGCTCCTTCCAGACGATTTTATTCATCTTGCCTTGCTCCTTCCAGACGATTTTATTAACACTTTCTTGCTACTTCCACAAGATTTTATAAATATTTTCTTAATCCTTCCTGACGATTTTATTCATCTTTCTTGCCACTTCCTGACAATTTTCTTAATATTTCTTGCTCATTTCAGATGATTTTACTCAATTTTTTTTGCTACCACCAGATGATTTAATCCTTATATTCTTGCTACTTCCAGACAATTTTATTTACATTTCTTGCTACTTAAAGACAATTTTATTCATCTTTATTTCTACTTCCAAACGATTTTATCTTAGGAGCGGCTTTGTAGTAAACAGTGACAGCTACAGTACATCAAACTCCTCTGATTCGGGAAGCCTCACCTAAACTAAATAAAATCGTCTGGAGGTAGTAAGACAAAGTATACATCACAAGAATGACAAATAAACCCCTTCAATCCCATGGAGGTAGTTTCTTTATAGTCTTTTACCTCAGACGATTTTATTCAGCTTAGGGGAGGTATCTATTAGTGAAAAAATTAATGAAGACAATATCCAACTCCTCCCGTTCGAAAACCCTGGTCTAAACCACATGAAATCGTCTTAAATGACGGAAACGCCACCAGACCGACACTGTTAACGGTGATGCCGCACTGCAGTTGTTTATCGCAGTCACGACATTTGGCGCTCCCCCCTTCTGTGTGTGTGTGTGTGTGAGAGAGAGAGAGAGAGAGAGAGAGAGAGAGAGAGCTCCTAGTTATAAAGGTAGAATATCCTCCTCATCTTCCGTATCATCATCATCATTTTCGCCACGGTTATCGACATCTTCCTGACTATCACCATCCCCTTCACCCTTATTATATTCGGCTTTAGGAAAGCACCCAATCAGCGACGGGGCTAAGGGACGCTACATCTAACCTCTTCAATTCGAAATGCTGGTGAGTATAGCCTAATCGTCTGAAGGTAGCCATCCATCCATCCATCATCCAATCCTACGTTGCCCCATAAGGAGCGTACGAGCCCGGGGCTAGGCAGTTGGTCCTGACATTTATGATGAAAGTGACCAACCTCACTCATCCCTGTGTGGCATTACGTGAGCAATAAACCCTAACCATCCCTTGGATATAAACCTTCACCGGCTCAATCCGACTGGAGCACAATAATTACCCACTAAACGACCAGGCGCCAAAATTTGGTTATATGGTTACCACCCAGCGTAGTAAATAGTTTCCTGGTGTACAGGAAACCATTTGACTTGTCACTCAGTGTAGAGTCACCCATAGGCAGAAGAAAAAAGAAAGAATGAAGGAATCAAAGACAGAAGAGGGAGTGTAAAGTCACCCGTAGGCAGAAGGACAAGGAAAGAATGAAGGAAAGAAAGATAGAAGAAGATGGAAGGAAAGAAGGATGGAGGAGAGGACAGGGCAGACACTCGAGAGCAGCACTACACTGAGTGAGTGGATGGTGAGCGCTCCCACTTACCTGAAGGTAGCACAAATAGAAAATACGCCACCTGAGTCAAGTAGTTAACCTTGACTCCGGTGACATTTTTAATAACTCTTGCTAATTCTGACGGCTACATTCAGCTAGGATGGGCTTTGAGTACGGAAGAGGCTGTACCTAACCCCTCCAGCTTGAAAAGGCTCTCTACTTTAAAAAATTATCTGAAGATCTATCTACAGTATCTATATACCTAGGCTGCTTCCCCCAAGGAAAGGGAGGTAGCCGAGACAGGACGACACACTCCCCATTTACTCATCCATTCAAACACATTCATTCGCATCTTAGCCCCAAAGGGGAGAAGGAACAGATCCTCACCGCATCACACCGCACAAGGGTCAACTGTGCAGTGCAATCAGTGACATCCGCAGCAGGGCCCGACAGCAGAGCTGGTTTACCCCTGCCACATCATAATAGACCCATTCCCTTACCCGCACCTGACCTGACTAGCTGATCAGACCGAATGCGGGAAAATATCCCCTCAGGGCTGCGTCATCATTTATTCATTCACAATTTCTCTCCACTTATTTGTCACGCACAGCCACTCTTCCTTGCTCAACAGACATCCCTCTCGCATCCAGCGCTCTCTTCACATTGTCCATCCATCCTATTCGTGGTCTCCCTCTCAGCCTTACACCTCTCACATCAGATCTAGTTATCTTTTTCACCAATCGCTCATTATCCATTCTCTCCATATGTCCAAACCATCGCAACACCTTCTGCTCAACTCTACCAGCCATCTCCCGAACAACTCCAGTTCTCCTTCGCACTTCATCATTTCGCACTCGATCCATAAGCGTCACTCCACACATACTCCTCAGACACCTCATCTCCATTACATTCAAAATTTTCCTCCCTGCTACGCCCATATTCCATGTTTCAGTCCCATATAACGCAGTCGGTACCACAACACCCTCATATAGCCTTCTCTTTACATCCATTCTAAGCGAACGACATCTAAACACTTTTTTCATTCCTACCAGCACCTTACCTACTTCATTTATTCTAAACTTCACTTCTGCATCTATACTTCCATCCACAGCAACATGTGACCCTAGATATTTAAACACTCTATCTCCTCAAGCAACTCACCATTCAAAACTATATTCATCCCCCTACCATCTACCAACCTCGTACACTTCATCACTTTACTTTTATTCTCATTTACTTTCAATTTCCTCCTTTCACACACCCGTCCAAACTCCTCTACCAACTGTCTCAATCTCTCCTCTGAATCAGCCACCAGTGCAGTATCATCTGCAAACAGCAGCTGCTTCAGATTCCACACTCCACCATCAACATTCACCAGACTCAGACCTCCACCTAAAACTCTTGCATTCACCTCCCTTACAACACCATCCATGTAAATATTAAACAACCAAGGCGACATCACACATCCCTATCGCAGCCCCACTCTCACAGGAAACCAATCACTCACAGCATTTCCCACTCTTACACACGCTCTACTATTTACATAAAAACTTTTCACCCCTTTTAATAACCTACCATCAAGTCCATACAATCTTAAAACAGTCCACAAAGCCTCCCTATCAATTCTATCGTACGCTTTCTCTAAATCCATAAATGCCCAAAACACATCCTTGCCTTTCGCTAAATACTTTTCACACACTTGTCTCACAGCGAACACCTGACCCAGGCATCCCCTCCCTCTTCTAAAGTCACACTGCTCATCAGCAACCACTCCCTCTGTACCCTCTCTAACTCTCATAATTAACACTCTACCATACACCTTACCTACATCACTCAACAGACTTATACCCCTAAAGCTAGTACATTCATACTTATCACCCTTGCCTTTATACAACGGGACCACACAAGCACTTGCCCAGTCAACTGGCACCATACCTTTCACAAAGCACACATTCAACAATCTTACTAACCAGTCAACATTAGTCACTCCACCACCCTTCAGGCATTCCACAGCACACCCATCCATACCTGCAGCTTTCCCTTTTTTCATCTCCTTTACTGCCTTCTCTACTTCCTCCTTCGTGATCAAAGAATCATTCAGCTCTCCCAACACATTTATTCCTTGCACCCTTCCATCCGCCACAATCTCAGCTACCCTTTCCTCCTCTACATTTAACAATCTTTCAAAATACTCTGCCCATCTCTTCCTTACTGCATCCATCTCAATTAACATCCTTCTATCCTCTGCTTTTAATCGCTCTTCCTTCCCAGACTCTCCCTTTCGCATAGCAATAATAAATAAAGCAAGGCACTTGAATGAAGAAGCTAATTACCTGTATCACATGAAATACTGTTTGTTTTTTGTTGTTCCCATCATACGATTTTCTTCATATTAAGAGAGACTTTCAGAACTAGGGGTGTTAAACGCAGCCCTCATCAATCATTTCCATAAGAGAGGTCACTTCTAAATTACAGATACTGGTCTAGCAGAAGCAAAATAAAAATTTTAAATAAATGTCATCATGTTATATTGTTAAGTTCAAGTCGGGCTTCAGGAGGCAGGAATATTGTATCCGACGGGTCCCTCCGTGTAACTCTGTCTTGAATCATTAACAAGCGATGGCAGTTGGTCCACAAAATTACTAATATAGCAGCTCTAGATGGGTGGGGGATGAAACAAAGATATTGCAAAGAAGAAAGAGTACAGGGAGCGGCCAACAGAAAGGAATAAAGCATATTAATATACTTACAGCGGAAAAAAGAGTAAGCTAAAATACCAGGAAGGTGGGGCAGGTATATATTGGTCAAGCGGAAGAATACTTTTAACTGCCGTCCGAAGAAATATGATATTGGCCTCATGCAGGGGTAGAGCATTTCTGGGACGCGAATCTCGCCAAAATACTGTTTACTGGTCTCCCGCAAGACCCACCAACATCTAAAAAAAGCGAACAGACAAACAGGCAGACAGACAGTCCACTATTATCATCGCACCAGATCTGGATAAGACATCCTCAGGCACTGGGTATGAGCGTCAAGACTGTGATATGTACAGGTGTGCGGCAAGCAGGAGGACTGCTGGGACTAAGGAAATTCGCAGTCTAGTCTATGGCAAGAGAAATGAAAACTAATAAAAAAAAAAAAGGCTGTTTCTTAGTGTCTGCTTATAACATAATGAACCTGCAAGTCGTCACGTAAATGATATTGGTACATGCTGCTCTCTTTATTCCCTAGATCCACTTAAGCCCTTCCGCACGATAATAGGTGCTGGAGAGGAACGCCTTCACATGGTAGCACGGATCTGATCAGACAGTTTCGATAACTGGTAATAAAAACGTCCCTCAACTCCCCTTTGTTCTCTTACAGGAGGATGGTGGGCAGCAAGAGATGGGCAACTAAAACCTTCACTGCACTGGGTTCATATGCAAATGAACCTAGGCTAAAACTACTACTCTTCCTGTACCACGATAATGATTTTTTTTCAACTATCAGGCGATTATCTTAAACTTAAGATAGGCCCACTTGACTGAGGGAGCTATAAACGATCTCTTGAGGCTGATATATAAAGTAACTAGAAAGGCTGACAGTAAATAATAATAATAATAATACCAATAACAAGCACTGCAACCCGACAAAATCTTCCACAGGTATACCCACTAATGTTTAATAATATTCAGCTTAATCCTGCATCATCCTTGAACATGCTTGGGGTTTCATTTACTCGGGACTTATCTTGGAAAGATCATATTACATCTCTTGTAAAATCTGCTTCCAAGAGATTGGGTGTGCTAAGCCGACTCCGCTCTTTCTTTACCCCTGCACAATTGTTGACTCTATACAGGGGTTTTATCCGCCCCTGTGTGGAGTACAACTCTCATGTGTGGGGAGGCTCCCCACTTACAGCTCTTCTCAATAGGGTGGAGTCAAAGGCTTTTCGTCTCATTAACTCTCCTCCTCTTACTGACTCCCTTCAACCTCTGTCTCTTCGCCGCACTGTTGCATCTTTATCTCTTTTCTATCGCTACTTTAATGGTCGCTGCTCCTCTGAACTGTCTGCTTGCATTCCTCCACCTCTACGACGGGCGCGTAGCACCCGTCTGGCAGCAAACTCTCATCCCTTTTCTGTCCAACTCTCTAATGCAAGAGTTAACCGTTACTCCCAGTCTTTCATTTATGCAACAGGTCAGCTCTGGAACTGTCTCCCTCTGTCTGTATTTCCTGCTGCCTATGATCTCCAGTCTTTCAAACGCAGTGTATCCAGGCATCTCAAAATGATCGGATCTTGAATTTGGCTCGATATTGTATTTTGTTTTTCTCTTGGAGGGAACTGTTACTGCGGGCTCATGGCCTTTGGTTCCTTCTTCCTCGCATAAAAAAAAAAAAAACACACACACACAAGCGAAGGGGAGTTTCATACACTTTTATTTTTCTACAGATCTTACCTGTTCCTTACGGTGACTTTTTATTCTATTTCTGCTATTTCCTGATGAGCTGATTCAGAGACACATTTCGAAAGCGAGAGGTTCGACAGGGCGCTCTAAGCTATATAAAACATCAGGTATTAGCAGGTACAAAACAGAAACACCATCATACTGTAAGGGTTAACTTTTTCACAGTAAGGGGTCTCCGTTATACTCAATACTGTTGTTGGGAAGTTCCATCTATCTATCTATCTATAGCCCGACGCCCTAATCCCGCAAAGGGTGGCCGCAGACAAAACGCCTCCAAGTCGCTCTGTCACCCACCTTTTGACTACCCTCCCCCCAACTCACTCCCCCCTCCCTCATATACCTCTCAACTCCATCCCTCCACCTCATCCTCGGTCTACCTCTCCCTCTCCCTCCCTCCACCTCACCTACATACACCCTCTTAGTCAGTCTTTCATTCTCCATTCTCTTCACATGTCCAAACCACCTCAGTGTATTTCTCCTAATCTTCTCAACCACATCCACATCCACCCCACAGCGTTCCTTCACTTCTTCATTCGTCAACCTGTCCCTCCACGTCACTCCACATGCTCCTCTCAAGTAACTCATTTCCACTGCTCTCACTCTTGACTTGTTCCCCTCTTGCAAGGTCCATGCCTCGCTTCCATACGTCAGGGTAGGAATCACAATACTATCATGCAGTGACTTCTTAACTTCCATACTCACCTCCCTATTTCTCATCACTGCTTTCAGTGTACCAACAAGCTTCCTTCCCTGCTGTACCCTTTCATGCACTTCATCCCCCAAAGTTCCATCCTTACTCATCACACTACCCAAGTACTTGAATGCACTCACATTCTCCATATCCTCACCATCCAACCTCACTGCACACTCTGTGACTTCATTCCTCTCAAACACCATAACTTTACTTTTGTTTACATTAACTTTCAGATTCCTCCTCCTACACACTGTCCCAATTTCATTCACCAAACCTTGCAACTCCCATTCATCTTCACTCAACAGCACTGTATCATCAGCAAACAGCAACACCAGAAGCTTCCAAATCTTACCCTCATTCATTAGAGCCACCCCCACATCCACTGCCCTACCCTGCACCTCCTTTACAACCCCATCCATGTATATATTAAACAGCCATGGAGACATCACACAACCCTGTTTCAGTCCCACATTGAGATCAAAGAACTCACTCAGCTCACCATCCACTCGCATCGTAGCCCTAGCTCCCTCGTACATACTCTTCACAGCACTCAACAATTTCCCCTCCACTCCATATATTCTTAATACCTTCCACATACCTTGCCTATCTATTCTGTCATAAGCTTTCTCCAAGTCCATGAAGGCAGCATACACTTTCCTTCCCTTCTCTAGATTCTTCTCCACTAAACATCTTAGAACAAATATCTGATCTACACACCCTTTTCCCTTCCTAAATCTCCCTTGTTCTTCTCCAACTAGCTCCTCTGTCATATGCCTAACCCTATCAATGAGTATTCTACCATATATTTTTTCAGTCACACTAAGTAGGCAAATACTCCTATGGTTACCACATACTTCTCTCTCCCCTTTTCCTTTGTATAAAGGAACAATTATACATGATTTCCAGTCCTCTGGAACCCTTCCCTCTTCACAAGCCAATCTACACAACTTCCATATCCACTCCACAACAATCTCACCCCCATACCTAAGTTGCAAGAATAAAATACGGGAAGTTGCAAGAATAAAATACGGATGGCCTCACTGTACAGTACTATAGGGTTTGGTCACAGCGCAGTAATGAAATTCTGATTTGCCTGGGGTGAAAGTGTGTGATATGACTGGGAAAAGATGAGTTAGATCGAAAATCAGATGGTGAAACGAGATGGCAAAGTTCATGGTGAAACGTCGTGCACTGTGAGAAAGGATCGTTCCTGAGTACGGACATAAATACTGATGGGGTAGGCCAAGAAGAATTGACGAGATGGTGAAATACTGGAGCAGGGTGGTATGCTGTCATCGTTGTTGAGGTTGGGACAGAAATGCCGGAGAAGAAGAGGTCTCTTGAGAGCCGAAAAGTGGTGTTGGTGGTGTGGTGGTGGTGGTGGTGGTGGTACTTATTTATCATAAATTTTATTATTATTATTATTATTATTATTATTTCTGCAATCTCCAGACGATTTTCTTTAAGTGAAGAGAGACTTTTCGAACTGGAGAGTTAGATTCAATACATGTAGAGTTGTCATTAACCTCACTGCAAATGCTGCCCATCAAGCTGAAAGGTCGTCTGGTTGTGGCCTAATTAAAGTCGATAGTGTCTCGTCGGGCTGACGAGGTAATCCATTTTCTGCCTGTGTTCACTCTTCAGGCGAAGATGGACGAATCTACATCATCAATCCACTTCACTTCGATGCCCTACTTTCTATATTCTCACTAAATCCAGACGTAATCAACAGTGCGTAACATACACTTTCCAAACTGGAAGGGTTCGATATAGCCTTGATTAACCCATTCCCAATTAAAGTTCGATGCAGGAGATGGACGCCTTCATGCGGTGGCACTGATATTATGGGTCTGCAACCCAGTTATGCAAACGTACCTTAACCCTCTCGCTGTCCCCTGAAAGACTGCAGGAGAAAGATATCTTCAGCTTGCATTCGATCGGGTTTACGTTCAGGTGAGCCTGGGAGCACAACAGGACCCATGTGAGAGCACTCCAGAGGTTTAATAAAATCGCCTGGTGATAGAAAGAATATAGGCTACTATAAAAGCGCGTCCTCTGATTGATGGGGATCAACTGAAAAACAGGTCGTCTGGGTGAATGGGATTAAGTGCACGACAACACTGTCCCTATGAGTGAATGGCAGTAACAACAAAAGGGTCTGCCAGCTTGTTTGTTTGTTTGTTTACTCAGTGCCACTGAAACCCTGAGCCGAAGTTCATAATTGCGTGACTGTGACAATAAAGGCCAGACCGGAGTCATTTTCATACACGAGCAATTAAAACTTCTGCATCATCGCCAATGCCGGATCATAATCACAGCTGCATATAACAGGGCATAACTTCATGTACCTGGGCATACTGTCATGTAGTATTACGATCACAAGTTTGCAAACACTTTCCTGCCGGCTGGGGTGATAGAAGTTGTCGCATAAAGTGATAGCAATATGAGGCACACAGCAAAAGTGTATGGAAAGGAAGGATGCTCTCCGACGCTGTGGGAGGAATGAGATGTAGAGGACAGAGCACAATATCGCGGAACTTTGATCATGACAGTATATCTGCGGTAAGTATTTCTTTTACACTGCCTTGCAAGAGACAGTTCATTCCGTACTCAACACCATCACCACCATCGTATCACAGTTAAGGCTGTGGTTAGATGGGTATTGTATTATCTACAATCTGGGACAAATGTCTGTCTACTATTCAACTGAGTCTATTTCACACTTACAGTATGTTCATCAGTGAAACATCATACATGGGGAGAGAAACATACAAAGTCTACTTTCAGGTTATGAATGTTTGTGGGCAGAGGTAAGTGAGAGGTGGTGATATATGAAGTAATTTGTGTTCCAATCTGGGCAGCTGCTGTCAATGCTCCTTTTACACTATCTGCAAAGTGTCCAAACCTGATAAGATCTTGCCACTAATAACCAAACAAATGGGAAGGATTGGCGACATCGTAACCACCTAAATGATGGCTGTGAAATAATACTACTGTAATTGTTTTGGCTTGCTTTAATGCTAACCATGTTTGGGATTCATAATGTCAGGTTACACAAGAACGGTCCATGAAACTGACCCCAAGACATGAATAGCGACCGAGGCGAAGAAGTCTTCTTTTTCATCTATGGGCCTCCTCACATTATTCTTAGGAATATACAAATAAAGTTTTCAGAATAATATTTTAGAAGACAGTTTGAGATGTTGAAATAAAAACATTCTAAGATTAAGATAGAGTACCAGATGTTGTTTATAACGAAAACTTTACTTTGAAGAATTAAAAAAAAATATATAAAAAAGGCAATTTTTAAGGTTCGCATATACAGAAATAAATGCAGACGCGAGGCCACAATATACGAAATATTATTGGAGGACAGCTAATTTCTTAATGGGCTTCGTATATTAAGATAAAAAGCAATACAATCCTCTCAGCTACAAAGAAAAAGAGTAGTTAATAGATGAAAGAATTTTTAAGCTTTGATATATAGAAAGAATTAAAGTAACGGCCCAAAATGTAAAAAAACTTAATGAATGGAAACTTTTCTCATCAGGTATTTCTGAGGGTTTAAGAGCCAGCCGCACTCCTTGCCGCACCCCTCTTTACCCTCTCCGCAATTTGCATAAAAAGCTAATTTACATATAAGTCCTGCGTCCTATTTTTCAGTTCAATTTAAGAGGATTAAAGACGAGAAAAAACTGGTAAAGAGAATCATTACCATACAAATTAAGTTAATCATATTAGAGTTAATGAAGGAGGATGCTGTCAAGGGTTTCTAATGGGTACTCCCCCTCCACCTCCCCTCCCCCCCAACACATAATTCACATTCACATGAACATGTAGTACACAAAACTATTACGTAAGCAATGCGACAAACACTGTCAAAACCACAATCTAACCCGTCTATCTATCCCTCTATCTGTGTCTGTCTGTCCTTCTTTTTCTTACTTTCTCAGAGAAATTAAATAACACACAGCGACAAACAAGTCTGTGCAGGAACAAAAATAATCATGACACAGTAATACCCGCGCACACTAATATATCGTTACCTCTGGGTGCGATGAACTCTGAAATGATTTGTTAAAGTGAAACTGTGCTCATTTGGTACTGGTAATAGTTCAGAACCCTTGGTCCTTATGTCATATTGTATCACACCACAAGGGTAACGAATATATAAATATATTTTTTTGTGGGTGTACAGTAGCATCTAAAACCAACTTTAAAATAATGTGCTGCACAATCTGACACAGTGGACTAAGTTATCTGGCAGGTATTTGGTGATGTGGCAACAAATGGTAGGCCTGCACCTACATGAAGCTGTGCCATTCACGCTGCGAAACACAAAACCACAACACCTTCCGACACTGAGATATCGCCCACATGGTATAGATAAATAATGGTGCGTGGTTAAGATAGTCCGACATGCAGGCCCTATATTATGAATCTTCGCACTGCTGACCCATTTGTGGATGTGATAACGAAACAATTGCGATGGATATTTCTCTCACGTTGTTTAGTTATCTGTGGTTTCACTCATATTCGAACATGGCAATTCAGCCCATCGTTGTTACTATGTTTCCCAAGATGCATGTAACATGGTATATTTTGCCGTAATGGGTTATATTCTTCAACATAGAAGTATAAAAATTAAGGAACGGTTATCATTTACATGTCGATGGATGTTTGCAGACATATGGTGGCGCTGATTTGCTTATTAGCAGTAGAGCCTACGATGACTAACCACGCTTACCAACCTTACTGAGACGACAAGTGGCCAGGCAGCATGTTTCATACTGTTCATTAAGCCATCCTTCGCACATTAGAGACAGTTTTGGGAACTACTGTACAGTGAGCAACAGTAGTCGTGTCGCGGTTTTGTCCGAAGATTAAAATTAACACGTGAAACATTATGAACCGTCCGTATGACAGACGGCGGAATGTACCAGACGCTTAGCCCGTTAGCTTATGCTTTCACCAAATTTCACGACACGATTATTGTTGCTTACTGTACATATTCCTAAATTTATAAACATACGCACGCATCCACTCATATACATTAATATTCACAAAAATAACACAATAACCATAATAACAAACAGAACGTACAAAAATAAACACACTGAACACTTACAGTATACATAGATACATATAAAGGCAGTAGCATGCACATCACATACGGACGCACGGTCATAAAAATGGATACTTACAGAGGCACTCATACATACACTTATCTACAAAGGCAAGCACACACACACACACACACACACACACACACACACACACACACACACACACACACACACACACACACACACTTAATAAGAAAATGTACCTAAGTTATGGAAAAAAGTTCACTTCAACTTCCACTGAGTCTACCTCACACTTGAGCCATGCCACCCCCCTCCTCATTTTTTTTTTTTTTTTTTCCACAGCACGAAATATTGGAGAGAATAATTTATGAGTACAAAACAAACGTTTCGCAACTGAGGATCTTAGCCAACACATGAGAGTCGGGCAAATGAGTGAAATATTAGGGGGAAAAAATGCCAAAGTGCATGCATGAGCACCGTATGTAATATGTAAAATACTACTGGAAGCTAATGTAGGTGGAGTAAACAATGGATGCTGAGTTTCTCTCCTTGGAACATCCCGGGAGATCTGAGGAGACAAGTCAAAATTATCCTTCGACAGTCGTACTTCACAACAAACAAAAAGTATGGATGTGTCTTACACAAATATATGAAGAAATACCTTTTCAGAAAGTTTAACTAAATTATATATGAATATAAATATATATCCAAAAAATAGTAAAAAGGCGAAGAATTAAGTGAAATGACTTGGCAACCTCTGAAGAGGCAACTAAACTGGATAAACTTGGTACATACGACCGTAGGCCCTCAGGTACTGCACAACTGCTTACCTGGAACAAAAGAATCCTTATTATATTACATTGCATTATTAGATTACATATGGCTATCGTGACATACCAATGTATGGAAAACTAATATTAGCATACATTTTCTATCGATTTTTCACAAAAACCTAAAATATCAATGGCCAACAGTAAACATCTATCTATCTATCTATCTATTGCCAGACGCCTCAATCCCGTTTGGGGTGGCCACAAACAAATCGCCTCCAAGTCGCCCTGTCCCCCGCCATTTCACTCCCCTGCTCCCAGCTCACACCCCCCTCTCTCATATACCTCTCCACCCCATCCCTCCATCTCATCCTCGGCCTCCCCCTCCCTCTTTCCCCCTCCACCTCACTCACATACACTCTCTTCGTCAGTCTTTCACCCTCCAGTAAACAGAGAGTTCTAATTCGAGTTATTCCTATGTCTATCGATGGTCATTGATATTAAGAGGAATAAGTCGCATTCGAACTCCAGGAATAACTACGATGGTGTAGAGCACAGCGGTCGTCATGAGTAGTTTCACCTATGTAGTGCAGGTCTCGCCAGTGCCACTGTCGGAACTCCGTATCGTAAACACACACACACGTCAACTACACTGTAAGGAACATCGGGAACACCGAGTTCAGCTTATGCGTAAAAGGTTTTTCCAATCACTTGAAATACTGTAATAAAGTGCTCAGCCTCATGTGTGAACACACTGTAAACTGAGGTTCAACTGATCGCTCCTGGTTGGCAGTTACTTTAAATTCACATAAAACTATGCACGGGAAAACAATTTCTTTAAAGCATTTGATAAGAAAATATATTCAGTAAAGGGGATAACGTATAGATTAGCTCAATAGTGGATTTATATATATATATATATATATATATATATATATATATATATATATATATATATATATATATATATATATATATATATATATATATGTACATATATACATACATATATATATATATATACTCTCTCTCTCTCTCTCTCTCTCTCTCTCTCTCTTTTAGATGCATATCCACACCCTCATCATCTCATACTTCTCCCACACTGCATTCTCTCTCTCTCTCTCTCTTACATGCATATCCACACACCCTCATCATCTCATTCTTCTCCCACACTGCTTTCTCTCTCTCTCTCTCTCTCTCTCTCTCTCTCATCCAATCAGCGCCTCACTCACTCGCAGGGCCGGGCGGGACATCAGGAGAATGCAGTATAAAGGTTTTTGAGATTTGTAGGTGGGTGGGAGGAGAAATAAGGGTCTGTCGCCTATGAAATGAACACTTGGAAATAAGATGGGGATGATGGGCAAACGAGGTGGCAGATCGTCCAGGAGAATCCATTGCCTGATTGCTTAAATGAATGGTGCATTTTGTGTTTTGTTCGGGTTGTTTTATTGGACTGGTCGCGTGACTGGATTCTTAGTGGGATTAAAGTTCCTGTGTGTGTGTGTGTGTGTGTGTAAATTAAGCCATTTTTACATACTCTCGAGTGGACTTAAGGGTTATCAACACTCACCGCACTTCAGTAATTACTTAACAACGCTGGAACTGTATGAAGGTGGAAACAAAGAAAGACATCATGTTTAATAACCGTTTACTGAAGCGCTTCTGATGGCACTTAATACGGGAAGAACATGGCGGTGTGGGGGAAGAATGCATTGTTTCTCTGTTCTGTTGTATGATTATGATTTCATGATTATACTCTTAACTGTAATTTTTATGAATCATGCAATCATAATTTTTATCGTCTTAAATCCGTTCAGTGTGGGAGAGCTTTTCCCAGATAAATATAATCGTCTAATACATATTATTTTATATTATATATATATATATATATATATATATATATATATATATATATATATATATATATATATGTATGTATATATATATATATATATATATATATATATATATATATATATATATATATATATGTATGTATATATATATATGTATGTATATTTATATATATATATATATATATATATATATATATATATATATATATATATATATATATATACACACACATCTACCTATCTATCTATATCTATCTATCTATCTGTATGTATCTATCTATCTATCTATATATATATATCTCTACATCATGTTACCTGAAGTTAAAGAATTCAGATTTAAGCTGGGGAAGGAATAGTTTATTTAGGTAAATCATGCTACATATATATTTATCTCAACAGTTATCATCCTAGGTTGCTTCTAAATAATGGTACTCACCTCAGGCAATCTATCTATCTGTCTGTCTATCTGTATATTCATTTATCTATCTGTCTATCTATCTATCCATTTAGTTCTCTCTCTCTCTCTCTCTCTCTCTCTCTCTCTCTCTCTCTCTCTATATATATATATATATATATATATAGATAGATAGATAGATAGATAGATAGACAGATAGATAGATAGATAGATAGATAGATTGAAACTAAATGGAAAGGTGAAAGGGTGAGAGAATGGGAATATGGTTTAGGTATATGTGCGGGAGTCAATGAGAATGAGAGGGCAAGAGAGGGAGTATGTCTGATGATAAGCAAGAAGTGAAAGGAAAATATAAGAGAGTATGGAACAGTGGGTGCAAGGATTGTATGGGTGAGGATGAAAGTAGGTATACAAGCGTTGGTGATTGTATGTATGTATGCCCCGACAGAGGATCGAGTGGCAAGAGTGAAAGATGAGTTCTGGGCGAGAGTAGAAGCATGTATGGTCAAGTTTGAGAGGAGCGAGAGAGTGCTGTTGATTGGAGACATGAATGGCAAAGTTAGGAATGTACGAGTGGATGGAGTGATTGGTCAGTGGAGTGTGCCAGCTGAAGTAGATGGGAATGGTAGTGCTTTGGTGGACATCTGTGCTTGTAAGGGATTGGCAATAGCCAACACCTACTTTCGTCATAAGATGATCCACCGGTATACATGGAGAGTAATGAGGAGGATGGATGGTGAACTTGTTGAACGAAAGGCAATGATAGACTACGTGTGTGTGGATGAGCGAATGAGAAGACAAGTGTTGGATGCAAGAGTGTGGAGAGGGTGGGGGAATGGAGTCTCAGACCATCACTTAGTGATGGCCAAGGTAGAGCTGCAAAGAAAGTGGTTGAGGAGACGAAGGGGAAGACAGGAGGAAGCAGCTCCTGTGAGAAGAGTGGAGAAATTGCAAGACAGTGAGAAAATGACAGAGTATAAGAGTATAGTGGAAGAAAGATTGGGAAGGTATGAGCTAGAGCAGATGGAAGGGGTGGAAGACGTATGTAAGACATTCACGGAAGTGATAGGCGCAGCGTGTGAGGCAGTTTGTGGAGTGAGGAGGAGATGCAAGAGTGTGCAAGGGACAGCATGGTGGAATGATGAGGTGAAACGAGCTGTGGAACAAAAGAAGAAGGCATATAGTGAATGGTTAGCCAGTAGAGGTAGGGGAGAAGATGAGAGAGAGAAGAGAGAGGTATATGTGAGCAGGAGAAGGGAGGTTAAGAGACTGGTGAAGGAGAGTAAGAAGAATGTGGAGGAAGCGTTTGGGAGGAATCTGAGTGTGAAATGGAGGGAGAGTAAGAAATTGTTTTGGAAGGAGGTAAAGAAAGTAAGGCAGTGTGAAAGGAGAAATAGTAGGGGAGTGAAAGATAGGAATAATAGATTGTTGGTGGAGAAGAGAAAGAAATTGAGGAGATGGAAGGAGCACTTTGAGGATTTGTTGAATGAAGAAAGTGAGAACAGTGCGAGTATACGTGGTTGGGGAATGGCTGGGAGAAGAGATGAGAGGAGGGAGGAAGAGATCAGTAAGGCGGAAGCAGTGGAAGCGATGAAGATTAAGTTGGGAAAGGCCCCAGGAATTGATGGAGTGTGTGGTGAAATGCTTAGGTATGGGGGTGAGATTGTTGTGGAGTGGATATGGAAGTTGTGTAGATTGGCTTGGGAAGAGGGAAGGGTTCCAGAGAATTGGAAATCAGGTATAATTGTTCCTTTATACAAAGGAAAAGGGGAGAGAGAAGTATGTGGTAACCATAGGGGTATTTGCCTTCTTAGTGTGACTGGTAAAATATATGGTAGAATACTCATTGACAGGGTTAGGCATATAACAGAGGAGCTAGTTGGAGAAGAACAAGGGGGATTTAGGAAGGGAAAAGGGTGTGTAGAACACATATTTGTTCTAAGATGTTTAGTGGAGAAGTATCTAGAGAAGGGAAGGAAAGTGTATGCTGCCTTCATGGACTTGGAGAAAGCTTATGACAGAATAGATAGGCAAGGTACGAGGAAGGTATTAAGAATATATGGAGTGGAGGGGAAATTGTTGAGTGCTGTGAAGAGTATGTACGAGGGAGCTAGGGCTAAGGTGCGAGTGGATGGTGAGCTGAGTGAGTTCTTTGATCTCAATGTGGGACTGAAACAGGGTTGTGTGATGTCTCCATGGCTGTTTAATATATACATGAATGGGGTTGTAAAGGAGGTGCAAGGCAGGACAGTGGATGTGGGGGTGGCTCTAATGAATGAGGGTGAGATTCGGAAGATTCCGGTGTTGTTGTTTGCTGATGATACAATATTGTTGAGTGAAGATGAATGGGCGTTGCAAGGTTTGGCGAATGAATTTGAGACAGTGTGTAGGAGGAGGAATCTGAAAGTTAATGTATACAAAAGTAAAGTTATGGTGTTTGAGAGGAATGAAGTCACAGAGTGCACAGTGAGGTTGGATGGTGAGGATATGGAGAATGTGAGTGCATTCAAGTACTGTACTTGGGTAGTGTGATGAGTAAGGATGGAACTTTGGGGGATGAAGTGCGTGAAAGGGTACAGCAGGGAAGGAAGGTTGTTGGTACACTGAAAGCAGTGATGAGAAATAGGGAGGTGAGTATGGAAGTTAAAAAGTCAATGCATGATAGTATTGTGATCCCTACCCTGACGTATGGAAGCGAGGCGTGGACCTTGCAAAAGGGGAAAAAGTCAAGAGTGAGAGCAGTGGAAATGAGTTACTTGAAAGGAGCATGTGGAGTGACGTGGAGGGACAGGTTGACGAATGAAGAAGTGAAGGAACGTTGTGGGGTGGATGTGGATGTGGTTGAGAAGATTAGGAGAAATACACTGAGGTGGTTTGGACATGTGAAGAGAATGGAGAATGAAAGACTGACTAAGAGGGTGTATGTAGGTGAGGTGGAGGGAGGGAGAGGGAGGGGTAGACCGAGAATGAGGTGGAGGAATGGAGTTGAGAGGTATATGAGGGAGGGGGGGGTGAGTTGGGGGGAGGGTAGTCAAATGGTGGGTGACAGAGCGACTTGGAGGCGTTTTGTCTGCGGCCACCCTTTGCGGGATTAGGGCGTCGGGGTATAGATAGATAGATAGATAGTCTTTATACCAGTAAAAGTCGTGTTGTTGAGTTTGTTATTACTGTTGCTGTTGTTCTTTCAGGGTATGAGGGAATGAAAACTGTCACATTAAATTCATCCATTCGACAGGACATTCATGTGCGTTACCCTCATATTCCGCCAGAAGAATATTGTACATGTCAAAAAAGTAATTTTAATGTGTGTGAAATTAGAAATATGTGCTTTGAATTGTTTTTGTAGAATGCAATAAGGGAAGAGGGGGAACAACTCTCTCACTGCTTGGAATTTTAACTGTGTGTACAATCATCTCTTAAAGGAGAAATGAGGAGAGCGTATGTGAGTGAGGTGGAACGGGGAGAGATGAGGAGAGTATGTGAGTGAGGTGGAGGGGGGAGAGATGAGGAGAGTGTATGTGAGTGAGGTGGAGGGGGAGGGGGGGAGGGGGAGGGGAAGGGGGAGGCCGAGGTTGGGTTGGAGGGATGGAGTGGAGAGGTATATGATAGAGGGGTGCGTGAGCTGGGAGGAGGGCAGCGAAATGGTGGGGGACAGGTCGACATGGAGGCGATTTGTTTCTGGCCACCCCTTGTGGGATAAAAGGCGTCTAGAAAAGAAAGACAGAAACATCTCTTTCCATCAGAAACACTGATGTACCATTTCTAATACGGAATGGTAATAGACGTTTGCATGGACGGGATACTGTCAGTATGTGGGTTTATTGGCAATTTCGTGTGACCTGGCCCTTGTATCAGTTCAAACAAGAGTAGCCAGAAAATGCCCACCCTCGACAATGACTTTGTTCTCTTATTCGAAACGTTTCCTTTGATGCTGGTTCCATGGTACTTTTGTGGAACAGATGCTAGCAGCTGGGGGTGGACAAAGACTCGCTGCTGGCGTCTCTAAAACATCATAACGATGGTCCTAGATATAGAGGAACATACTGCCTACAGAGGGAGTGTCAATTATATTTTTCTATATATTCAGACTGAGAAGATAAAAGGAGACACACACAAGCACGCGCACACACACACACACACACACACACACACACACACACACACACACACACACACACACACACACACACACACACACACACACACACACACACACACACACACACACACACACACACACACACACACACACACACACACACACACACACACACACACACACACACACACCGAGGCATCCAACTCTTTACTGACCCTTCAGAAGGGCAGAGGTCCGGGCCTGTGCTACTTGGTACAGACAATTAAGGAGACTGGCCAGCCGCCCATCCCTGAGTAGCATTGGAGTGATAAACTCCAACCATACCTCGAATGTACCGAAGCTAAACTCTTAGTTTCAAAATCCGTTTGAGCACCCTGACCCATCAGATCACCAGGCATCCATCTGGTAACATGGCTACCACCAAATGTTATAAACGGTTTCATGGGCTACAAGAAACAACATAACTTTTCACTAAGTTTCGAATCACCTGAAGGAACCATTACATCAAGTGGGTGAATTGTGGGCGTCCCAGCCTCCCACATCAAATAACATGGAATTTCCGTATCAGAAACAAGAGATGACTGGAGTTTTATCGATCTTGCAATGCCATCAGAGGAAAATTACATACCGGTAAGTGAAACTACCACGCTAAGGTAGTTTACCAAGCCCCCACTTGTTGATGGTGGCAAAGTGGAATTTTTTGGCTATGACCCACTGCTACCTGGAACGACCCCATGTGGCAGATGGAGGAACGCCTCATAGATATATAGTATGAGATACCGTCATAGCCGGCGTGGATTATGCAACCTCCTATAGATATATAGGGCGCCATCGAATTTACTGCATAGGGCGGCACAAAACTTACATCCCACCAGAAAGTAAGCGGAAGGGAGGCGAGATTATTTTGCCACAATCCCCTTCCCCCTCCCCTTCACACACCAAACATTAATTCTACTGGTAATAAATATTTGGGAGCTCTAGTTGGATCATCGTCAACTAAAGGTCCAACCACACCGCCTCCTGTGCTTACGAGCAGTGTGCCACCGAAGGTGAGTAGGCACAGTCTCAGCAAAGCAGAGACCGGGACTTTACACATACTGAAATCCATGAAAATCTACACATGCAGAGTAAGGATCCTCGCAGAAAATTACATATTCGATAGCTAAATGGCTGAATTACATAACATTGGTTGGAACAGGTCTAAAGGAGATCCACAGAAGAGAAAAATATATAATTCAACCCCATGACAGAAACCACCTATTTTTGTTAGGAAGAATGAAAAAAAAAATTGTGGCGTGAACCTTCTAATTAACACAAATTTTGCAGAAAACATTGTTAAATTCAGCAGTGTGTCTGACTGAGTAGCATAGACTGTAATTTGACTATGCAAAAGACAAACTCTGAAATTAACCCATTTGCCCTCAGTGTCCTCAATATAGGACGGAACTAGGTATTTTCAAAAGTTAATAAAGAAGGGAACCCCGGGGTACGGACCTACGAGCTTCGCGACTATAAGCCGATAGGCGCAGGGCAATACGTATAGTAATGTACACTTTCAGCACAGTCCTTCACACAGAAGCCCTGGGAATTAGTTAATACAAATATTATCCACTCACTTCTCCACTTCTCAAAGCAAAGATGAAGACATTGAAACATTTTCTGACAACATTCTCCCACATTATGGAAGAAGAACAGACCAGGTATTATAATATACTAATGGGAGACTTCAATGCAAAAGCTGGCAAATCAAAAAATGGAGAAACATCATGGGAAAATCCGAAGTAGTACAGACGAATGACAGAGGTGAATGCGTGGCAAATTTTGCTGAAACGAATACCATGAGAATAATGAATCCATTCTCTTAAATGCACGACAAGAAAACAACTCTGGATATGCCCGGATGGAGCAACAAAGAATGAAATCGATTTCATCCATCCATCCATCATCCAATCCTACGTTGCTTCATGAGGAGCGTAGGAGCCCGGGGTTAGGCAAGTTGGTCCTGACATTTAAGATGAGAGTGACCAGCCTCATTCATCCCTGAATGGCATTACGTAAGCAGTAAACCCCAACCACCCCTTGGATATAAACCTTCACCGCCTCAATCCGATTGGAGGGCCGTAATTACCCACTAAACCACCAGGCGCCAAAATTTGGTTATATGGTTACCACCCAGCATGGTAAATGGTTTCCTGGTGTACAGGAAACCATTTGGCTTGTCACTCAGTGTAGAGTCACCCACAGGCAGACGGAAGAGGAAAAAATGAAGGAAAGAAAGAAGAGGGAGCGTAAAGTCACCTGTAGGCAGAAGGACGAGGAAAGAATGAAGGAAAGAAAGACAGAAGAGGATGGAAGGAAAGAAGGATGGAGGAGAGGAAAGGGTAGACACCTGAATGCAGCACTACATCAAGCGAGTGGATGGTGAGCGCCCCCACCTTCCACGAAATGGATTTCATTACAACAAATAACAACAACACGATCACGAATGCCACAGTTATCAACAGTGTATAAATAGGAAGTGATCATAGAATGGTGGGTTGCACACCCAGCTTCAATTTCAGAATTGAATGAGAGAAACAAGTTCTTTAAAAATAAAAATATATGCCCAATAAAGGTAAGCGAAAACTAATAAAAAGCTGCTTTTCAAGTAGAAATAACGAACAGATTTAAGGTTATACGTTATTCCGAGTGTGGCATTGATGACAAAAGTGTTAAGGGAATCAACTGACTTAGGCAAGTCGAGGTCATGTAAAAGAGAAAGGAGATTAAAATAAAAACAAAGATGAAATAGAAAGAGCACACTTAAATGCACTTATTAATAGACGGAGAGAAGAACAACAAAGAAGAAACATGGACCTGATCAAAGAAACCATAATAAAGGGAAAAGTCTGCGACAGGACCTATGTAATATGGCAAGAGCAAAGCAACAAATTATATCATTAGAAAACAAAAAAAGATGAAGTCATTATATGCAGTGAGAAGATGGTGAAGAGAATTGAAAAAAAAAAAAAAAAAAAAAACCGCATCAAAGACAATACTACCAACAGTTGACTTTTCAGCTTAGACAAGTGAAATACCAGAGGTAACACCAGATGGTGAGAATGAAGAGAGTGTGAGAATGTTGCGAATGGTTGGGGTAGATAATAAGGATATAAGAATCAATGTAAACCTGTACTGGAATGAAAAAGCTGCTGTTAGAGTCGAAGACGGAGTGGGTGACTATAAAAAGAGAAGTAGGACAGGGATGTGTTCTGTCGCCAGACTTCTTTTCTTTATACGGACAAGTTGTAATGGACGAACTGAAAGAACTGGAAGGGGTCAAGGTTGGTGGTAAGAACATTAATAATCTGAGGTATGCTGATGACACGGTACTGGTAGCGGATTCGGAAGAGAAACTGCAAGAACTGGTGGATAGATTAGTGGGAGCATGTCAACAGAAAGGGATGAAGATTAACATCAGAAAAACAAAGGCAATGGTACTAACAAAACGGAGAGAAGCGATAAATATTCAACTTAATATCCACGGAAGCTATATAGAGCAAGTGAGAAGTTTCGAATACCTGGGTGCTGTTATATCAGAGGACGGAGGAAGTGAGAAGGAAATTGTAAGAATTGGTATTGCTAAAGGAGCTTTCGGACGAATGAGAAAAATTTTAACTAACATAACTATGGATATGAGGACACGAATAAGAGTGTTGAAATGTTTTGTCTGGTCAACGCTATTATACGGGTGCGAAACGTGGACAGTAAAGAAGAAAATGAGAGATTACAAGCAGCTGAGGTATGGTTTTTGAGAAGAATGATGCGAATATCATGGATAGAAAAAGTAACAAACGAAGAAGTTCTGAGAAGGGCAGGAGTGGAAAGAGAAATGATGAAGATTATAAGGAAAAGACAGATGGAATTTTGGGGACATGATATAAGAGTAAAAGAACTTGAAAATGAATGTTTACTTGGAAGAACAGACGGAAGAAGAGCAAGCGGAAGACAACGATTAAAGTATATGGATTGTATAAGAAGCGATTTACAAGAATCAGATGTGTGTGTGTGTGTGTGTGTGTGTGTGTGTGTGTGTGTGTGTGTGTGTGTGTGTGTGTGTGTGTGTGTGTGTGTGTGTGTGTGTGTGTGTGTGTGTGTGTGTGTGTGTGTGTGTGTGTGTGTGTGTGTGTGTGTGTGTGTGTGTGTGTGTGTGTGTGTGTGTGTGTGTGTGTGTGTGTGTGTGTGTGTGTGTGTGTGTGTGTGTGTGTGTGTGTGTGTGTGTGTGTGTGTGTGTGTGTGTGTGTGTGTGTGTGTGTGTGTGTGTGTGTGTGTGTGTGTGTGTGTGTGTGTGTGTGTGTGTGTGTGTGTGTGTGTGTGTGTGTGTGTGTGTGTGTGTGTGTGTGTGTGTGTGTGTGTGTGTGTGTGTGTGTGTGTGTGTGTGTGTGTGTGTGTGTCCGACTCTGGGCATAGGCTTCACAGCCTGGTTTCAAGGTCCAGTAGTCCTCCTACGTACCGCACACCTCTACATGTCACCACTTCGGCGCTAACACCCACCGTCCACACTGAATACATGCTAGGGCTGTCTCGTACAGGACTGGTGCATTGGTATTAGCGGGGGAATTTTTACGACATGTCGGCCGCTAACGTCACATGACCGGTACTTCGTAAAATATATATATATGAAGCAAATATTTCTCTTAAGAGCATGACAAATGCAAGGGTCCCAGTGGAAGATGGAACAGTAGCAGATTTACTGTCGGATGCAAGAGTAGAGGTACAGAACAGGCTCGCCCACTTTTTTACTCAGTGTATACAGAAGAAAATTTCCAAAACATGGTGTAATATAATAATTTGCTTTACGCGAAAGACGACTCAAAAAATGTCACAGACTACTGACCAACTAGCTTATTATCAATTATTTACAAACCGTTCACTAAAGTTCTTACGAATAGAATAACAACAATTTTGGGATAAAACAAACCTCGTGAACAGGCAGGATTCCGAAGCGGGTATTCGACTACTGATCATCAACACACAATGAATCAGTTGTGAAAACAACATAGTATAATAAACCAATGTGCTTAGGTTTTGCTGATTACGAAAAGGCTTTCGATTCAGTGCAGTACATAGCGATTAAAAATTAACTGCGGGAACAAGGAGTAAATGAGAACATTGTAATACTACTAGAAAATATATACGAAGAGGGAATTGTTAAGAAAGATAATGAGTCAGAAAAAATTAAAACTGCGAGAGGCGTGTGGCAGAGATACAGTTTCACCAATATTATGTACAGCAAGTCTTGAATAATTTTCAGAAAGTCAGAATGGGACAACAAATACTAAATATAGATGGAGAAAACAATTAGAGATCTGCAGATGACATTGTCTTAATCTCAGAAGCAGCAGAAACATGGCAAGAAATGTTAAATTACCTAAATAGAGAAAGTCTCAATGTAGGGCTAAAGATAAACCGGAGTAAAATTAAAAGAATGTTTCATCTAAATGCACCAAAGAGGGTCATCAAAGTAATGATGAAACCTTTTGAAGCTGAGAAAAATAATTACTTGAGGAAAATATTAAGCCTGACGAAAGACCATCGAAACGAAATAAAAGGACGCATTACAATTGGATGGTAAACTTTTGATACACAGAGACATCATGAAAAGTAGGTTGTCAGTGGGTATAGAGAGAAAAGGCCTATATATAACAAACATATAATCCCGGCTATGACGTAAGGATGTGAGACCAAGAAACAGACAAAATCAATGATGGAAAACAAACTGTTTCATTCTTAGAAAGCAATGGAAAGGTCAATGTTGGTAATATCATTCCGAGACAGGATAAGATCAACCTGGGTGAGAGAGACGACTAAAGTCATGTAAATTAAAGAAGTAAAAAAAAAAAAAACAATAATGAAAGAGAAAAGGTCATGTAGGGAAAACAGTAAATAACTCATGCAACAAGAGACTGACCGACTAGACTCCAAGAGATTTGCAAGCGTAGCAGAAAAAGGCCAGACAGGAAGTGGAGAGATGAGATACAGACGTCTGCATGCAAAACTTGAAAGAGACTGACTGACTCAAGGAATATATATACATATTATATACATAATCATCATCAGCCGTTGATGTCCACTGCAGGACCGGCCTATTCCTACCGAAGCAGGGACGATACAGCCAATGTATCTCTACCCAGTGGCTTAGGCTGGCTGGTAGAGACTGTATGTAGGGTGAGAAGTGCTTGTGAGTATGACTGTTGTGTTGTAGTGGCTTTGGATGTGTGTAGTCTGCGAACCAACTGTAATCGGCCCGCCTTAAGCCGACTGGGTGCAAGCATACTAGTATGCAACACTGGTTCAACCACAGCACCCCTTGTGTCCGCCAAAGTAGCTAGTGGCTTGGTCAACGCTTCCCAAAGTTTTTACAACTCTGGCGGGAGGCGAACCCGCGCTCACCAGCGTGCGAAACGCACACTCTACCACTGTACCACAGAGGCTCATATATATATATATATATATATATATATATATATATATATATATATATATATATATATATATATATAATTTCTAATTTTCTCGTTGTTCATCCAGGAGAGCCAGGGAGTCAGTCAATTTTTACGGCAACTTTCCGTCATCCTCCACTGTAATTATCAGGCTCTATATGAGCTGTAAGCAATATATTACTGCGGTCAAATGAGCACCCCCATCATGTTGTCGGTGGTGGCGGTAAACATAAACAGACTGTGACGTACGGGGGGGATTACGGTTGGACATGACGGCAGAGGCAGTAAAATTCCCGCAGCTGGAATTATCGCCAGTGTATCACGCCACACGCACTGCTTCACTGCTGCTCCATGTTTGACGTGTTCTGTTGGTTTATTTTTGTTACCTCTAAATGATTTTTATTCAGCTCACAAGTAAAATGCCTCTTCTCGTCCATTGTATTATATAAATACACTGCGTAATTTGTGCCCAAGATGTGACGCACTGTTGTATCAGGTGATGTTTCCTATCGATTTGTTTTTACTACCTACATACGACCTTTTGAAGAAGGCTAAATGAGGCTATATCTAACCCTCCAAGAACGAATTGACTCGCTTATGTTGGAAAAAAAGAAAAGTCTGAGGCCAGCAAGGATACGGTAGCTAACACGGTATGTAAACATGACAGCCAGGTCCTCTGGCTGAAAGGGTTAACACAGATCTATGGCAGAAATTTACAAAGATTTCACATGGCTTGTGCAGCACCAAAGATTTCATTCAGTTCACAATCAAAATACCTGAAACTGGGATTAATGAATATGAAGGTCATATATACACCACGTCAGTTTCACCCAATAAGCGATGCGACATGATTTAACACTGAAGTACCTATGACTCACCCAACTCAATAATATCATCTGACATCTGCTAGATCAGAAGCAGGGGCGTCATTTTTTTTGGGGGGGGAGCAGCGAGGGGCGCTCGCCCCCCCCCCCAAGCTTTCTGAGGGGGCCCCCAAATCAAGTACAATTAATGAAAAACTATAAGGTTAACACCGTGAAATTAAAAATAAAATATATTTAGCCTTAGTACGTTTTGAGTGAAACATATCGTGTGGTGTGTGTGTGTGTGTGTGTGTGTGTGTGTGTGTGTGTGTGTGTGTGTGTGTGTGTGTGTGTGTGTGTGTGTGTGTGTGTGTGTGTGTGTGTGTGTGTGTGTGTGTGTGTGTGTGTGTGTGTGTGTGTGTGTGTGTGTGTGTGTGTGTGTGTGTGTGTGTGTGTGTGTGTGTGTGTGTGTGTGTGTGTGTGTGTGTGTGTGTGTGTGTGTGTGTGTGTGTGTGTGTGTGTGTGTGTGTGTGTGTGTGTGTGTGTGTGTGTGTGTGTGTGTGTGTGTGTGTGTGTGTGTGTGTGTGTGTGTGTGTGTGTGTGTGTGTGTGTGTGTGTGTGTGTGTGTGTGTGTGTGTGTGTGTGTGTGTGTGTGTGTGTGTGTGTTCTTACCTAATTGTATCTTTACAGGAATGAGTCAAGCTCGTACCGGTACTGTCCTGTGTATTAAACCCTTTTTATCATACATATCCTTAAATTTATGAATAGTTTTGGTACACACTATTTCATTTGGTAGTGCATTCCACTGATCAATTGCCCTATTTGGGAAACTGACTTTCATTACGTCTTTATCGCCTCTCTTTTTATGCAGTTTTTTGTTATGTCCTTTTGCTGATGCTTCCCCATAGGTTATAATTATCTATTTCTGTCTTTTTCTCTATCCCTGAGATGCATTTATATGGCATAATCATGTCTCCTCTTTTCATTCTCTCCTGTAGTGTTGGTAGATTCGGTTTTTCTAGCTTTTCTTCGTAGCTTAGATCCCTTAAGCTTGGTACCCATCTTGTAGCTGCCCTTTGTACTTTTCAATCTTATCTATGTATTTTTTGAGATAAGGCTTCCAGACCACTGATGCATACTCCAGGGTTGGTCTGATGAATGATAATATATATAAAATAATTTGGTTTTACGCCAGGTATCCCCGAAGGGCTAAGGCGTTGCCCCTGGGTAGAGGACTTTTGGATTGGAGCGTGTAGCATTTTATGACCGGATGCCCTTCCTGATGTCTACCAATGACCCTTGGGTGGATTCGATCCTCCGACCCTTCGGTCAGAGCGGAGCGCTCTAACCCACTGAGCCAATGATGTTCTTATCTTTCTCAGCACGTCTTCATTTATATATGTGAATGCTGTTCTCATATGACGCAAACACATTTAGATAGCCTCCATTTCCAATGTTACTGTCTATGTCAGTTATATATGCTAATAACAAAATTGGTGCCAGCACTGAGACCTTTGGAACTCCACTAGTTACCTCCCTCCATGATGAGTAATTTCCCCTTAATACTGTTCTCATTTCCCTTTTCCTGAGAAAATCCTGCATCCAACAGTACAGGTTGCCTTGGATACCTCCTTGATAGTACAGTTTCCATAAAAGTGTGTGTGTGTGTGTGTGTGTGTGTGTGTGTGTGTGTGTGTGTGTGTGTGTGTGTGTGTGTGTGTGTGTGTGTGTGTGTGTGTGTGTGTGTGTGTGTGTGTGTGTGTGTGTGTGTGTGTGTGTGTGTGTGTGTGTGTGTGTGTGTGTGTGTGTGTGTGTGTGTGTGTGTGTGTGTGTGTGTGTGTGTGTGTGTGTGTGTGTGTGTGTGTGTGTGTGTGTGTGTGTGTGTGTGTGTGTGTGTGTGTGTGTGTGTGTGTGTGTGTGTGTGTGTGTGTGTGTGTGTGTGTGTGTGTGTGTGTGTGTGTGTGTGTGTGTGTGTGTGTGTGTGTGTGTGTGTGTGTGTGTGTGTGTGTGTGTGTGTGTGTGTGTGTGTGTGTGTGTGTGTGTGTGTGTGTGTGTGTGTGTGTGTGTGTGTGTGTGTGTGTGTGTGTGTGTGTGTGTGTGTGTGTTTAATAATCACAATAATTTACTAGGTATATTAAAGGATGTCAATGTAAATATGTTCCTAGCCCAATGTTCAGTTAAATTCACTATCGAGCTGCCTTTTTTATTGTATTCTGGCTATCATTAAAAGCTTTTATTCATCCTGAAAAGCATGTACCTTTAGGAAGGAGTTTTAAGAGTTCATTAGGTCATTGGTTCCCAAAGTGGGAGGTAGTTTGGAAAGATCCAGGGGGTCGGTGAGGTACCATGAGACCCTGAGGAAAAAGGGGACGCTAGGGGGGCGGCAGGGTGACATCAGAACCGAGTAAGCATTTTTATTTTTTACAAAACCTGTATTACAAAATCTAAGTCACAAACACTTAAGTGACATTTATGCTTTACAAAAAAAACAAAAACAAAAACAAAAACATAGAATTGTACACGAAAGTATGGTTTTGTTTTACTTTGTGGTTCGAAACCGGAGTTAAAAGTTCGAGCGTTTGCCAGTGCTAAAGTATCCATTAGTGTGTGTGTGTCAGGAAGTAATTGGTTTAATAAATAATTATATACAATATATATATTTGTTTACTGCTTTAATTCCCTAAATATAGCTTTGCATGTGGCTTCAAAATGCTCGCTCGCTACCCCACCCATGTGGGAAAGTGGGAGTAGGGGGGTCTCCTAAATAGCCTATCCCCCCCCCCCCCGCAAGGAAAACTGAAATGACGCCCCTGATCAGAAGACTGGAGTTTCCCTGACAATGAATGGATAAATTGGCTAGTCATGAATTCCGATTTTGTTTCTGTTATTTTCAGACTGCTTTATTCAGCTCGAAAGAAAAAAAAGAAAAGGCTTGGTATTCTGCCAATGCATGAAACGACACACACACACACACACACACACACACACACACACACACACACACACCCCATATGTGATGCTGCCTGACTTAGTTACTGCAGCGGGTTTCAGACTTTGTATTTTTTTCCTTTTAACGTCAAACCATGATATTCATATTGGCGACGGTCACCATGATCGAAGTCCTGGTCAGGTCAGCGAGGCAGGTCATGGGTTACGTGGATACGATGAATATAGTGTCTTTACATTGCATGCGTAATACTGTTTGACTTAACGTATGTCTGTGGATTAGCAGCAGATGATACGACGGCGTATTTATTTTTTAGAAAGTGAAGGCGATGCATGAGGTTTTCACTTAAGGATTCTTACGGGCTAACACCGAACTACTTTGTGTTGCTGAGGCATACACCAGCAAGCAAAATGTCATGTACGATATTCGCAGTTTCGTCACCATTTGGCGGAAAATGTTTCCCCTCACTGACGTTAAAGTGAGAAAATAATAGTCTTTGTGACAGTGCTAAAATAAGGATTCGCAAAACGTAATGAAACAGTACAAATAAATGAAACAAATACTAAATAAGTAATACACAGCTACAGTTAAGAATCATAGAAGAGTCCCCAACCGTAAACAGATGGAAATAATACTGTACTTAGAATATATTTGTGATGAGAAATGATTTTCATGCTTTTCTTACAAGAGGATAAAAACTTTTCTAGGCATTCTCGAATTATTTAACCTTGGATGAGTTAAATATAAACAGGAAAAACTGCTACCATTTTTTTTTTTATGGGATATGAAAATTATAAAGCGCTTTACGCTGATACGATTAAAATAATTTATTAAAAGGCCGTGTTTCATCAGAGAATAATATTTCCAACAACACAATGAAATGCACTAAAAACGAAATTATGTTTCTGCACGCGTGATGGGATTACACTATTCATTTTGGGTTTAATACTGCAATGTATTTTTCACCTTCAGGGAAAGAAAAGCAAAACCAAGAGAATGAACTTATGTTACCAAATTTTCCCTTTTTTACATATATTCCTGTGATGTCTTACCTCATTTCCTTCAATTCGATGACTTATTCATCCACTTCAGTGTTGCTACTTACAAATCATTCGGCCTAGTAAAGACCGTTCGAACTGGATGAGATAAGCTGAGTTTCCATTGTCTACTTCGCTACAGAGCCATATTCAAAACTGGACATATTCGTCTGGATGTAGCAGATACAATATGAAGATGCATCTGGTATGGATTTATTCATACCAAGTCAACAATTCACTAAAAGATCAAACTCTCCAAAATGGTTTGATGGCAGTTGTGCCAGAGCAACAGCCCAAAAGTCATTAGCATATAACTCTTACTAAAAATCAAAAACATCTCAATCACTCTCCCAATTTAAAATTGCTAGAAATCATGCAAAAGCTGTATTAAATCTATCTAAATCAAACTTTCTTCAAAAGCAAGCATCAAAACTACTTAACAGCCCTAATGACAATAGAATATTCTGGTCAACTCTTAATTCTTTCAATAATAACTTTAACAAGTCATCTTCCATTCCACCACTAAAATCTTCAGATGGCAATATTACAAATGACCCACGTGGGAAAGCAGATATCTTTGCTAGTACCTTTGCAAGAAACTCTACCATAGATGATACCAGCCAGAATGTCTCAGTATTGGAACTTGATTCTCCCGGAACTGCCCCACTTAAAATACAGACAAGATTCGTAAAATCCATCCTAGACAATTTACCTACCAACAAAGCTCCAGGCCCAGATGGAATTCCGCCAATTGTTTTGAAAAAGTGTTCCCCTGAACTTGCCTCTGTCCTAGCCAAATTATTCAGACTATGCATACGTACTTCTTTATTCCCAAATTCATGGAAAGAAGCCAATATCCACCCAGTTCCGAAGAAAGGAAGTTCGTCTGACCCCTCCAATTACAGACCAATAGCTGTCACATCTTCTCTTGGTAAGGTATTTGAAACTTTAATTAATAAGCATATTGTTAAACATCTTGAATCCAACAACTTAATTAGTGATAGACAATACGGTTTTCGCCACGAAAGATCCACCATTGACATACTCAGTCTCTCAACTCATACCATCCATCAATCAATTATCTTTTTGGAGAAACTCATGCAGTAGCTCTTGATATCTCTAAAGCTTTCGACAGAGTATGGCACCGTTCCCTGCTGTCCAAACTCCCTTGCTATGGACTAACATCTTTTGTTCCTTTGATTTCTTCTTATCTTAGTGACAGGAAAATAAGAGTAAAAGTAGATGATGTATATTCGAATTTCCACTCAATCAACGTCGGCGTGCCGCAGGGATCAGTTCTGGCGCCAACCCTATTTCTGGTTCATATTAATGATCTCTTATCTGTCACTCACAATCCCATTCACTCATATGCAGATGACTCAACACTACATAGTTCATTCACACTCAGACATCCATTTACAAAGTCTAATATCTCTACCTCTCAACTCAGTACAGCCATCTCCATAAATCAAGATCTAGCTACAATCAGTGAATGGGGACAAAACAACCTTGTCTCTTTTAATGCTAGTAAAACTAAATATATTCAGTTTACTAATAGACAGATATTGCCAGATTCGTACATTACCTTCAGTGCTACTAATATTCCCATCTCCAAAAGTATTGAAATTCTTAGTGTCTCACTTAACAGTGCCCTCAGCTGGACCTCTCATGTCAGATCACTTGCTAAAACCGCCTCAAAGAAACTTGGATTATTGTACAGAGTCCGTAACTTCTTCGCCGATGAGCAGTTAGCTATAATTTATAAGAGTCATGTGCGCTCTCAGCTTGAATATTGCTCACCCTTGTGGAATGGATGTGGAGGGGTTGCATTAAGACAACTAGACAAAATTCAGAATAAAGCAGTTAGAATCATTAACAACCCTGCCATTACATATAAACTACCTCCCCTGCAAGTAAGAAGGAATGTTGCCTCCCTTGCATTATTTTACAGATATTTTTTTGGTAAATGCTCAGACGAAGTTGCGTCCATGGTGCCACCTCTCCATGCCTTCCCTCGTGCTACACGGGCATCTGGTAGCGCTTATGACTGGAATGTCACTCAACCATATTGCAGAACTTCTGCCTATCAGAATTCTTTCATTCCCCGAACTGCATCTCTCTGGAACTCGCTTCCCCAGAGTTGTTTTCCTCCAAATTTCAACCCACAACTGTTCAAGTCTAACTGTTACAGATATTTTATGAATAGAGGACACCAGTAATCTGGTGTATGGATTATTTTTTTTTTCCCCATTTGTTTTTCCTTCCTCCGTTCTGTTATTAAAAAAAAAAAAAAAAAAAAAAACGGACTTAGGCTTAAACTGGGGCTCCTATTCTCATTTGTGCAAGAGTCTTCAACATCATCATTATTTTTTTCCCATATAGCACACAGACATTTTCTTGCATTCGATCAGTGCTGCTTCTGTCACTATTAACATCAGTCTTTCTAAGGACGTCTTTTGTACAGTATTCTTGCTATCGCCAGACGATTTCGTTCATGTTACGAGAGATACGGTATTTCGAACTATACTGACTACATATAGCCTTCATTACCACTTCGATGTGAGAGGCTTTTCCTTTGCTGAATATAATCATATGGAGGTAGCAACAATTAAATAGAACAACGGTCATCGCAGAGAATAGATACGCTGCTTATTGCTGGACCCGCGGGACCCATGTCCCTTAAGGGCCAAAAAGAGATATGAAAGACTCCAAAGACACCACTTTAAGAAATCGCCTATTCCATAAAGAATCTTTCTGAGATTTATCCATTAAGAATCATTATGAAAATAACTCATATTTATTAATACTGGTCATAAAATATCCCAAGAAGGCCACTTTATGAATATGATAAGTCAATTATGATTTACAAAAGCTCTGAACTTATGAATAATTTTGAATATGACTGAAATCCCTGGAAATCATTCAAATGGGTCCTACGAAGTAATTTTAACTACTCATGCGGCTCTAAGGGGATACAAAAGGCTAATTTCAAACTGGTTCCTCAATATGCAAGTCAGTAACCAGTGATACGGCTCTTCTAGGCCAGCCCTGGGAGAGGCCAGCATTAACATTAAAGAGAAAATAAACTTTTTCTGGGATGACTTCTTCGATAGTTACTCTTGCTAGCACCAGACGATTTTACTCGAATTAGGAATAATTTTCCAAACAAGAGATGCCAAATGTATCTCTGATTAATCCTCTTACTACATGAGGTTTTTCCTATGCTAAAAAAAAAAAAAAAAAAAAAAAAAAGGAATATCAAGAAGGCCCCACGCGTTTTATTTTCATAAAATAAAGACGTAATCGCACTGAAAGAGTTAACGTGTAAAGTGGAAGATCTGTCACCATAGAATGGGAACTATGGTTCATCCGTTTTTAACCTGGATGAGACTTCTATATTGAAGACTAATTCCAAGAGCTCAGTAGCAGAACAGGAAAATACTACTTCCCTACATACATTCTGCTGCACTTTTCCGTGTCTAGCACCATGTTCTGGTGTGAATATCGTGTTACAGCTCATTACCAGAGTAAGTATATATTATGGTACTACACCCTTTCTTTAGCACTTCGTCATTAATATAATTTTCTCATGTTACTGGTAGAATAACACAATAATATGGCTCTGCACCCTTTGTCAGAGCATTTCGTGTCGAGCACCGCATTCCACGGCTTTACAACCTTTTCGAGACCACTCCTTCATGACTGGAACCATATTCTAGCGTTAATCTTGTGTTCAGTTCAGTGGCAGACTAAAAGAATACTTCAGCGCTACATCCTTGCCATAAAACTTCGTGACTAGCACCCTATTCTAGTGCTAATCACTTGTTCCAGCTTAATGGCAAAAAGACAACACTACAGCTGTACTCGCATATCCAATCCATAACTCTTCTTCTTAACTAACACCTTTTTCTAGTGTTCATTTCTTGTTAATGGCCAACATTCAAGTGGTAGAGTAGGGAAATTTAGATCAGGTTAAAGCCAACAGAATGTACAGTAAACTACCTCCTAAGGCTATGTAACAACCCCACGTCTGGGGCGCAATGAATTTATTATTAAGAGTATAGCACTAGAGCGTCGTATTTTCGCGGGGTGCCACTTTTATTTTATTTTTGCGATTTTCTGACGTTTCCCTTCAGCTTAGGGCTGGATTTTCGAACAGTTATAACATCAATAGGCCCCTTCAGTCCAAGAGGGCTTTCCTAAGCCCAATAAAATTGCCAGGTAGCAGCACAGAAAAACTAACATGGACATCACCCGGATTCAAAGTGTTAAGACGCCCTCCAGCACTTCTCACTTATCGATATATTTCTTCACTTTACACAGCAATATTTGCGTGGTGGGTGGTGGCGACCATCATCCACTCGCTTGATATAGTGATGCCTACTTCTTCCTTCACCTTCAACATTCTTTTTATGTGTCTGTCCTCCTTTCTTCGTACCGGTATGTCTCCTGTTTTTCCAGTCACTTTTATTATTCTTCTCCCCATTTCAGGTAGCTCTACACTACATGACAAGTCTAATGATGTCCTGCAACACAGGAAATCATTACAACGCTGAGCAGTAACCAGATAACCTGATAACGGGGAAATATGGATTCTACTATGGTGCTCCTGTCATCTGGGCGTAGAGGCTCAAATGTGGCATCCATCCAGGAACCAAACCTCCAAACTCTTCCCCTCGCCTCACTGAGGTGCAGTCTTCTGCAGGGCTGTATCGATTCGCTGCACGGGACGGCCCTGCAGGGACGTTTGCTTGCCTATGGTTGATGGGTCTGCTCGGTCAGACAGACCGGGGTAACTCAACAACAACAACACCAAAGCACTATTCTCAGACCGTTTATATCTTTTTAAATCTATTATGGTCGCCTCTGCTCCAACATGTATTCTAGTAAAAGCCAGATGATTTTACTCAGCCATATATGTGTCACGGAAGTCTTTGAATGTTAAAACTAACAACAGTAATAATTTCATGGTCGGAATAACTCTTAGTATTCTATGCCAGCTAAAGTATAATACCTTATTCAGGTGAAGTGGGTCACAAAATCTTCAGTGTAATGACGACTTTATCATCAGCATCAGCATCACCACCATCGCTAACATCATTATCAGAATAAGAATCATCCTAGCCTCCTATTTATGGATTTCCATTGCATAGATAGTAAACCCAATAATATTAACCCCTTTAATACAATTATGCTTTTTATTTTAGTTTGCTTCTGCTATCTTCAGACGATACCGTATTACTAAACTTCAGCAAGATGCTTCAGACTGGAGCAGTTTGATATTACCTTCCATTAACCCTTAACTACAAGACGTTCTTCCTAACAAAGGTAAAATAATCTTGCAGTAGTCTGAGTAAAATGAAATATCCTTCTATGTAATGATGCAATATGAAGAAATATGCGGGTAAGGAAGAGGTGCAAAGACAGACTCTTAAATGAAAAAAAGTAACAACCACTACAGCCTTAACCCTTTCAGCTCAAGGACGTGATCTTCATATTTATTCATATTCCTCCAGCCGACTCTAGTAAGCACTGAAAAGACCAGCTGTAGTGACGGGATTTAAAACAGTCTTAGTTAACTCCTTTACAACAATCTTTTGTCACCAGACTAATATCGTCTGATGGCTGCAGAAATGAAACAGAGCACGCCACCGGACTGAAGAGGGTGTTGTACGTGATGTTAGTGAGCTTACTGTAAATGATGCTAATAAAATTAACAAATTGCAACAAACAGGAGGTGCACTCCTCACTTTTACCATTAAGTTTGGCCTAAATCATATCAAAACTGTTTTACTTTTTTGTTCACACACAATATTACGAGTCGAAAGTTGATCATTTTGTTTTCAAAATTAAACCCCTTTGTTCTTGCCTTACTCTTAACACTTCCTCTATGTTTGGCCTAAATATAAAAAACTAAGCTGACCTTGAGTTTTACAACTTTGAGTTAGCTCTCAATGTTTACCCTTTGACCTATTCTCAAAATGTCAACCCAATGGCTTACCCATAACTCTTACACCAAGTCTGGTTAAAATCGGATAAAAACTGTTTTAGTTTTTCACACACACACACACACACACACACACACACACACACACACACACACACACACACACACACACACACACACACACACACACACAACGAGTAAAGCACTATCCGTTGTCGCTTCGCATGCGTGGGTGTAAATAACAAATAAAAGAAAACAAAACAACGAAAATAACTCTGCCTTGCCCACTGGGGATTTCAAAATGCGATGCTGGAAGATCATGAACACTGCCTAACTACTACATGGGGGTCATTAGGCAGGCAATCATATTTATCTCCATATTCTTCACGATGACGCCCGGCCACGGCCAGGTTCCCCGATTGTACTGTTGGGTGAACAGAGACAGAGGGAAACAAACTTTCTCCAAGAGTATGACCAGCCGGAAACCGAATTCATGTTCTTCCAGTTGCGAGCTGCACGTGAAAACCAACACACCATCGGCTCCTCAGTGTTACCATGACTACAAACTAGTTGAATGGTGCTTTCACAACCCATATAAACATTATTTTCAGTCATCAAGGACAGAGGATCAAATGTAAAGTGAGCCTCATATCGCAGGGTAATACCAGAGCACCAACACGCCCTGCTGATCGAAAATCCATGCAACAAGCACCTGTACATTCCACTCTGAAGCCATACTGTATGCTGTGACGCGGGGCAGGAACAAGGTACCGGCATGAAGGTGTGGAAAGCTACGGCAGACCAGCTGGATGACGGATAGTTTTGTTTACCATCACCTCACGTCACTTCACTCTTAGGAGCACTACCAGTCTCTCGTGGGGATATCGAAGGATGTGTGTGTGTGTGTGTGTGTGTGTGTGTGTGTGTGTGTGTGTGTGTGTGTGTGTGTGAAAATCATGCTACCGTCAGAGGATTATCTATCTATTTATCTATCTAATGCGTGCCCCCGACGGTGAATTTTATCCATTTTTAAGATGCAAGTCGGATGGCGTATTTGTCTCAGTGCACTCGGCCCTGTGCAACAACAAGGTCTAGCTACTTTTCCTTAGCGATTTATCATGCACACTACATACTGTTATTCTCCTGTGTGCTATGAATATGGCATAAATAAAATACAAGCAGATATTAAGGAACAAGACAGAGAAATTAACTGGTAGGGAATGAGTGTTAAAGACCCTTCTAATTTGTCTACGGAATATCGAAGGAACTAGGACAGTGCTTTTGACAGGGATTCCCAACCTGCGGCCCACGGACTGGTACTGGGTCGATGATTTTCGTTGTTTGTATAATTTTTGCGGCGTTTCTTACTCAGCAAAGTCTTGGTTAGGTTAGGTAAGTTTTGTACGCATGAGGTTAGGCTAGTCCATAAATCGTTTAGATTAATCTGTTAGGATAGGTTACGATACGAAAAGTTAGGTGAAAGTAAAACTGAAAGAAAGAAAAAAAAAAAAAAAGAGAAGAAATGAAAAGTAATGCATAATTGTTCTGAGAAAATCAAACCTGGCGTGTAGTGCAAAAATGGTACACAGAACGAAAACCTCTCACCAGGCCGCAGGATAATAGTAACTGGATCACGAAAATAACCTTGAGAATTATTATAAATACTGATATCCTAATAGTAAACTCTTATGGATCAGCTTACTTCCATAATTATATTATCATAATTTTATTACTAATTTGTTGGTGTATGAGACAGGCGAGAGGAGGAACCAAAATTTCACCAGCAACTAGTGAGTAAAGGTGTTGTTATACCTATATGACATGTTGCGAGAATGTCCCATACAGTGTTATAACGCTTAATTAACAATTTTAACATTACTGTGTGGGTTTCAACATTACCCTTCAGTATCTCAATTACTGTTTACACAGGTCAGTCCCTTAAACAAATGAAAGCACTCAGCCTGGTAAGCAGTGAACGTGAGGGTTGGAAAACCATGTTTTCGAGTTTTGAAGATCCATACAACAACGACACCTTTTCCTTTTAAATATTACACTTGCTATAGCCAGTCTATTATAATTTCCTTAGCGGGGTGACAATAGAATGTTCTGGTCAACTCTTGATTCTTTCAATAATAACTTTAACAAGTCATCATCCATTCCCCCACTAAAATCTTCAGATGGCAACATTACATATGACCCGCGTGGGAAAGTGAATGTCTGCCAGTACATTTGCCAGAAATTCTACCATAGAGAAGTCAGCCAGAACGTCCCAGTACTAGAACTTTGACTCTCCCGAAATTGTTCCACTTAAAATACAGACAACATATGTAAAATCCATCCTAGACAATTTACCAATCAACAAAGCTCCTGGCCCAGATGGAATTCCTCCAATTGTTTTGTGTTCCCCAGAACTTGCCTCTGTTCTAGCTAAATTATTCAGACGGTGCATACGTACTTCTTCACTCCCTAATTCATGGAAAGAAGCCAATATCCACCCAATTCCGAAGAAAGGAAGTTCCTCTGACCCCTCTGATTACAGACCAATAACTGTCACATCTTCTCTTGATAAAGTATTCGAAATTTTAATTAATAAGCATATAGTTAAACATTTTGAATCCAACAACTTAATTAGTGACAGACAATATGGTTTTCGTCACGAAAGATTCACCATTGACATACTCAATCTCCTGACTCATACCATCCATCAATCAACTGACCAACACGGAGAAACTCAGGCAGTAGCCCTTGATATTTCTGATGTTCTTGACAGTGTGTGGCACCGTTCCCTGCTGTGCAAACTCCCTTGTTATGGACTAACGTCTTTTGTTCCTCTACTTTCCTCATATCCCAGCAACAGAAAAATAAGAGCAAAAGTAGATGTTGTATATTCCAATTTCCATTTAATTAACGCCGGCGCGCCACAGGGATCAGTTCTGGCGCCAACCCTGTTCCTAGTTCATATTAATGATCTCTTATCTGTCATCCACAATCCTATCCATTCATAAGCTGATGACTCAACACTTCACAGTTCATTCACACTCAAACACCCATTTTCAAAGTCTGATATTTCTCTCAACTCAGTACAACCATCTCCATAAATCAAGACTTATCTACGATCAGTGAATGGGGACAAAACAAACTGTCTCATTCAATGCTAGTAAAACCAAATGTATACAATTTACTAATAGACCTATATTGCCAGATTCGTGCATTACCTTCAGTGCTACTAATATTCCCATCTCCAAAAGTATTTAAATTCTCGGTGTCTCACTTAACAGTCCCCTCAGCTGAACCTTTCATGTTAGATCATTTGCTAAAACTGCCTCAAAGAAACTTGGATTATTGTACAGAGTTCGTAACTTCTTCACTGACAAGCGCTTAGCTATAGTTTATAAGTCGTGTGCGCTCTCAGCTTCAATATTGCTCACCCTCGTGGAATGGATGTGGAGAGGTTGCACTAAAACAACTAGACAAAATTCAGAACAAAGCTGCAAGAATTATTAATAACCCTGCTATTATAAATAAACTACCTCCCCTACAAGGAAGAAGGAATGTTGCCTCAGTTGCATTATTTTACAGATATTTTTATGGCAAATGCTGAAGTTGCGTTCATTGTGCCACCTCTCCTTGCCTTCCCTCGTGCTACACTGGCGTCTGGTAGCACTCATGACTGGAATGTTACACAACCATATTCCAGAACTTCTGCTAATCAGAATTCTTTTATTCCACGAACTGCACCTGTCTGGAACTCGCCTCCCCGGAGTTGTTTCCCCCCAAACTTCAACCTACAGATGTTCAAGTCCAACTGTTACAGATACTTCATGTATGGAGGACGCCAGTAATCTGGTGTATGGATGATTATTTTTAATTCATTTGTTTTTCCTTCCTCTGTTCTGTTATTTAAAAAAAAATTATAAATAAATATATATATATATACATATATATATATACACACACTTGGTGCCGCCAGACGATTTTATTCAGGTTAGGGTAAGGCTGAGCTGGATGACAGATAGCTGTGTTTACCTTGGCCTCAGTGCATACAATCCCGAGCAGCACATGGAGGTCACTCGTGGGAATACCGGAGGAGTCTGGTACCGTGACGCAGTTCTTTTATTAACTGCCATCGATTGATCAATTAATTTAACTAAAGAGTAGCTCTAAACCTGTTAACAAATGGCTGTGTTTACACGTTCTCCAGTGCAGTCGGTCCTGAGCAACAATCACTCGTGGAAATATCGAAGGAACCAGGATGATGATTTAGATCCTTCGCTACCATAACGCGTTTATTTCATCTTGCACCTGTCACCAACAGACGATTTTATTCAGCTTCTGGGAAGATCTTTCGTAGCATATGGTACTGACACAATCTCCACTTACCTACGAGTATTTAGCAGAGATGATGCGTTTTGACCTATCTTGCTACTGCAGCAAGCACGATTAATTCTATTTAGCTAAAAGAACCAACTCTTTGTAGGTGTATTATAAGCTGACCACTTGGGAACTGATTTTCGTAAAGTCCGAGCCGAATGCTTAAAATTAGGCAGGTTTTAAGTCTACTTCTCACGCGTCAGAATAGCGGTGGGACTTAGGTAATTTAAAAACATATTTCAGATCCGCTTGTCACTCAAGTGAATAATAAAGAAGAGTTTCTGTTGTCTATCTGGTGGTGAACGAAAGACGTTGTGACTTGTATGGGTTTCATGGGTTTCAGTTTAGGTGTACACACAATTGCTAACAGGGCTATGAGACATCCTCCTTGTTCAAAAGTTAGTTTTCCTGATCTACCGTGGGAACTGACCCTGACAGCAGCAATATCTGACTTTAAGACTGCGTCATTGCTGACAAAGATGTATATTAGACTAGTGGTAGTAGTGGTCTCGCTATATATACCTGTACTACACACACACACACACACACACACACACACAGGTGTACTATATATATTTTGGATTAAATAGTTAAATACAGCAGGCAGTATGAATAAGATACTGTAGTTATGATGACAGAACAGGAGGAACTACAATGACTTATAAAGCATACTTCAGACTGGCTTCTTACGCCAGGCACTAATTCGTGAGGATATCGTGAAGCAATAATGTTCAGAGAATGTGCCCCAAACTCAGTTCCCCGGCACATACTAACGGCACACAACATGCCACCGGTGCATGTTTAGGGCCTGTACAGTGCCGTGGCGTGGACATTTAGATCGATTAGCTGTATAATACTAGGAACGACTTCCTAAGTTGTAACGATATATGAAAGCTATGAGCGTGAAAAAGAGAGTGACAAATGATGTTACCCCAATATGCCTTTACTACTTATGTAACGTCACCAAGTCCGAGAGAAGTTTCGAACTATAAAGTAAGTCGTTTGGCTGTTGTAATATTTTTTAAATACAGAAGACATTAATGCATGTGAGGGGTTATGAGATACTTCTAAGCACTAATTAATACTGATCATTTCTAAATATAATCGTCTGGTGGTAGATATAATAAAATGAAGAGGATGTCTTCGTACGCAAGGGATTACCAGAGTTGTTTACCCTTCAGTTCAGACGGATCCTTTGTAAGTTGAATAAAATCGTCTGGCGGCACACAGAATTAAATACAGGAAATGTCATCGTAGTGAGATAATATCTACAACATATTCCTTATATTTAGTTTAGTTTTGCTAACTCCCAGACAACTATGTTTTGATTAGGGGACAAACTATTGTAGACACTGGGATGATGAAGCGTTTATTCATCCTCTGCAGCACGAAGATCTCCCTTTAAAGGAATTCAGTTGTTTGTCGTTGAGAAAATATAATAAAATATGAAAAAATAAAAGCGCCATCACAGTGAACCGCTTAAGTATTAACGTACCGGCAGCTTAAATGTAGAGGCTTCATGTCTTTATCACCTGGGACTACGATTATCAGTTTCAGTATGGAGCTATGATGAAAGTAGAGGACTCTCTCCCTCATCCCCCTCCCGAAAAAAAAAAAAAAGTGAGAAAGAATGAACTGATTACCTTGCTGAAGCTGTTTATTTTTTGATCTGATTATCTTGTTGAAGATTGTAGTTGTGTGTGTTTTTTTTTTACTGTTAGTTTTACTGTGTGTGTGTGTGTGTGTGTGTGTGTGTGTGTGTGTTTTTCTCTGTGTGTTGGATAGGCAGGGAAAGTAGACCATCCTGTTTTTAAAATGTTCCCATGGCAATAGTGTTCACAGTTGTTTGTTATTTATGGTGGTATGCAAAAGTTCATATCCGCCCCACCGGCTCTAGTCCCATTCCATGAAACCAATGTATTTCATCAATTTGTATCTATCTATATATCTGTCTGTCTATACACATACATACATACATACCGATCTGTCTACCTACCTACCTACTTACATATCGACTTACCTATTTACCACTATACTAACCTACCTACCTTCTGTACCTACCTATACTTAACTACTTATCAGCATACCTACCTACCTAGCACATCTACCTACCTACCTGCCTCTCTATCTATTGACGCTCCATGTTGTGTGGGGTGACCTAGAAAAAAAAATAATAACCAAGAGTTTCTGTCCTTACTCAGCAACGACCCCTCCTCCCATAACACACCACCCTCCCTCATACACCCCATCGCCACCCTGCCCAGTGCTCTCAAGCCTTATTTCTATTCTGCTGGGGTTCTTGGGGGTGTTGGTGCGTCCTGATGAATGGAGGTGAAGATGCGGCTAGTGTTGGTGAAAGGGAGGTCAGTGTTGGTGATGGTGAGGTCAACGTTGGTGATGGTGATGTCAGTCTTGGTGATGGTGAGGTCAGTGTTGGTGAAAGTAAGGTCAGTGTTGGTGATGGTGAGGTCAGTGTTGGTGAAAGTAAGGTCAATGTTGGTGATGGTGAGAAGGTCAGTGTTGGTGATGGTGATGGTGAGGTGGTCAGTGTTAGTGATGGTGGTGAAGAGGTCAGTGTTGGTGATGGTGAGGAGGTCAGTGTTGATGATGGTGAGGAGTTCAGTGTTGGTGATGGTGAGGTCAGTGTTGGTGATGATCAAGACAATGTTGGTGATGGTGAGGTCAGTGTTGGTGATGGTGAGGTCAGTGTTGGTGATGGTGAGAAAGTCAGTGTTGGTGATGGTGAGAAAGTCAGTGTTGGTGATGGTGAGAAGGTCAGTGTTGGTGATGGTGAGGAGGTCAGTGTTGATGATGGTGAGGAGGTCAGTGTTGGTGATGGTAGGGTCAGTGTTGGTGATGATCAAGACAATGTTGGTGATGGTGAGGAGGTCAGTGTTGGTGATGGTAAGGTCAGTGTTGGTGATGATGAGGACAGTTTTGGCGATGGTAAGGTCAGTGTTGGTAATGGTGTGGTTAGTGTAGGTGATGGTGTGGTTAGTGTTGGTGATGGTGAGGCCAGTGTTGGTGACGGTGAGGTCAGTGTTGGTGATGGTAAGGTCAGTGTTGGTGACGATGTCAGGGTTTGGGAAAGTAAGGTTAGTGGTCGTGACTGAAGTTAGTGTTGGTGAAAGTGAGGTCAGAGTTGGTAAAAGTGTGTTCATAGTTGGTAGAAGTGAGATTAGTGTTGGTGAAAGTGAGATTAGTGTTGGTGAAAGTGAGATTAGTGATGGCAATAGAGATATTAACTGTGGTAAGAGCAAGGTCAGTCTTGGTAAATATGTCAGTGCTGGTGAAAGTGAAGTCAGCGTTGGTAATATTGAAGTAAAGTTCACTGGATATGAGGTAAATGTTGTGAAAATGACGTCAGTGATGGTGAGTGCTGTGATGTTGGTGAAAATGATAGTAATGCCAATACTGATGAAACCAATGAAGTAGCATTTCCTGCAAGTGAGGTCAGGGGTGGTGAATGTGAGGTAAATGATGGTGAAGGTGAGGTCAGTGCTGGTGAGAGCGAACTGCGTTGATGAAAATTAGTTCAGTGCAAAGGAAAGTGATATCTATACTCTTGAAAATGACGTCAATGACGGTGAAGACGAGGTTAGGGTGAAAGTCACGTTGATGTTGCTAGCAGTGAAGTTAGTAAAGTCAGTGTTGGTGAAGCTGTGCTGTAAGGGAAATGGTGGTGAATATGCGGGTATGTTGGTGAATGCAATGTCAGTTTTGGTGAAAATGAGGCTGTGTTGGGTAAGGTGAGGTCGGGTTAGGATAAAATGAGGTAAATGATTGTAAATGGGATATTAATGTGTGGTATCAGAAAAATATCAATAATGTAGGTCCTGGTGAACTTGACGCCAGTGTTGGTGGGAATGAAGGGCGCTGTTGTTGTTGATTGCGCCGGTCTGTCTGGCTGAGCAGCCCCATCAATCACAGGCATGCAACCGCCCCGGTAGGGCCGTCCCGTGAGATAAAACAATGTTTCCTTGCGGTGGACAGTGCCCCACCACAGCGAGGCGCGAGGAAGAGTGTGGAAATAACGTTGGTGAAGGAGAATGGGAAGCGAAGTCCTGCATTCTCTATACAAACCAAGCTTCGTGGGGTGTTCTTAGGCATTATACACGGGCCGATATCGTCAACTGTTTCTTATGCCTTATATCAATAAAGTATTTTTGAATTCTAACTGCAGCACCATTATACAACTTTTTTCAACGATTTTACTGAACTCTAGTAAGGAAGGAATCGAGAATGACTGACTAACCAGTCCAATAAAAAGCCTCTCCAAAGATGAATAAAATCGTCTGGAGAAAGCAAGAGTATAGTGAGAATTACGTTCACAAATTGCGGTGTTTAACAGTATTATAAAAATGCTGATACTCCTATCTTCATTCATACAGCTACCAATCACTAAACAAGCGAACTAGAGTTAATGTTAAAAGTGGAAAAATATATTAAACAAGATGAATACTAAAAGCACAAGATCCAACAAATATGGAGAATATATTACAATACTACTTTGTTTTAATGAACTTCTTTTATAATTTACTCGTTCTCACTCCAGGTGACTGATTTCAGTTTAGAGGACTCGTTTCGAAATGGAGATGTTAGATATAGTCATCAGCCTTATCACTACTACAAGTCTTCCTAACTTTAATCACCTGGTGGTAACCTGAGGAAAAAGATACGTACGCTATGGTAGTGAAGGGATCAGGAAAACTTCCCTGATACTGAACAAGGGCAGGGTCTCCTTTCGATATCTTTCTCTATCTGTTATTCTTCCTAAATCACAGACATGAGGGTTCTGCTTGTTCTGCATTCTTCTAATGTATGTTTACTTAATGCTTTACCTTCCATTGTGTGTGTATATATATATATATATATATATCTATATATATATATATATGAAGCCTCTGTGGTACAGTGGTAGAGTGTGCGTTTCGTACACGGGTGACCCAGAGTTCGCGCCCCGCCAGGGTGTGTTCACCCGGCCACGTACTGCATTAGCGGACACTTGGGGTGCTGTGGTTGAACCAGTGTCGCATACTATAAAGTATGCTTGCACCCAGTCGGCTTGCGCAGGCCGATTACACTTGGTTCACAGACTACACACACATCTAAAGCCATTCCAACACTACAATTACACTTACAAGCACTTCTCACCCTACACACACACACACACATATATATATATATATATATATATATATATATATATATATATATATATTGTAGATACAGATAGATAGATGGAGATGTACTGTATGTGTGTGTTTGTACACGCGCGCACACACACACACTGTGGACTCTTGTGTATTGTGGGGACGGCCCAGTCAACATTACGTGTGTCTATCGTACTTTGTTTTCTACTTCCATTACCTCCTTCACTCTTTATGGTGTCTGCTGTATACTTATTGTCTTGTATGGTTCCTCTCTAATTTCATGAAGCTGCTAATATAGCAGTGCTTCTCATACCAGCAATAAGAATCGCATACAATACAGTCTTGCTCTGGGGGGCAATATATGGTACCCTGTATTTTTTTTTTTTTTTTTTTACTGACAACTTCAAACGCGGAAGCGAAGGCGACTGTCCATCCGGGTACGACAGGCATCAGTGGTTATGTCTGGGTGGTCTTGTATCACTCTTATTTGATGACGACTCAAGACAGGCTCAAAGAGTCTCAAGGATTTGTAACACTTTGGCCTATGTCCAGTCACCGTCATGACGAATTTTCCATTTATTCTTGCTTCTTATGAATGATCACCGTACATTTAACTCACGGGAGACTTTTCGAACTGGAGGAGTTACATGCAGACTCCAATGCATCTTTTACTACCGGGGCTTTCACCTTATCTAAATATTCGTAAAATCATCTGAACGTGGCTGAAATGGTTATAATATTTCACTGAACGTTTCATTTTATTCCTTTTTTATTTTTACTACCGCTAGTTTATTTAACTCGTTAGGGAAGACCTCTCGTACTGAGGGGCTGAAGAAGGCTGTATCTAACGCTGGCAGATCAAAATAAATAAACAAATAAAAAATCTACTCAAAACAAATTAATCCGGACAGAAATAAATATTATGTAACGAACGCTCTCGAACTCAAATGGTATACCAAATATATCCACAGATATCTCAGAGGAACCGAGCAATGGCAATGTAGTAGGAGGGCTGGATTTTTAATATTTTTCCCCAGCCTTTGGGGGTGCTTATAATGCTCGTTTGTGTCATATTAATTTGTAGGAAAAAGGCTTATGTTGGAGGCAAACGGGCTGCCCGACGTACGTGTGTGTGTGTGTGTGTGTGTGTGTGTGTGTGTGTGTGTGTGTGTGTGTGTGTGTGTGTGTGTGTGTGTGTGTGTGTGTGTGTGTGTGTGTGTGTGTGTGTGTGTGTGTGTGTGTGTGTGTGTGTGTGTGTGTGTGTGTGTGTGTGTGTGTGTGTGTGTGTGTGTGAGATGCTTTTCCATGGTTATTGGTAATATTCATTTATCTGCATGTCTCTTTCTTCCTACGTTGATCCTGCATATTACCACCAAACATTATGCGGGCAATATCGCAGACACAGCCAGCTTGGGAAACATAATGCAGGTAGTCTTATGATGATATGCCAGCGTCCGAAACGAAGCATACCGCACGGGCGGATGGAGCTTAGTTCAGTTCACTAGGCACTCTGTTGATCTTTGTCATGTGCTTTCCTGGCGCTATGTTTGGATGCCTCCCACCCCATATGTTAGTGGGAAATTAGATGATGGTGTTGATGATTGTTTATGGTGATAGTAATGGAGATGCTGCCGATGATGATGATGATGATATGATGTGAGTGTGATGACTGGAGTATATCAAAGAAAATGTGTTTTACTGTGACGAATATACTGTAACCACTTCATGGTAAAAGAAAGATACGTAGGTGTTCCGATAGTGTAGTAATATGACAGCAAATATGTGTGTGAAAATGTATATTAATGTGGTAGTCTGATTATTCTGCAGACTGATAAAACAGAAGTACAGTGTATAATCAATGGTGTTTGTTGTTAAGTAAATGTGTGGAAGCTAAACATTTCTGACCAATAAAAAGAGAAGTGTTGTGCATAGGCAGTGGTGCTTGTGTTAACGACAATATGAAGATAGTAAACATTTTTTATCAATAACAAGAAAGGTGCAGGGCATATGTAACGGTGATTGTGTTAACGACAATGTGAGGATAGTAAACATTTCTGACTTATGGGATGTAAATTAAGCGTACTGTACATGTAAATGTGCCTGTAGTAAAGTAAATGTTTGGATGTAATATACTTCTGTTGTGTTTTAAAGGTTAGTATGGTAGTAACGGGATTGGCTGGTGCTTTGATGAACTTGTATAAGGTAATGTGGGAGTCAGGTTGGGCGGTGGAATGGCAAAAGAGGAGTTTGAAATGCTTAGTGTTGTGTTACTGGTGTGGTGCGGTATTGTGGTGTAGTGTGGCACTGTGATGCCGTGTGACATTGTGGTGTAGTGTGGCACTGTGGTGTAGTGTGGCACTGTGGTGTAGTGTGGCACTGTGGCGTAGTGTGGCACTTTGGCGTAGTGTGGCACTTTGGCGTAGTGTGGCACTGTGGCGTAGTGTGACACTGATGCAGTGTGGCACTGTGGTGCAGTGTGACACTGTGGTGCAGTATGGCACTGTGGTGCATATGGCACTGTGGTGTAATATGGCACTGTGGTGTAATATGGCACTGTGGTGTAGTTTGGCATTGTGGTGTAGTGCGACACTGTGGTGCAGTGAAGTATGGAACTAATTAAATAGTTTATTGTGGTGCTGAATATACAGAATTTCGAAGCGAGGTCAGGTAAAGCCCTGGAAGTGTTATGTGATTAGTGTTGAAATGGTGGCGTGGTGGCTGTATGTGTAGGTGTAATGTTACGTGTGGGAAGCGTGGTTTACTGTAATCTCCACTAATGAATTATTACCACTCAACTGTTTTGTGTTTACTAGAATGATACAACTACTTCAACTCTACGTGGATCTTCATTTAGTGTTGTTACGATGGCAGTGAATCATCTTCATCATCATCATCATCATCATCATCATCATGGCTCTTTTCCCATTTAACGATGGGATAAGGTGTGGCATTGAAAATATGTGAGTGTCCCGTTGTGTATTAGTAAATCAGACTTTACTAATCTACCAGAAGGCCCGCCGACATGTCGTAAAAATACCCCCGCTAATACCAATACACCAGTCCTGTATGAGACAGCCCTAGCAGGTATTCAGTATGGACGGTGGGTGTTAGCGCCGAAGTGGTGACATGAAGAGGTGTGCGGTACGTAGGACTACTGGGCCTTGAAAGCAGGCTGTGAAGCCTATGCCCAGAGTCGGTCACATAAAAAAAAAATAAAATAAAATAAAATAATAAATAATGGTACTGTGCTAGGTGAAACACATGTAAGAATTCTACTATAATAATGGTATGGCTGTGTAATGTTCGTGTGACCGAGAAACCTTTGCAGGAGAACTTATTATGCTAGCCAATAAAAATACGGGAGGGGGGGGGGTATAGAGCTCTCCACTAGAAACTCATCTGGCATTATCTTGCGTGTTGGAGGGACGGTTGAGTATGATGGTGTGGGCGTAAGTGTGGCAGTGCGAGTCGGAAATGAATATATAATGCTGGGTAGACACTGGTAACTTTGACTGCAGCGACCCCATAACACGCGAGACATCGCCCGGTAGCGTGGAAGAGGAGCGCTATATATGGGCCACCCTGGATATGAAATACCTGTTGTGAGGTACATCGAACGTTGTGTGCTACTCGAATTATATGCCAAAAATCCACTGTGATAATGGTGTGGTGGTGTAATGTTAATGTGGTGTGCTGCTGTCAAAGTGATTGTGCAGCAGTGCAGGGATTCGCAATGCTGACGTGTGGTAAATGCTAGTGTAATTGGAGAGTGGCTGAAATGCAGTGCTGTGGATCCATAAAAATAGATTAATGCAAACATTAAGCGGTAATGTGGTAACAGTGAGATGTGCTGGGGGAGAAATGATTGTGTGGAGGTGTGATTAATTAGCAGTGCTATTGTGTGCTGGAGGTGCGACTGACTGACAAGGAAAACACCCAGCAAACATTCTCCCAGACCAAAATACGGAACCTTATAGTTCAAGATCCTTGTTTCAGTTGTAAGTGCGAAGAGAATGGAGTAAACAGACCCTGACAAAAGGCTTCGTGGTCGGCCTAGGGATCTTCAAACAAAGTTATTGAGACAATCGTATATCAGACACCGTATCCTGAGGACCAGCAGTCGATCCTACACACAAACAGACAGTGCGCGCGCGCAAGCACACACACACACACACACACACACACACACACACACACACACACACACATTTTGTCGATAACATGTTTCGAGGCAGTGTAGACGTGCCCTCAAAGAATCGGTATGCAACGGTGGTTTTGATCGTGTGGCAATGGATACAGGAGGGAGAACCGCGATAGTGTACAATTACGTACGATAGTATAGTCACTATCATTTTCAGTATATTGACGCCTTTTGATTCTTGCTGTCTCTGCATGGTTTTATTCAAGTTACGAAACGCCTTCCGGACTGAAAGGGTTGGAACCATCTCATCAGTAAAGTTTTTTTTTTTTTTTTTTGGTGGTGGTGGTGGGGGGGTAATATCTGCCTCGACTGATGATTTATAATCTGCCTAGAAAAGCCGCAAGAAAGCCATCTGGTTGACTTGTGGTAAAGCACTTAAGTTGGGGATGAAGGTCACTCCGTACGCAGTACGAATCTAGCCCATAAGAGGTTAACGGCTGTGTTTCCATCACGTAAAATGCTGCCAGGGAAGCAGGCTGAAGTTCTGCCTGTAAACACTTCCCTATAATGACGTTGTTCATACAGATTTTGTTTTTTATACTTTCTTTGTGATAACGTTTTTCGTATAGATTTTATGTACCTGCACAAGCATATGGCCGATGCATACAGCTTAGGAAAGATTTATTGTTCAGAGACTCCGATATAGCGTATAATAATCTCTTTAACATGAAACATCTTTCTTACGTTGAATAAACTTATGCCTACACCCAGAAATGGTTCATATGGGGCTGGCAGTTATAGTTTTGTTGTTTTTGTTTATTTCATTTACTACTTTGTACTAAAGGGGACTTGATAGACTATAGCGTGATAATGGTGTTGTACTTCTCTGTCCACTTAAGGTTGGGATAAAATGACCGTCTCTGTCTGGAATGCTGAACTGTAACGAGATAATCACCAAATTATGACGCTTGTAACGAAAAATTATGGAAGGGATGCAGAGCTGTGGTCTTGCCTTATTCTGCCACTTACTCGTAGCTACGAGAAACACGATACAAAACCATGAAAATCTCCACCAATTGAACCATTGCAGGCCGGGATGTCCTTTGCTGCTTTATTCTTACTATCTCCACACGATTATATGTAACAAAGGGCTATTGGAATTACAGTGATCAGATTTCGCTTTTATTGTCCTTTTCAGTACTCAGGACTCTCAGAAGCTGAATAAGATTGCATGTCAGCAGCATAAATAAAGTGACAAAATGCGTCATCGGATGGAAGGGGTTTAGGTAGATGAACGAAGCGGTAAAGATGGATGAACTATACTGATGCAAAATGAATAACTCAGCCAACATTCCCAGCTCTCCCTTCCCCTCTCGCCCCCCAGACAAGCTGCAAGGATCAGAGCGAAGCCGCCGCACGCTGCTTCGTCAGGGGCCCGCCACGTTAAGGGATGTGCCCACTGGATTATAAGTTAGGGCCTGAATCTCGGCCATGGTAATATGCTGGCAGGGAGATTGGGTCGTAAGATAGGAGAGGGCAGCCCTTCCCTCTTGCCCTTATAATGTTTGTGTTTTAGTTCGTTATGTCAAACGCACATTAAAAATTACCAGAGATTAAATGTGTGGAGATGTGAGGACTGGATTTTATGCTAACGTCTGAGTTTCAGCCATGGTAATATGCAGGCAGGGAGACTGGGTTACAAGATGCGGTGAGGGCAGCTCTCTCCTCTTGCCCTTATAATGGTCTTGTTTAACGCTTTGTTCATTATGCTAAAGGTAGATTCAAAATCGTTATATATGAGGAAAATAAGTGTTGGGTTATGATACTGTTGATTAGGTAGTAAGATGCCCACATTATGTGGGCTTCGTTGGTTACTTGGCTAGGTCATAAGTATGATCTCTAGGACAGTGTTCACTGTTTTTGCCAGCCCCTCCAAAAGGCATGACTATACTACATAGAAAAAATTATGTCATGCAGTTGCATGAGATAATTAGGTCGGATTAGGGGAAGGAGTGAGGGAGGGCGAGGATCAGTTATTGCCTCACATTCACCCCACAAACCACAACCCCCCCCCCCTCAAAGAGAGAGAGAGAGAGAGAGAGAGAGAGAGAGAGAGAAGGGGTGACTTGTGGGATGCTAGAGGTCAACAAGCTGAATAATTATTCGCATTTGTTGTGTTCTGTTACTTGTCATTGTAGCCTTATTCTCTCCGACAAGAAAAGTAGGTTTTCATCCCTGTGTCTGTTTGTTTGTTTGTCTGTTACCAGGATTACTCAAAAACTATATGAGAGATTCGGATCAAATTTGGTGAGTAGATAGCCCATGTTCCAGGGAACAATCGATTAACTTTTGGGACCGATGTTTGTTAGTTTGTTTGTTTGTTAGCAGGATTACTCAAAAACTACAGGAGATTTGGACCAAATTTGGTAGTCAGATAGCCCATGTTCCACGGTACAATCGATTAATTTGGGGGACCAATCTGGATCGTATTACAGATTCTGGGTCCGAAAAACTCTTTTTACGAAACGCTAATCAGTGATGAGAAAACCTAACCCATTATGGAGAAAGAAACACCGATGTGGGACTTAGTGTGTATTGGCTTCCTCAGAATACAATTGCTGAATATACACCACATTTCCTGTACATATACCAGAAGGCGGTGGGGGTGTGAGGATTTCCCACTTCACCTGTCCCTTGTTTCTCTCTGTCCTTGTGCCGTGATCTGTAATCCTTTTCCCCTGGACCTCACCTTCCTTACCTTACCTACCCCCCCCTACCACCCCTAACCAATACCTCACCCCCCTCACACCCCCACTGCCTTCTGGTATATATACAGGAAATGTGGTGTATTTTCAGCAATTGTATTCTGAGGAAGCCATGAGGCGAAACGTCAATACACATTAAGTCCCACATCGGTGTTTCTTTCTCCATTTGTCAACTAACTCATTATGAAGAGTGGTTTGGAAATTACGCTGCCCTTTTCAGAGGGATGCGCTCCACTGAGTGCCCCTCTAGTCTGTGATATGCAAACAACATATTCCTTATATATTACATGCCTCTGGAGACTATAAACACAATGTTCACATCAGAGATCTAGCATTATAGCACAACAGTGCAGACAGCACTGGTGACGCAGCACGTGAAAGGCTGGCCTAAGTTTAAACGAGTGACACACTCCTGGTTAACTTAAGTGAGCCATTCACATGCCAACCCCTGGGAGGGCACGGCAAAGACTGCTAAAGATGTACTGTGTGGAGAATACTTGAGCAGCTTTATCATTATGTTGATAAGGTGAGATCTGCTCTTTTATTTGCCCTCATAATGTTTATGTTTGAGACAGTTAAGCAATATCTAGATTCAAGATTTAGGGACACTGAGTTTGAATATATGTGAGCTGGATTTTAAGTTAGGGCCTGAATCTCGGTCATGGTAATACTGTATGCAGGCAGAGAGACTGGGTTGTGAGATGAGATAAAGGGTTGGTCTTCCCTGTGCTCACATAAAGTTCTTGTTTGGTGCTTGATTGGTGAGGTTAAAAATGCGGTCAATAATTCCCTAAGTGAGGAATATATTTGTGTGGTTGCTAGATCTTGCTGGTTCAGTTTTAAGAAGCGATGACAATTATCCTTTTCTGTGATCTCATAATGTTCGTGTTTGACGCTTCATGGGTTCAGTCAAAAGGAGGTTCATGAGAGTTAGAGGTGTACTGTGTGGAGAAAGTAGAGGTATGGTACTCGGATAATCATGAATGCGTTTTGACAATACAGAACTGGAGAGAGAGAGAGAGAGAGAGAGAGAGAGAGAGAGAGAGAGAGAGAGAGAGAGAGAGAGAGAGAGAGAGAGAGAGAGAGAGAGTGCGTGCGTGCGTGCGTGCGTGCGTGCGTGCGTGTGTGTGTGTGTGTGTGTGTGTGTGTGTGTGTGTGTGTGTTCCTACCTATACGCTAGAACTTCTCGAGTTTTAAACTGCCATATCTTCTCTAATTCACGTCCATGGCAAAAACGCTTACAGTCTGAGATTCTCCTTGATGGCATCCACCAACACGCAAAGGAAAGGAAAGTGGATAATGAAGAATGCCTCCCCGCTGAACTAGGGAAAGAGGCAAGGAAAAGTAGAGAAAACATTCGAAGCGAGGTGCTAAAGAGAAGGCACACAAAAGCATTCAAGAGACAGAAAGGATCCGGCATTCACCCTCCACCGTACAGATAAGGCTATAATTAATGTCCTGCATCCTACAGGCGATTATCTTTAGAAGATGGACGCCATCCTGAACGATGACACCAACTTTGGCCGTATTACACGAAATCCGAGGAAGGAAATAAAACGGAAAGTTAATAGATATGCGGATGTCGTCAATGGTACAGCAGGATGGCTGAAACTAACAAAATATGTTGAGGATTATGGTCTGGCCTATTGTTATGGTGATGTAAAAACACACAACCCAGGGAACCCCCTCAGACCTAAAATAAGTCAAATATATAACCACGCCAACATGCAAGCTTGCCAAGAGGCTTACGTTAGGTGTGGTGCTTCTTTCTATGTAACTGGGGGTCACCAGTGTGGAGTGGTTGTTATTAGGTTGGGGTCACCACTGTATCGTTTTTAGGTTATGGGTATATATCTTACTAGGGGCTACACCAAGGCAAATGGTAAGGATAGATAAACACAATTGTGCTGGGAAGAAATAGCTATAGTCCTTTCACCGCAAGAAGTCCATTCAGGGTGGGGCCCACCTGGTGAATCACCTCTAGCGATACTGCCAAATCAACCGTAGTACATGCCTCTCTCTCTCTTATTTCCCATCTATGTGCTATTTGAAATTGTTTTTTATATTCTGTATATAGTAAAGGAAGCTATATAGTACATTGAGTATCACTTTTTAGAATTATAACAACGATTTGAATGAATTCTATGATACGTGGCAGTGCTTTTTTCCCATGTTGCCACGCCGAGGTCGGCGAGGGACCCAGGGTCACTCCCTGTCTAGCACAACAAGACATAGCAGCTGAACATTTCGTAGTCATTCGTCGTCAATATAACAGAAAGTTCTGATGACGAAGAAGATTATGATTAAAGATCAGAGACAGGATTAGGCCTACAGGGGAAACCTCTTAAAAATATAACGCGCCTAGACTTTTACCTCATAGGTGGTGTGGAAAAAAAGTTGAACAAAAAATAAATATATACAATATATATATATATATATATATATATATATATATATATATATATATATATATATATATATATATGTCACGGGGTTTTTATAATATCACGGTAATTATAAAATATATGCTTAAATATTATTTAAATTGATAATAATATTCAATAATATTGAAGAGCAGAGACAATGGTTGTCTTGCTACATCAAGCAACGATTACTTTACGTTGGCTTAGCACGATTCTCTGAGAACGAGAATTTATAAACTTTCTCAACAGTACACAGCAGAGACTAATTACTCACAATTGCTGAATTACTGTACTGTTAGCCTCTGGAGAAAGTTACATCACCCCTGACAATAAATAACTAATACTAATAATAATAACATCAGGTTCTTGCTGATGCATTAACTCCTGGCACAACGGATTTTAAGTTAATACAAGACTGGTCTAAGTACCAGTTATGAATAGTAAAACGTTTATGCAAGCTAGGAGCTATATGGGAAATAAGCTTAATTATGGAGAAATGAAACAAGATTTTTTACTCTACATTAAGCTCAAGAAATAGAACTGTTAAATTTATTGATTACAAAAATAAATTTAACATTACATTTCAAATCAAATCAATGAGACGCACTCGCTCACTCACACAGAAGCTAAATACTTACGCCTAGGAAAAACACCTTAACTAAGCTCTTAAAACTACAAAATACACAAAAGAAATACCAGTCGATGAATACTATGTATCACCACTAAGGTGGGGGTACTGGGATTAACTGTACTAATGGAGCTTGGGGTGCTAGCTGACCTCTCCACTTCTGAGCACAGACCCTTTCTCAGTCACAGCAAACACAAGACTGAATTCAAATACATGGGAAAGAAAGGCGGAGCACTAAGCCGTATTTTCTAACGGTCGAGTGAGCGAAACGCGCCCAAAACAATCGCTCATCGGAAGCGCTGTCTCACACAGAGACGATCACGTATGACAATGAAAAACTGATTTGACAAAGCTTCCGTCCGAATGAGCGGTTAACTGAACGAAAAACAGTGAGTTTTCCACTAATAGTTCGTGGCTTCTCACAAAAAGGAAATGTCGCGAATTGATTCGTGACATTACGCCCCATGAAAATTAAATCTTTCTTCCTTCAGAAGAATGATTTCAATATACATACATATGAATCCTAACTCAGTCACACAAGATTCACACTGTGGTGTGTGTGCTATCCTGCTACAGGAGAAAGTCGCAGTCGTCAGTGAGCGGAAAAACCTCGTATTTACGTTAATAGAAGCAAGCTTCAGGGAAAAACTCCGTGACGACAGTGAAAATCCTGTACTCAGGTCAAACTGAGCGAAAAGTCGCTACATTTACACTGACAACTAATTGTTGTGTAGCGTGGTGTATGTAATACACAGTGTAGGTGTGACAGTTGTAGTGTAACTGTACCTACGTGTAAAATGACACAGTAAATAATATGGCGACGAAGAAGGCAGAGGAGAAGAGGCGGCAGCGTGCGGCAGACGATCAGCTGGTCCGCACAGCAAAACTGCTACACCCATTGCTGAACCTGCAAAACCAATTGAGGTGGAGCATCAAAAGTGTCAATGAGACAAAATTCTTATTAAGTTGCAATTACTCTCTCTGCCTAGCAGTCAGTGCTACGACGTACATTCGAGGTCGCCATTAATTATAGCACACGATTATGGTCGGCAAGTTGAGAATCCTTGTGCAAACTCGGGTCTTCCATAGCCTCGAACCGCACACGGGTCCTCAATCTGTGCCTTAACCTACAGTACTTATATTAATATCGGGAAGCTGAGAATCCTTGTGCAAACTTGGGTCTTCCATAGCCTCAAGTCGCCTCTGCAGAGTTCTCACTTCCCCCTTAACCTACAATACAATACTTATATTAGTACCGGGAAGCTGAGAATCCTTGTGCAAACTTGGGTCTTCCATAGCCTCAAGTCGCCTCTGCGAGTTCTCTCTCGAACTTCCCCCTTAACCTACAATACAATACTTATATTAGTACCGGGAAGCTGAGAATCCTTGTGCAAACTTGGGTCTTCCATAGCCTCAAGTCGCCACTGCGGAGTTCTCTCTCGAACTTCCCCCTTAACTTACGGTACATAATATGTATGTACAGGCCCTGGACATAATGTGTCCTGTGGGGCCAATGGGCGAGACGTCAGGTCTGCACCCACTTCACCACTACCCTGTCTCTCAACTGTCTCAGAGATTACGGGTGTGGTTATGAATGGCACAGGAAGGGCATGTCCCTGATTAGTGGTGATACATTGGCACACACTGCAAGAACGGACAAAACTATCTATGTCCCGTCCCATCCCTGGCCAGAAAAAGTCAGCTCGGATACGGCCCTGGGTCTTCCTTTTGCCCATGTGACCTCCTGAGACTGAACAATGACCCCATTGTAACACTGCTAGGCGGTACTTGGCGGGAACGACAAACTGCAGTCGAACCTCGCCCTCGGGTGTTCGTGACTCACGGTAGAGCCGTCCTTGTTTGCGAAGGAACTTGGCTCGACCTCCCCGTGAATACTTAATCACTCGACCCTTTTGTTTGTTCCGCACGGCAGCAAGTGTCGGGTCAGAATGTTGTTCTTGTACAACAAATTGACTACACATCAGATCTTGCGGCGATTCAATGATCACTGGGGTGACACAATCTGGAGCCTCAGTCATGGCTCGTGTTACCGCAGCAGCCGAAGTCTGAGTAGCGTCATCGGAGCAACTATCCTTGACTCCATTAATATTGCCTACTATACAGTCAAATAGAGGCTCTGGCATGACAACTGCAAGTGTCGTACCAGTATAAAATGGAGATGCCACCTGGATACATGCCTCAGGGAACAATCTCACTGATCCATCAATAAGATTTGCATGGATCTGTCGACCTGTATACTGCTCAGGCCGAACTAGACTCTGCTTGACAGAGCAACCTGAGGAACCATTGTCTCTCAGGACCTTCACAGGAATGTCTCCCACAAACCCTGGCTGTACAAGGAAGGTACTGTCACCTGTGGGAGGGCCTGTGGAGGAAGCAGCTAGCCACTCATGAGGCTGCTGAATTGATGTGGCAAACATTGTGCCTTTTGAATTATATGGAGATGGAACATTGGCCATCTGTGGAGGGGGGTTCACTGTCACTGTGGGACTAGTGAACTGTGGGGAAGTACCCACACTGGTAGGGATGTGACCACCAGGCTGCTGCTGAGGAATGAAGGCTGCATTCGCTTCCTGCCTCTTTTGAGCTGGTGGTGAAAAACTTTGTCCCGACGGTCTGTTGCGTGGCTGATACTGCTGCTGATTAGGGTACCTGTTGTACCGCTTCCAAGCAGGCTGCTGTGTATTTTGCCCCTGGTCCTTCCACTGCGGTTTTGGACCTTGCCCATTACTCTGAGAACGGCCTTGGTGCTGAGATTCAGTCTGAGACGGCTTCCCAGACTTGGCAGTATCTTTTCTGCTCCAGGTGTTTTGCTTACGAGCTTGATACCCGTATGCAGTAAAGAATGCGTCAGCCTTTTCTGCCATTTGGCTGGCATCTTTCACCTGGCAGATCTTAAGCTGTGCTATGAGCTCAGCAGGCCACGACCTCTCTAGCTGTGTACGCAGCATTAGGTCAATTATCCCCTCACGCGTGGAAGGAGTTTCATCTTTCTCCATCCACTCATTTAAGTAAGCTGTGAGACGATCAAGGAACTGAACAGCTGTCTCCTTGTCTTGGAGACGGGCTCGCATGAACTGAACTTTGGCGTCGTCTACTGTGAGACCATACGCCTTAATGAGTGCAGCTTTCATCATCTCATATGTGAGATTGTCTCCACGAATTCTGTGGAGAATATCGAGGGCAGGGCCCTCAAATAAACTAAGAAACTGAAGCCGCTTAGCTGCCTCATCCAGTTGATATAAGTCTGCCATGTCCTCAAAACGAGCTATGTACGGCTCGATTCGCTCGCTTTCCTTGTATGAAGGAAGTTTGATGCGTGGGGTCGCCCGGACATGTGCAGGGGAAACGCTCGTGGAGCTTGGACCAACTGCACCAGACGTGTCTGAAGCCAAGGAATCTCGCTTGAGCTTCAGCACTTCAAGTTCATGTCTCTCGCGTGCTTCTCGCTCGGCACGTTCGTGTTCTCGTTCTCTGTCTCGTTGTTGTAACTCGTATTGACGTTCTCTCTCTCGTTCCTCACGCTGTTCTCGCTTATGTTCTAAGTCGAGTTCGCGCTGTTTTTGCTCGTACTCGCGCTCCTTTTCACGCTGCTCTTGTTCATATGCACGCTCTCTTTCACGTTGTTCGCGCTGTTCTCGCTCGTATTCGCGCTGAATCTTACGCTCTTCACGGGCATCATTCTCGCGCTGCTGTTCCTGATTATGCCGTGAGAGTATATACTCTTTAATTTCGGTTGGGTCCGAAAGACCCATATCTTTGGCTTCCTGTAAAAATACAGTAGTAGCCATGGCGCTAATTTATTAAGCAAACCGAAATTGAGTACTGACTGCTAGCGACGAATACTAATAAACACAAGTAAAGAGTACAGACACAAGCTAGTGGTGACCAGTCTTATCTAGTTAACTGGCAAAGAAATAAAAAAAATGTAAATGACTGGGAAGACTCAATAATAAACACAATGGGTACGCTGACTTCCCAGAAGCGAATAAAATCGTGTGGCGTTACCAAGGATAAACTAGAGTTAAGTATTCTATTGATTAATAAAGCAAAATTCACTTGCTAAATTAAGAGTAAACACCAGTAAACTTGTGCCTATAAACTTTAATAATAAATACCTAAATATGAATGAGTGAGCACTATCTCGTGAATAGCTTTAGAGCTAGGAGTTAATATCCTGGCGAGGTCGCCAATTGTCACGGGGTTTTTATAATATCACGGTAATTATAAAATATATGCTTAAATATTATTTAAATTGATAATAATATTCAATAATATTGAAGAGCAGAGACAATGGTTGTCTTGCTACATCAAGCAACGATTACTTTACGTTGGCTTAGCACGATTCTCTGAGAACGAGAATTTATAAACTTTCTCAACAGTACACAGCAGAGACTAATTACTCACAATTGCTGAATTACTGTACTGTTAGCCTCTGGAGAAAGTTACATCACCCCTGACAATAAATAACTAATACTAATAATAATAACATCAGGTTCTTGCTGATGCATTAACTCCTGGCACAACGGATTTTAAGTTAATACAAGACTGGTCTAAGTACCAGTTATGAATAGTAAAACGTTTATGCAAGCTAGGAGCTATATGGGAAATAAGCTTAATTATGGAGAAATGAAACAAGATTTTTTACTCTACATTAAGCTCAAGAAATAGAACTGTTAAATTTATTGATTACAAAAATAAATTTAACATTACATTTCAAATCAAATCAATGAGACGCACTCGCTCACTCACACAGAAGCTAAATACTTACGCCTAGGAAAAACACCTTAACTAAGCTCTTAAAACTACAAAATACACAAAAGAAATACCAGTCGATGAATACTATGTATCACCACTAAGGTGGGAGTACTGGGATTAACTGTACTAATGGAGCTTGGGGTGCTAGCTGACCTCTCCACTTCTGAGCACAGACCCTTTCTCCGTCACAGCAAACACAAGACTGAATTCAAATACATGGGAAAGAAAGGCGGAGCACTAAGCCGTATTTTCTAACGGTCGAGTGAACGAAACGCGCCCAAAACAATCGCTCATCGGAAGCGCTGTCTCACACAGAGACAATCACGTATGACAATGAAAAACTGATTTGACAAAGCTTCCGTCCGAATGAGCGGTTAACTGAACGAAAAACAGTGAGTTTTCCACTAATAGTTCGTGGCTTCTCACAAAAAGGAAATGTCGCGAATTGATTCGTGACAATATATATATATATAGAGAGAGAGAGAGAGAGAGAGAGAGAGAGAGAGAGCGAGAGAGAAACAAGTGGGATGAGGGTAGGTAGGGAGACAGAGTGATAATCCGATAATTGGTGGTCAAATTGGCACGTCGCACTCGGGGGAATTCCAACTTCTGCCACACTCTGAACGGACTTCTTGCTGCGAAAGGAGTATAGGACAGTGATTATTGACTTGGAACAATACAGAGTTACTGCATGATTTCAAGATAGCGCAAGACCATTACATTACAACATAAGTAGATCGATTACATGGATAAATGGTTACAGAATGAAAGTGTGAGTAATGAATTTAGTGAGAAGTGGGAGTGCTGGGCTGATGTGTTTGTGTAATTGTATGTGTAAAGTTGTACCGCGTGGCAAGATTTACCAGGAGAGACGCAGAGCAGGTAGTAGCCGGGGTTAAGTGGACAGTGGAGAGAAGTGGGGCGAGTGAGGTCGCCCGCTAGCTTTTAAGCTCCTTAATGAGGGGGCGGAGCACCGGTAGGGCTAGGTCACCTGAGTATTCAAATTAGATTGGTTTAGGCACCACTAAAGGTGAGGAGGGAAGAGAAATTCAATTCTATTGGTAGTGGCACCAATAGCGATGCTGATTCCGAGAACTAGGTGTGGAAAAAGCCATGAGGAAAGGAAACCACGTGTGTAGGTGAAATGAGGAAAATAACCACGAGGGAAGGACACCACGTGTGTGGTGAAATGAGGAGAAGCCACGAGGAAAGTGAACCACGTGTGTGGGTGAAATGTGAGGTGGTCTTTTGTGGTGTAATATACGTCACAGAGGTACTGGTGCCCTTCTCCCTGATGACTCCAACCTGTCCTTTGCTACTTCCTTGACCTCCTCAATAACTCCAACCCTGAAGGCATGGTTGCGTCCTTGGATGTGGAAAGCTTATTCGCAAGCATCCCCATCGACTGCACAATAACATACATACTGAATGAGACTTACCCCGAAAATGATGTCCCCAAACTTGACCTACCGAAAACGGCTCTATAAACCTTACTGAATACCTGTGCATAGGAGGCTCCTTTCTTTTGTGCTCCTGGAAAGATGTTCAACCAGGAGGATGGTGTTGCTATGGGCTCTCCCTTTGGAGTCCTTTTCGCCAAATTTTCATGGGGATGGTTTATCAGGGTCATCAACAAACCCGACATATATGCCAGGTACATTGACGACATCTTCGTCAAGAGTAACATCAAAGAAAACTGACAAAGCCTTAAGGAGAAACTGCAGATCTCTGGGTTCAGTTTTACTACTGAATCCAGTGTCAACAGCAAGCTCTCCTTTCTGGACCTGCTTGTCCAGCAGAGCCCTAGCAGATTCCACAGAAGCGTATACACAAAACTTAAACCCAGGATTGTGTCTCAATGGAAAAAGCGAGTGCCCTTGGCGATACAAGGGCTCCACCCTCAGGGCATGTCAGGAGGGCCCTCACACACTCAAGTAGTTGGGGCGCCACTCACCAAGAGACAGAAAGAGACACTCTGGTCCATGTGAACAACGGAACGGATTTTCTGAGATGTTAATGAGGTGGTAAAAAGTGAAATAGAAAAATGATGCCAACAAATCAAAAACAGGCCAATCCAGGATGGGCAACGAATAAAATTATTATTTTACAAAGCCCATATCCATCCTGAATAAAACAGAAGTAAGAGCAGTGAAAAAGCTAATCAGAGGATATGTCGGTCCAAGCAGACCGCAAGACACCTTAGTCTTTGTCATTTGTTATAAAAAGAAGAAAACTTCTAACCATTTGAAAAATAACCCGACGAAACAAACATCGAACCTGTAGAACAGTCATCTTATGTATGAATATACTGTACTTGCAAACTAGGGAACTATGAGTCCCTCTCCTCTTTGTACATAGGATATTCAGCCTCCAAGCTTAGCGAATGAATAACACTTCACCTGCAGAATAGTATTCCTAAAACACACACAAGGCACTGCCACAATTCCCATCTGACCAAACAAATGATGGAAGATTAAAAGCCCTCGTCATCATGAATAGGTCCTCCAGGATGTACAGTCATAAGAAAAGCTATCGTTACTCCCAGCAATGTTCGATGCAAAACGAACGTTAGCTGGGCTATGTGGGCGGGTCCTTGCTGTTCGCCCCTCCCCTATCTAGTGTTGCCATATCACAATCCCCTTACACAAGTTGGAATAATAAGCAAGAATGAGCCATATGGTGGGGAAATATAAAAGATGTGTTTGAGTTACCCTGGGTGTCCCGCCGGGGATTAATAATGAAACTCGCCACATTTATTATTTTCCTATGCTTATTATCTGTAGAGTGCAACAGATAAATTATTATGAAGGGTATTAAAGCGACAGGCATCGACATAGTTTTTGTTTTTTAATGACAATCTAGCAGGGGTGCACGAGTTCATTTGTTTGCTTTACATGGGTGGTTAACCCGCCCCGTCCCAACCGATTTTCCACTGCTGACTCCCCCCAATCCCGACCAATTATGGGAAAAAATTTTTTTTGCTCAAACCTCCGCATCTGGTGAGAAACATCAAAAATTCAGAG
>NC_136991.1:38812193-38889693 GCF_032717465.1 Coenobita brevimanus
TAATGGCTTCCTGTATCATACAGATGCAAATTATTTTGACAGAATGACATATAAGACAAAACAAGGAGGACTCACAGTGTGTCGAATCTCTGACCTTGCCCTGTGACACTGACCTTTGGTCGACTGATTTTAAAATGTACAGTAATCAGTTCATTCTCTCTCTCTCTCTCTCTCTCTCTCTCTCTCTCTCTCTCATTATATATAGATAGATAGATAATTCGATAGATAGATAGATATACCCTATAGCCTACAAATTACACACACACACACACACACACACACACACACACACACACACACAGGCTTTGAGAACCCGGCGGGACACGTAGCAAGAACTACAGTACTGTAACTACATAGCTGCGGCGCGCGACTCTGAGGCTGCTGTTATCGTACCCTGGCAACCTACCCCTTAACAGTGCGTCTGATTTCGTGTAGAACATGAGACGCGTGTGATTCGTGTATAGTATGTTCCTGTATAATGATATTCGTATATAATATATTCAAGTGTAATATGATTCGTGTATAATATGATGTGAAATCGGACACACTTTTGACTGGTAGGTTGCCTGGTTACGATAATGACAACCTCAGAGTCATGCGCCGCGACTATAGTAATATCAATTAGCGCCATGAAGCGTGATTAGAAAGGATATAAATGCCACAATATTCCCCTTTGATTCCTGCGCTAGAACAGTGTAATAGTAATTCACGCACTGCCAGTCGAGATGTGCCGGGCTCTTCAGAACAAATATATATAAAACAAGCTCGTCACCGATGCATCACTTGATGGGTACAATTTCCTTTATTATTATTATTATTATTATTATTATTACTGTATGATTCTTCAGGAGTAATGATCTCTGCTGTTAAGTTTCCTTGATTAGATGCTTTTATCAATCACTTTATACTAGGCGTTGGAGAGACATTGTCCGAAGCAAATACATGAGTATACTTAAGCATCACTTAGCTTCTTTACTTTCTCGAGTGGCTCTGCCATGGTTATGTGGCACCCATATTTTTCTACCACTATCCCAATCATAATTACTGATATTTTTCCCAGCTGAATACAGTAACTGTCTATTCATAATAAGCCTGGGTAGTATGTCTTCTCCACCAACCCATTAAAGACCAACCATGATTAGACTTGAAGAATGTGCTTTTCTCTCTGGCACAAGGTGAAATACAGCAGTATTAATAAAGTAACATTTGCCCCCCAAAATGTAAAAATACATTTTATTATACCAGATTTGGCTACAGCCGGTGTATCAATCACGATTTAAAGAACATCATGATTATGTTTAGAAAATACACTGTTCCCTTTAGATCTCCCTGTCTATCTATAGGCAGACGCCCCGTAATGGATGACCATAAACAAATGGCCTCAGTGTCACCATGTTCTCCGCCATCTGGCTGCCCTATCTCCCACTCACACACTCTCTCATCCCTCTCCAACACATCCCTCCATTCATCCTCGGTCTCCCCCTCTCCAAAACATCCCTCCATACATCCTTGGTCTCCCCCTCCCAACCCATCCCTCTACCTCACTCACATGCACTCTTCTTGTCAGCCTCTCATTCTCCATCCTTTCTACACGGCCAAACCACCTCAGAGTAATATTCTAAATGCTTTCCAACACATTGACACCAAAATTATGGCTCATCTTTATTTCTTCTTTTACCTGCTGCCTCTCCACGTAGCTTCCCATGCTCCTCTGACATAATTCATTTCCACTGCTCTTACTCTTGACTTTTATCCCTCCAAGTAGGTACACGCTGCACAACCATGTGACAGAGTAGGGATTACAGTCCTGTCGCGCAGCGTTTTTTTTTTTTTTTTTTTCCTAACAAGCGCACCTACTCTTTATCAACACCTTCAGTGAAGCAGCAACCTTTCTTCCCTGCTTCACCATTTCATGCGCTTCACCCTCTGAAGTTCCGTTCTTACTCGTCACACGACCTAAATACTTGAATGCATTCACACTATACTGTATACTCCCAACTTCCTTCCTCACAATAGGCTAACCATAACTTTACTCATAGTTACGTTCACTTTTAAATTTCGTTTTTAGTTACATTCAACTTTAAGTTTCGTTTTAACACACACTTCCAAACTCATTCACCAAGCCTTGTAACTCCCCTTACATATTACTTAACAACACAGAACTAATAGCAAACAACACGCGCAGCTTCCAAGCCTTAGTTTCTCTCGACTATGGACATTTCAACATCCACTGTTTTACTTTTTTTTTTTTTTTTTTTTACAATCCATATGTACAGTAAATAACCGCGGAGACATGGGACATCTCTGTTTCAGTCCAATATTTATATGAAAGAACTCACTCGTTCACTTTCCATTCACTGCGGCCCTTAAGCCCTTGTACATACTCCTGACAGCATTTAGCTGTTTCCCATCTACTCCGCGAAATTCAGCATTTTCCCCATTCCCTGCTTACTTACATTGCCTTATGTTTCCTTATCTATGAAAGCAGCATACAACTTCTTTACCACCTCTAAATACTTATTTCACTACCGGTAACCACCTTAAAACGAATATCTGATCTACACATCCTCACGTCTTGCTAATGCCCCTCACTTTCATTGACAGTGTTTGCCATTGTTGTTACCACAATAAAACATATGTCTTTTTCAGTAATCAATAGATAAACTATGTACTGAAACTATTTCTCTTTCTAATTTGCATATTGTCAATGGTTCCTTCACGTTCATGTAGAGTCTGCCATTGCTCCCATTCTGGAACAAATTAGTTGATTTAATATCTCAAAGTTAGTCTTAGTTTAAAGGATTTGGGCGTATACTATAAAAGAAAAAGGAATAGGCCTATGCATTTTTCCTTTCTTTGGTATAAGGACTTCACTGATACAGGTAATAATACATATCAAAAATACAACAATCTGACGGAACACTCGTGCTTGTAAGTTCAAGGAAATTCAAATAATCACTGGACACAGACAGAGGCAGCCCAACGAATGTCAGTACGATAGCCAGGCCAAGGTGATCTTGTATAAACATGATTAATGACATCACTTTGTAGTTAAGTTTAATCAGTACGATAAACACATTAATATGGGTTCCTAAATGACAACAGAGGGAACAGTGAAAGTTTTTTTTCATTCCCTGCCAGACGCCATGTATCCCAAACGGGGTGGTCAAGGGCTTAGAGTTAACTGTTTTACAGGGAGGCGCACTAATCCTCCACCAACCCCACTTGACACGTAGGGAGAAAGTTATGTCAACAGCATCTGGTGTTCCCAGGTGGTCACCCATCCAAGTACTAACCAGACCCAACGTTGCTTAACTTCGCTGATCGGACGGGAAGCAGTGTACTCAACGTGGTATGGCCGTTGGCACTAATGAAAGTTAATGGGTTAAAATAAAACCTGTGCCACGTGTTAGAGAAGGGGGGGAAAAGAAGACACACCCGCACTTCCCCAGCCTGCCGCAAATATCTTCATCTTTGTTATTACGTGAAAAGATAAATTAGCCACTACGGTACCTATCCAGCTGAAAAAGCGACATTAACTACCGTTTCTCTCACTTTTCTGCTTTCTTTTATTTATTTATTTATTTATTTCTGGAAATCGTTCCCAACTTTCAGCTGTTCAGAAATATCTCAAGAAAATGGGGTGTATCGTTGCTTTCCAGTTTCCTTAAGGATCCATAAAACCTGCTAATAACTCCTCTCTCTCTCTCTCTCTCTCTCTCTCTCTCTCTCTCTCTCTCTTTCCACAACCAAATCCCTTAACTCATCTGATTAATTTCTAATCACCCACAAACTCCTGTTCCACACACAAATACCCCAAATGTAACAAACAACCTAGCCTACCACATTCCCTAAATCAGAATTCTCTAACATCCAAAATCCTCTATGATATCTGCCAGGCTCTCTCAGGGGTAGACTTAGGAACGACATTGTCTCTGAGTCACTTATTTTAACGAGAAAAATGTCACTCATCATAATCGCACCCCTGTGAGCCTCATACCGCACTGCCAAAGCAGTCTGCATGCTCATACTGTAATACTAAATCTCTCATGTGAATATCGTGCTTATACCCACCTGATATATAGAAAAACTATATACATCGTGTACGTCACAAAAAATGACTCAAAAAACAAATAAATTAACACAAATGTGAATAATTTTTCAGCTTGCAAGTATCCTACAACAGGTCAAGCACTCTCTCTGTAGTAAGCACTCTCTCTCTCTCTCTCTCTCTCTCTCTCTCTCTCCTTGCCAAAGACTTTGAATTCGAGCAGCTGGTATGATATACTGGTATGGTATTTAATGGTATTTACTCATTTTTTTTTTTAAGTATTATTCCTATCTTACTAAACTGAACTAATCTGCTATTTTTAATCCACAACAATACTCCCTAACCAGTTTTCCATCTTTACCACAGACTCGCCGTACTTCGAGCAGCCCATCCAGAATGTGACTGCTCAGGTGGGACGCACTGCCAAGCTCACCTGTGTTGTCGAAAACCTGGGACACTACAAGGTCAGTTCTCGTTCTTGTTAGCTCCTTTAGTCCAATAAGGTACTTTCGTTTTTATTCTTTCTGCCTTTATACGACTGTATGCAGTTTAGGAGCGATTTCTCGTAGAACAAGGATTAATGACGTGTACCGTACGAGTACAATTGGCTCCATTTGTAAACACTACAAAGGGGTGTGTCGGTGGTCTCATGTGGCACCAGTGTATTTGTTTATGTCTCACGTCTACAATGGTCTGACTACCATAATGAAGTTATTTCAATACAGTAGCTATAACGAAGACGTAAATAAATACACCACTGTCACATTTAACCTACAACACACCACCTCTGTTATATTTAAGAGTCGAGGCGCCTGTACACACGCTCAAAAAAGTCTCTGCCCTCTAACGGCACATATCATTCTGAAACATGGACGTAGCATTGTGAAATATGGGGCAGTCTGTGATTATGTGAAAACAGTATCTTTGGTAATTATTTGAACTTGAAATTGAAAAAAAAAAAAAAATCACATACTAGGTGGTATATGTTTTGAGTCACCAGACTTACAGATTCATGTGTGTCTGCAGAACTCGCTCATTTTCACAACCATCGTACGCTAAGGGGCAGAGGCATTTTTGATCGTGTGTACACGCAGCAAAAAATCTATCGTTACAGGGGGGCCGATGTGTTTCATACTGAACAACCCGGCTGTCTCGCTAGGGTTGGTAAGCCTGTGGGTGAGTTGCCAAATATCCTAGGACGAGGTAGAAATATGCATGGGAGAAGCAATAGATATAGCTTATAATAAATATGCAACAAACACACGCAGGGATACCAATGGAGGAGGCTGTTATGAAAAACTTTCATTCGTGTGTCATTTTATATCGCGCAGAAGGTGTAACGATAGTTTTTTTGTTGTGTGTACATCTGACCCATCTGGCTTCAGGTATCTCTCCTAAACATACGTCACTGTATTAAAGCGATTAACGCTCAACCGCTAAATGTTTCACTGCTAAATGTTCTTTGTTGTTGAGAACTTGAAACACTAAACGGTTAAATCTCATCCTTCTTCATGTTCCGTCTCGAAACGTTCCACTGATTACGTTCTGTATTTTCTGCGACCTACAAACGCTATAGGGTCAGGCCAGACCTCGTCCTTCTTAATGGTCCACAAACAGATCCTTTTTCTGTTTCACCTGTACCTGCTTCACCGTTCCTTGCTGCACTTTACATTGCTCCACCCTCAGTTGTTTAACATTTCAATGTTCCATTATTATATATCATGCCCTTCTGTCAACTATTCCACCCTGCGCCCTCAACTATTCAACCTCGCACCCTCAGTTGTTTCACCCTGCACCCTTACCTGTTCTACCCTGCACCCTTAAGTGTTCCACTCTGCACCCTTACCTGTTCCACTGTACACCCTCAACTATTCAACCTTGCACCCTCCACTGTTCTACCCTGCACCCTTAAGTGTTCCACTCTGCACCCTTACCTGTTCCACTCTGCACTCTTACCTGTTCCACCGTGCACCCTTCCTTGTTCCACCCTGCACCCTTACCTGTTCCACCCTGCACCCTCAACTGTTCCACCCTGCACCCTTACTTGTTCCACCCTGCACCCTTACTTGTTCCACTCCGCACCCTCAATTGTTCCACCCTGCACCCTCAACTGTTCCACCCTGCACCCTCAACTGTTCATCCTGCACTCTCAACTGTTCATCCTGCACTCTCAACTGTTCCACCCTACACCCTCATCTGTTCCAACCTGCACCCTCAACTGTTCCACTCTGCACCCTCAACTGTTCCACCTTGCACTCTCAACTACCCAACCCTGCACCCTCAACTATTCCACCCTGCACCTTCAACGACTCCATCCTGCACCCTCCACTACACCGCCCTGCACCCTCGATTATTCCACGCTCCACCCTAATCTACCTCGCCCAGCACTTCATACACGAAGAGGTAGGGAAGCCCCAATTTTCGACGGCCTACAGTTATCATTTGCTTAGTCTGCACCCTCATAAAAAGAGAGTAATCCGTAATGATATACAATGGCCAGACATGTTCTATTCTTCTTATGCACTTCAAAATTATCGTCTAAATTTTGGTATTTGCCTTCACATATGCCATTTAAGTTGTAACCTCTTGATTCCGATGACAGACTGTTCATTTCGTGCTAGCTGCCCTCAGGTGATTCTCGTCAGTTTATGAGAGATTTTCGAAATGATTTTGTTAGATCTAGCTTCGTTTAATCCGTTAATAATTACACAAGAGCACTTTCCGAAGCTGAATAAAAGTGTTAGCTGCCATGAAAAAGAAATGTCATTGAATCGATAGGGTTAACTTTTAAGCACACAGCCTTGTGACCCTAATATTTTTGCATCCTACATCCAAAGTGTTTCTCTTTCGTTAACTGCTATGATTATAGGAAATGTTGCTGGCTGACTCTACGACTTACGTACACAGTTTATCCACTCCAGTCCGGTGGCACATTCCTTTAGTATACTTTTGATAACACCAGACAGTTTTATGGTGCTTAACAGAACACTCACAGTAAATGGGTGAAGGCCATCCAAATCTAATAACATTTCCTGAGCTGCATAAAATTGTTTGGAGAGAGAAAGAACAAAAAGCAAAAGCCAAAAGATACGTCTCGGGGTGAGGGGTAAGTCCATCTGAAACAGCAGCACTACAAACGGTAATAATATTGTCAGAAAGCACTTAAATTGAATGATGGTAAAACTGAAAAGAATAAAAAATAAGCAGTCCCATAAAATCGATCAATGCAGAAAATGTGAAGAGTGTCGACAGTCCGTGATTATTTCCACGCTATATTCCAAGTTCGTGATCCTCCTTTCTTTTAGTGTATTCAGCGCTTGTCTGCTTGGATTTCTCCCAGCCTGGCAAAATGAACTGTTTTCGGTTAAAAAAACAAAGTGTGCTTATCCATGGCAAAAAATGAGGTAACTGAAATGCTTTTAAAACCATTGAATGTTTCCCATAGCTGAACAGAACTGTCTTGTGTTAACTTTAATATATTATCTACTTTCATTCACAGCCACAAAAAGTTTACTCCTCTTCTACGATGACAAATTTCTTATTACGGACAGATTATTTCAATCATCTTTTAGGAAGGACCGCTGGTAGGGTAGAGATTATGGAAGGCTACATCTAACCCCACTAGTTCGAAACGTTTATCCTTAGATGAATAAAACCGTTTGGAAATAGTAAGAGTACAAAATTCATCACCGGAATGAAAGAATTAACATATGAGGAACATGAACCTTCATCCTTTGGCTGGAAAACGTTTCCCAGAGTTGCAAATTGACATTTGGAGACTAAATAAAATAAACCAAAATGAAATAAAATAAAATGGCACCTCAATGGTTAACTGGTATTGCAAGGCAGGAAAGTAAATGGATATAGGAAGATTTTAAAATCAGAAAATGTAAGCATAACAAAAGACAACGGTAAATGCATAAAGAAGGAATGCTAACGTTGTAATTGCAGAATGAAAGGTTAAAAATGCAAAAAGGAATGTTTTAAATGAATGTTAGTGTAAACATAGTGATAGCCTCTGCGTGCAAACTGGAAAGCTATAATGAAAAAAAGAATGATGTAGATGAAAGTCTTTAAATCCAAAATGGAAGACTGTTACGGTAATGCAAAAGAGAATATTTACGTGCAAACAAGGGAGAGTGATGATATAAAAGTGAAGAATGTAAAGTGAAAAGATTTCCAAGAACAAGAGGAAGAATGTTAATGAAAAATAATGTCATATCCATGCAAAAGAAAAGCAAAATGTGTATAATGGAGAGTTGTACATGCAGCCTGATAAAGGCTAATGTCAAGTCACGCTACTTGCAACACAAAGAGGAAACAGCCTGATGACATATGCAGATGCTAAAGGTCACACAGACACACTGCAAGCGCTACACACACACACACACACACACACACACACACACACACACACAGATTTTCTAACGCGCTATACTCTTTTCATCATTACCTGGCCCACACTTTCGTCCTTTTCCAACTTATTTCATGCAGCTCAATGGCAGTATGAAAATACGACGGCGCAACTGCTGCCCATAATACCTAATAGTGGACAGTATCATATTGTAGTATTTATGTACTGTACTTCTATAACTCAGCATTACAGATGGAGATATGACAAATTCAGGTGAAGTTAAAGGATATAAAGTATAACATACAGAGACTCCTTTAGACTGACTTCCAGGTACTCTTATCACTTCCGCAGTTTCGTATCTTTAGCTCATAGTCAACAAATGCTGTGCATAAAGGCTACTTGAAGGCTTCATGAAAGCAGACTGTTCCTCTTCAACCCTTATGAACCACACCACTGGCCTAACCTACCAGCTGCTGGGACGTGATAGTACAGTAATGAAGAACTGATCAAATGGACCAAAGTGTATTATCTCGCTGTGGTGCCAAACTTATTCAGGACATTCATTTCGTTAAAACAATTTTCACTGCTTCCCTGTATGGCCATCCGTCATCTAATTAAAAACCTGCTAATGCTATTACACCAAACCAGAGCAACCTACGCTAATTACGTAAGTGGCAGCGTGTGGGTGTGAGTAGTCATCTAGTGGCATGTACCTGAACTAACGACACACACACACACACACACACACACACACACACACACACACACACACACACACACACACACACACACACACACACACACACGAGAGAGAGAGAGAGAGAGAGAGAGAGAGAGAGAGGGAGGGGGTAGATCAGTACACACTTGCCTATTACATACCCTTAACTGTGCCTTGTGTGCTGTGTAGGGGCAGTGTGTATGAGTGTGTATCAAGATCATCATGAGGAAACTTGAAAGGCAGACCTTCACGGTCAGCTTACTTTGGTTAAACTGGGGATCGCACACTGAAGGGAGGCTGGTAGTGGAGTCACAGTGGGGCTGAATGTGGAACAGGATCTGGAGTAAGACGTAGGTTAGCACTGGGACACTGTTACGGCTAAATATCTACCCACCCATTTTAAGTCTTTAATATGTTTGTTAAGTCTCACTGTTATTGATATTTTTAGTTATTTAATACTATTCTTTTATATTTCCAGTCAATTTTTACATCATCCTGTTCTCAGCACCATTTTTTTTTTTTTTATTCTGCTGTGATAATTTCACTTCAGAGCCCGCGTTTTGTTGATGGATATGTCATGTAGTTTTTGTTACTGCCTCCTAAATCACAGTTTATCAGCATCTTCTCACATCAGCTAACATTAACAACATTATCGCCTCATTTGATAAACACTTAATCTCACACAATTTCGCAAACTATTCTTATTTTTCTTCTTTATGTTCATTTTTCCATCACCATTTTCATCCACCTCCTGAATATGAACATATTTATCAACTCTGTATCTAAGTATTCATCATCAGATTTTCACGAACTACAAAACTTTTCATTTCGTTAAGGCACGCCCATGTTATTCGTATGCTTTACACCGTGCTATCGGCCATATGCACTTCTGCACCGATCTAGCCTTTACCTTGTTATATTCTCAGTACTTTTCGTTTCCGTAATTTATCACTTTTCTATCACACCCCTTCACAGTCGCAAATCTTCTTGAAGGCCAGGTCGGTTCTTGTCAGTCATGAATATACGGTAGTCAATAAAACATTACAGATGCTGGTAATGTTACTTAAGTTCTTGTCACCCATGGCTATACATTCATGAAATCAATCATTATAGTGTATATATCAGTAGCCTTGTTACTACGAAAATACTGCTGCTAATCGTTCACAATACGTCCACACACCCCAACCTCTCACAAGACTAAACACTATCACTGGCAAGTGAGTTAAAACAACGAGAGGAGAGTAGGCAGATAGTGGCAAAACTTGTCTCGTTGCCAGGTACCGACACAGCAAGGACGCCGCCCAGTGCCCGAGTCCATACCAGTAAAGACTGGTTCACTCATATGTTTCGAAGCATGGTGGTGAAGTGCATGTGTGTGGCGGGTGGCATCACCAAATTAAACCCGCTGAACCCTCTTCTAGCAAAGAGGGTGGTTCGTGTTACGTGTCTACAAGATCAGTTATCCACCTATCATTCGTAACCGTGCTTTAACGCTATGTTTAAAAAATGATAATGTAAAACATCCTTAGGAGGACGAATGAGTGTTTCACATAATTATATTTTCATTCTACGGACAGGAACAATTCTGCAAATCTCGTTCACACGCTCAAATTAGCTGCATGCTGCTACTTCATAAAGGCCAGTTCACACTGTCATTGGGCACCTGAAGCAACACATGTTGGAGTATGGTAATGGAAACTGCTTGCAAAGTGGCCTACTCGAGCAGGTTCGTTGTACAGTCAACAAGAGTTCCACGCGGACCACCTAGTCGCGGGATGTGGCTAACGTGGCAACAGTGCCTGTGTGAGTGTGTGAGTGTGCACATGCCCGAGAATTTTTTGAATCAAGCTTCATCCTTTTTGCCGTATTATGTTATTATGTGGTCATTGTATTATGCTGTGATATTGGCTAATAAATACTGTGTGATTGGGATAATGAGCTGTGCACTATGCTATTTATAAAGTCTGATTTATATATAATAATTCTTCTCTTATCTTGTACCGTGAACCACGATGCAGGTTGAGTTGTGGTTCAGAAACATCGCTCCATTTATGGGTGAACTTGCTCATTGTTTCTGAACCACAGGTCAACCTGTATCGTGGTTCACGCTACAAGATAAAAGAATTATTTTATATAAATCAGACTTTATAAATAGCATAGCGCACAGCTCATTATACTAATCACAGTATTTATTAGCCAATATCACAGCATAATACAATGACCACATAATAATATAATACGACAAAGAAGATGAAGCTTGATGATTCGATAAATTCTCGGGCATGTACACACGAACACACACACACGCACTGTTGCCACGTTAGCCACATCCAGCGACTAGGTAGTCCAGGTGGAACTCTTGTTGACTGTACATTAGGTTAGCACCTGTCTCCAGTCGCACCTAAACTGCTCTCTCTCTCTTGTACTCAAACGCGCACGCACGCGCACACACACACACACACACACACACACACACACACACACACACCGATCAAAGCATAACACCCGCTCTTGCTTCGCGAGTCGCGGGTGTAATAAACAGCTGAGGAATTGGGGCTACGAAATCCCTAAAGTCACCTAGAATACGACCCGTGTCCTTTGCTGACAGAGAAGACAGTAATACCTCTCCTTGGATTTTGCCCACAGCAGGGCGAGTGATGCAAGGGAGGAGGTAGGAGACAATTTTCTTAACAAACCCTATCTCCTGCCTCTTCTGACTAACATAAAGTGGTAATTGGTGGGTAAATCGTTATTGTAGAAAACCAAGCGAAGAAACAGGAGACATTTACCTTGTCTTATTATGGATGGTGCGGATAATGTGCAGGTTAAGGCTAATCCAGTAAAAACAAGGAATGAAACAGGAAGTAGTTCTTCAAGCAGATGTTGATAATGCGTCGATGAAAGATAATTAGGCTTTATCTGCTACACTCATTCTTGGTTTTCTATAATTCCGATTCCTTGCTGGTCTTGAGGAGGCCTATCATCGTCATCATCGTCATCATCATTATTAATCCCTTCAGTAAAATGAAGTTAATATTTTAAACTGGTTTCCTTCGGAAAGTAATAATCAGCTCATGAAATAGCTGCTGTACTGAAGGGATGAAATACAAAAGAGCTAGTACAAACATAGTCATAAACATAATCTACTGTAACTCCTCCAGTTAAGGAAGTCCTCCTAAGCTGAATAATATCGTCAGTAAATACCATAAAGTCGCTGTCAGTGAGTATGATTTACCAACTATTGATGCTGAGCCGTTTCCTTGACAAGAAAGATATCGTATCAACTCTCATTTAACGATACATTCTGCAAATGACACCTTGGGAATTAACTGCTTTACAAATGCAAACCATGTTGATGTTAATAAAAAAAAAAAAACGGCATTACCCATGAGAAAAGCTAATTAGCTCAATACTATGATTATATATATATATATATATATATATATATATATATATATATATATATATATATATATACATACATCTATCTATCTATCTATTTATCTATTTATCTATCTATCTATCTACCTACCCCCTGGGGGTAGGGGGGGTTTTCAAGAATACTCCCCCAGTATCCCTGCTTGTCGTAAAAGGCGACTAAAAGGATTGGCGGAGGGTTAGTGCCCCTCCCCGGAAAACAACTAACTAAAAAAACAAACAAGAAGCCTCGGACAAGGACTGACCAAACAATGACGACCCAGGCCCGGACAAAGGACTTGGTAATGGGTACATGGAATGTAAGAGGAGCGAATGATGAGGTGAAAGAGAGAGAGATTGTCCAGGTGCTTGAGGGTGCGAAAGTGGATGTATGTGGAATAACTGAAACAAAATGGAGAGGAGAAAGTGTGAGAGAATGGGAGTATGGATGGGGTATATGTGCAGGAGTAGGTGAGAATGAGAGGGCAAAGGAAGGAGTATGTATAGTTGTGAGTAAAAGATGGAAGAAGAGCATAAGACAGTATGGATCAGTTGCGTCAAGGATTGTGTGGGTAAAGTTGAAAGTTGGAATACAAATGTGGGCGATTGTGTGTGTGTATGCGCCAACGCAAGATCGTGCTAGAAGAGTGAGAGAAGAGTTCTGGACAAATGTAGAAGTGTGCATGGAAAAGTTTGGAAGGAATAAGAGAGTGTTTTTGATCGGTGATATGAATGGTAAAGTTGGGAATGTGAAGGTGGATGGAATAGTTAGTGAGTGGGGTGTGCCTGCTGAGATAGATGAGAATGGGAGTGCGTTAGTGGACATTTGTCCTGGGAGGAGGTTGGTGATAGCCAATACCCTCTTCAGGCATAAAATGATCCACAGGTATACATGGCAAGTGATGAGAAGGGTGGGTGGTGAACTGAATGAAAGGAAGGCAATGATTGATTATGTGTGTGTGGATGAAAGGATGCGAAGATGTGTGATGGATGCAAGAGTTTATAGAGGCTGGGGGAATGGACTTTCTGACCACTGCTTGGTGGTGGCCAGAATTAGGATTCAAGTAAGATGGAGGAATAGAAGAAGGGAAAGACGAGAGGAAGGAGTAGTTGCAAGGAGAGTGGAAAGGTTACAAGAGGATGAGAAAAAGGCAGAGTATAAGAGAGAAGTGGAGGAACGATTGGGCATATGAACTGGAGCAGATGAGAGACGTGGAAGGTGTGTGCAGGATATTTACAGAAGAAATAAGTGCAGCATGTGATGTGGTGTGTGGAAGGAAGAGAAGACGGAGGGGGGTGCAAGGAACAGCGTGGTGGACTGAAGAGGTGAGACAGGCTGTGGCACAAAAGAAGAAAGCATACAATGAATGGATGAGAAATAGGGGGGTGGAAGAAGTTGAGAGGCGGAAGAGAGAGTTATATGTAGAAAGAAAGAGAGAGGTGAAAAGATTAGTAAGAGAGAGAGTAAGAAGAGAGTGGATGAGGAATTTGGAAGGAATTTGAGTATAAAGTGGAGGGACTATAAGGAAATGTTCTGGAAAGAGGTGAAAAGAGTAAGACAGGGTGGAAGTGAAGTTAGCAGGGGAGTGAAAGATAAAAATGGTAGATTACTAGTGGAGAAGGGAGAAAAAGTGACCAGATGGAGAGAACACTTTAAGAAATTGTTGAACATACAGGATGGAAGTAATGCGAGTATAAGTGGCTGGGGAATGGCTGGGAGAAGGAGGGAGGTGAGAAGACAGGAAGAAATCAGTAGGATAGAAGTTGTGAAAGCAATGAAGAAAGTTAAATCGGGGAAAACCCCAGGAATTGATGGAGTGTGTTGTGAAATGCTGAAGCATGTGGGAGAGATAGTAGTAGAATGGATGTGGAAGATGTGCAGATCGGCCTGGGAGGAAGGTAGAGTCCCGGAGGATTGGAAGTCAGGTATAATTATTCCCTTGTACAAAGGAAAAGGGGAAAAAGAAGTGTGTGGTAATCATAGAGGCATTAGTCTTCTTAGTATAATAGGAAAAGTGTATGGTAGGATACTTATTGACAGAGTTAGAGAAAGAACAGAGAAATTAGTTGGAGAAGAACAGGGAGGCTTTAGGAAGGGAAGAGGTTCTGTAGATCAGATATTCATTCTTAGATCTTTAGTGGAAAAGTTTCTAGAGAAGGGAAAGAAATTGTATGTGGCTTTCATGGATTTGGAGAAAGCATATGACAGGGTGGATAGACAAGGATTGTGGAAAGTATTAAGAATATATGGAGTAGATGGAAAGTTGTTGAATGCTGTGAAGAGTATGTATGATGGTGCTAAGGCTGCAGTGCGTGTGGATGGTGAACTAAGTGAATTTTTCTCTTTGGAGGTTGGGTTGAAACAGGGATGTGTCATGTCTCCATGGTTGTTCAATCTGTACATGGATGGGGTAATAAAAGAGGTACAAGGTAGGGTAGTGGATGTTGGAGTGGCCCTGGTGAGAGAGGTTAGTGTTTGGAAACTCCCTGTACTGTTGTTTGCAGATGATACTGTGTTGTTGAGTGAAGACGAAGGGGAGCTGCAAGGCTTGGTGGATGAGTTTGGGAGAGTGTGTAAGAAACGGAATCTAAAGTTGAATGTAGGGAAGAGTAAAGTGATGGTCTTTGAGAGAAGTGAAGTCAGTGAATGTACAGCGAGGTTGGATGGTGAGGAATTGGAAAATGTGAGTACGTTTAAGTACTTGGGTAGTGTGATGAGTAAGGATGGAGGTTTGGAGGGTGAAGTGCTTGAGAGGGTACAGAAGGGAAGAAAGGTTGCTGGTTCTTTGAAAGCAGTGATAAGTAACAGGGAAGTGAGCATGGAAGTGAAAAAGTTACTACATGACAGTATTCTGATACCAACTCTAACGTATGGAAGTGAAGCTTGGACGTTGTTGGAAGGACACAAGTCAAGAGTGAGAGCAGTGGAAATGAGTTATTTAAGAGGAGCCTGTGGAGTCACATGGAGAAACAGGCTGACGACTAAGGATATAAAGGAGCGTTGTGGTGTGGATGTGGATGATAGGAAGCGTTATGAGGAACACACTGAAGTGGTTTAGCCATATGGAGAGGATGGAGGGTGAAAGACTGACGAAGAGAGTGTATGTGAGTGAGGTGGAGGGGGGAAGAGGGAGGGGGAGGCCGAGGATGAGATGGAGGGATGGGGTGGAGAGGTATATGAGAGAGGGGGGGGTGAGTTGGGAGCAGGGCAGTGAAAAGGCGGGGGACAGGACGACTTGGAGGCGATTTGTTTGTGGCCACCCCAAACGGGATTGAGGCATCTGGCAATAGATAAATATATATATATATATATATATATATATATATATATATATATATATATATATATATATATATATATATATATTGCCATCGACAGACAACTTCAATCAGCTTAACAGAGAATTTTCGAACTGGAGAGGTTAGATACAGCCATCACTGATGCCTTCACTCTTACAGCTCCTTAACCGAATAAAAATTATCTTGTGTTGTAGCAGGATTAATACGGAAAAAGAAGTCATCTCAGAGATGGAGTTTAAGGTGTAATATGCATAACAAACCGCTAAGGATGAGCTGCAAACGAAACATCTATTCCTTCTCGATTTATTGTGCAATCTGAGTCTTATTTTTCCATTGTATGTTAATTGTATCCTCTTAACATCGACATGGCCTAGGTAAATAACATTCAAGTGAATGTTAACCTCTTCCATGACGAATTTTCTCTCTCTCTTCCTACTACTTACCGAAAACTTTATTTAACCTAGGACTTTTCAGACTGGAGAACTGAGGTACGAGTATAACCATGACACGGTCGCTCTCCGAGACTGTAAAAGTCGCCTGAACATAGCAAGAGAAAATGCAATATAATGAAAGGAGGTTAACGGGCTGGATAAATAATTAAATAATTAGTGACGCAAAAGTGTTAGGAAATCCTTAGTCGACGAGTGTATGGCCAGAAGTGTTGTATGCCTGCCAGAATACTGATCGCTATGTCGGTGAAATATAAGCAGTCACATCCACTACACGCATCCCTGGCGCTCAACCAAGCTGACAGGCTCTCGTCCTTGGTCCATATTCATAAACTTTCCTTACCTTATATTTTGTATATGGTTGCTTATTTATGTGTTTGTCTTCATTCGTGTACTTACAAAACACTTTACAGTGAATCAGAGTGAATACTGAAGTGACAAATATACACAAAACAAAACGATCTATGATATTAGCTTGTATGAAGACTTGTCTATCGTGAATTGTACTGCTTGTACTCAAACTTACCCTAAAGCTGCCATCTCTTGATCATGAAAGCTGAGTTGTAACAACAGATTACCACTAGAATATGGCGCCAGTCACGAAGAAGAGTTATTTAAACGATGTTAAGCTGTAGTGTGGTCTTCCCTACCACCGAACCACGTGAAAGAAGTTACAAAAGAATGAAGATCTGAGTCAAGATAAACATAGGATACTTAATAAGCTCGATCCCTGGTCTTCTCACTGGAAAAAAAAAAGTGCAAAAAAGTAGCAAACACACAACAGTGACAAGTTTCATGTTTTTCCTATAGCATTTGAAAGATTTATTGCATTGAGGTCAAGCAACTCCTGCGGCTTGAGGTTAATGAAACCTACCGCTAGCTTCAATAGTTCAAAACATCTTTCCTAAAGTTAATACAATCAGCAGTACGAGTAGATAGCTGAAATAAAACATAATATACCTCCTCCAAACGAGGAGGTAATCTAACAGCTGTGCTATTCTGCTTTACTTTGCTGTGTAACTGGGCAAAGTAATGCAAAGCCTCATAACAGTTATTATTAGTTACCTTGCTTGATGAATTAATCCTCCGGTGGTCGCGTCTTCACTCGAATTCTGTTCCAGCTGACGCCAGACGGTACTGTTCAGCTGAGAGAGTCATAGGAAAATGAGATAATTTGTCACTAGTAACTCTCCCATGGTAACAAACCCTAGTGTTCACTTCCACCATACTCCAGATGTTTTTAGTCAGGGTTCAGTTAGTCATGGGATCTTTTGAATTCATACTGGTACCACTCATGATCAGGACAACTCCAGAATTGTACTCCAGTCAGACGCCAGACGAATTTATTCAACTGACATGGAGGAGAATACTTTTGGGGGGGCAATACACCTTCCCACCAGCGAAGTAGACGCTATATATGTTCATGAAAGGATAAAATGACAAAATTATATATTTCTTTTTGCAACTACAGTTTATTTTACAACACAAACGAGTGATATTAGAAGATTTTACTCCCCATTTCTCTTATCTTTCCAGCAATAACAAATCTTAGTTACGACTAGGAACTGACCGTAAGTATTGTGATTCAACGTCATGCCAAAATATGAAGATCTTAATAATGGGGGGAGAGAGAGAGAGAGAGAGAGAGAGAGAGAGAGAGAGAGAGAGAGAGAGAGAGAGAATTATTGAGACAGGGTAGAATTGTAAGGAAGGGTTCTGTCATCAAAGGGGTTAACGGGAATAGCTGCCAGTGAGTGGCATCGATGTGGTGAGGTCGGACGAGGATGAAAGGATTCTCTCTCTCTCTCTCTCTCTCTCTCTCTCTCTCTCTCTCTCTCACTCCTACTTCATCCTTTCCTCACTACTCACATCTTCGTTTCTCCTTCTTCAATATGCCCCTTAACCAAGTCCTACCGTATTAAATCTCTCTCTCTCTCTCTCTCTCTCTCTCTCTCTCTCTCTCTTATCGGGCTTATTGGGTTTCCTCGAAGTCTGGGGGGTCAGGAGAGAGAGAGAGAGAGAGAGAGAGAGAGAGACTATACCATCATGTACGATTTGAATACCGCACTTTTGAGCGCACTTCCCCCTTAAAAATGACACTTCCTCTCTCTGCAGACCCGTACAGACTGAAGAACTATATATAAACCCAGTGAAAGGGATACGTGTGTGTGTGTGTGTGTGTGTGTGTGTGTGTGTGTGTGTGTGTGTGTGTGTGTGTGTGTGTGTGTGTGTGTGTGTGTGTGTGTGTGTGTGTGTGTGTGTGTGTGTGTGTGTGTGTGTGTGAGAGAGAGAGAGAGAGAGAGAGAGAGAGAGGAAAATTTATAGGAGTAAAGAAAGGACTGGAATATTTCAGGTCGTGGAGGAATGGCGGGCCAAGTCACAGGAGCCAGAGATTTGGAGATTTTTTTTTTTTTTTCATTTTTTTTTTCTGTCCAGCTCCAAACGATTTTTCGCTGCTTAGGAGAATTTTCGAATCGGAGGGATATATACATTTTTTCTAAAGTGGAATAAAATCGCCTTGATATACTGTAGTAAGAAATATAAGAGAAAGACTTGGAAAAAAGGGCTTGGACTCAGTACCTCCCGGGTATGGTCGGCCTTATTCTCTCTCTCTCTCTCTCTCTCTCTCTCATCTGAACAAAGTGTCCGGCGTTAACTGGAACAGAATGATGGAGCTGTACCGAGCCTGGCAGTGCTAATGAAAGCATACGTTCAGGTAACTGGAATACAACAGTAGAGTTGTATTTCCGACGCTGAGAGTGTTAAATGCCTACATAGTGAGAGATTGTTCCTAACGCATATTCTAATTGGCTTTGGAGATTTCAATAACACCCCTTCCTTATGTATAACATCTCCGTAGCATAATACGTGCTGATAATACAAACTCTGTCGGCACTGAAATTTTGTAAGTAACACCCATCCATCTATTTATCTACTGCCAAATGTCTTAATCCCGTAGAGGGTAACCACAAGCAAATCGCCTCCACGTTGCCCTGTCCTCTGCCATTTGACTGCCCTTCCTCCGGTTAACACCCTACTCTCATATCTCTCCACTCCATCCCTTCATCTCACCCTCTTCTCCTCCCCCTCCTCCTCACTCACATAGCACTCTTCTGATCATTCTCTCATTCAAATGATGGCACAATATGCGACCTACATGGCTAAGGAAAACGTGTAAAGATGCATCCTTTGTCACCTAAAATACAATTCTTTGTTTTTCGATTAACCATTACGTTGATGGACGAATCTCTCTCTCTCTCTCTCTCTCTCTCTCTCTCTCTCTCTCTCTCTCTCTCTCAGGCTGTTCCTACCAGACGATCGTACTCTATTCAAAAGAACCTACCGATAATGAAGGGGATAATGAAGACCATCAATGCCTCCCAGTTCATGAAGCCTATTCCAGGCTGAAGAAAACCGTCAAAGAGATGGCATGAGCGAAAGAAAATTGACGTCCTCAGGCAATAGGGTTATTATGATGGTCAGGATCATGAGATCATGATCATGGTGATGATGATGACGATTTTATAAAATAAAAGAACAGAGGAAGGAAAAACAAATGAAAACAAAAATAATCAATACGCCAGACTACTGGCGTCCTCCATTCATAAAACATCGGTAATAGTTGGACTTGAACAGCTGTAGGTTGAAGTTTGGGGGGAAACAACCCCGTGGAAGCAAGTTCCAGAGAGATGCAGTTCTGGGAATAAAAGAATTCTGATAGGCAGAAGTTCTCCAATATGGCTGTGTAACATTCCAGTCATGAGTGCTACCAGATGCCCGTGTAGCACGAGGGAAGGCATGGAAAGGTGGCACCATGAACGCAACTTCTTCTGAGCATTTTCCATAAAAATATCTGCAAAATAATGCAAGGGAGGCAGCATTCCTTCTTACTTGTAGGGGAAGTAGTTCATTTATAATAGCAGAGTTATTAATTCAAACAGCTTTGTTCTGACTTTGGTCTAGTTGTTTCAGTGCAACCTCTCCACATCCATTCCACAAGGGTGAGCAATATTCAAGCTTAGAGCGCACTTGAGTCTTATAAATAGCTAACTGCTCGTCAGTGAAGAAGTTACGGACGCTGTACAACAATCCAAGTTTCTTTGAGGCGGTTTTAGCAAGTGATCTGACATGAGAGGTCCAGCTGAGGGCATTGTTAAGTAAGACACCGAGAATTTCAATACTTTTGGGGATGGGAATATTAGTAGTACTGAAAGTAATATACGAATCTGGCAATATCTGACTATTAGTAAACAGTATATATTTAGTTTTACTAGCATTAAATGAGACAAGGTTGTTTTGTCCCCATTCACTAATCATAGATAAGTCTTGATTTATGGAGACGACTGTACTGAATTGTGAGTTAAAGGTATTAGACTTTGTAAATGGGTGTCTGAGTATGAATGAACTGTGAAATGTTAAGTCATCCGCATATGAATGGATGGAATTGTGGGTGACAGACAAGAGATCATTAATATGAACCAGGAATGATGATGATGATGATGGCGATAATAATCCACCTGTGATTTGCCGGAGACCAAGCTCAAGTCAGCCAGATGAGTCAAGCAATATTCCACAACACCTAACCAGGGAAGGCTTGTCTCACCTTGTCTCATTCATGATACCAAAGTACATGCATGTGCAAAATGTTGAGCGACAGTCCTCTGCCACCACTGTGTCCTGCCTTCCATATATCTAAAACTTCCCTGAGGGACTGAGAGTGTCCTTCCTTCTCACACTGTTTTGCTGTTTGCTTCATATAACGCTGTCTATCACCACAGCCGGCAGAGAGGTATCGACAAAATTTTACTCATGAATGCATCTCGTCCAAGCTGTTGGCCTGTTGGCCTGAAGGGAAGAAACAGCCCCCTGGCACTCGGGCGAGTAGTGCTGTTAATGTCACCACACGGACATTCGATAATATCAGTATGATGAAAGAAACCTGTTGTGTGACAGGAAATATCAGCAAACATTAATCAGCCTGTGATGTTCTGGTCATCGAACTCTGGACCATCAGATGACAGTCAGACTGCATTCCTCGACACCATGATAGGAAAAGTTGTCGCAACTACTCTCATACCTGTAGTGGAATGCTGACTCATTTGAGGTTGATGCTACTGATGATGATGAAGAGTAGGAGGAGGAGATGATGATGATGATGATGATGATGATGATGATGATGATGATGATGATGATGATGATGATGATGATGATGATGATGATGACGTTGATGATAATGATGATGACGTTGATGATAATGATGATGACGATGATGATGATGATTATTATTATTATTTTGTTGTTGTTGTTGCTGTTGGTGGTGTTTCTGCTGAAGATGACGATGACAATAACGATGTCGATGTCCATGCTTATATTAATGATGACGACGCTGACGATGGAGTCCATGATGGTAAGGCTGACAATGATAATGGCGAAGACAATGACGGTAAAGAAATTATTATTAATGGTGAAGCTGACGATGACAACACTTACGAAAAATCTGATGCTTGTATTTCAGGTTGCGTGGGGCTACAAGGGAACGGGCGCTGTTCTGACGGTGGCCACCCAGGTGATCACCAACAACAGACGCATCACCATCCAGCGGGAGCAGCGGTCCACCTGGGTCCTCACCATCACAGACATCACCATGAAGGACGAGGGGTGGTACTGGTGCCAGGTTAATACCACGCCACCCAGGTCCATCAATGGGTACCTCGCTGTTGTCGGTGAGTCTATTGTTAATCTGATTCTGCCCCACTGACTACGATGACGTCATTTCAATTTTCGCCAGCGCCATGAAAGACGAGGTACTTTGCCTGGTTAACTCTGTTTCGCCCAGGCCAATCAAAGGGTACCTTGCTGTTGTGGGTGAGTACAGTATTAGCCCTTATCATCTCTACAATGCATACACAATACGCTGACGTCTGTTAATTCCCGCAACCACTATTAAGGACAAGGGATGGTGTCAGGTGAATACTTCGTTGCCCAGGTCAATCAACAGGTACTTCACTATTTTCGGCGAGTTTGTTAAATCCTTTCATTTCGGTGCCTGACTTTTGTTCCTTCCTTTCCTTTTTTCCTTTTTCTTCCCTTCACCATGAAGGACAACGGACTGGTACCGATCAGGTCAACGCATCGCCACCCAGATCCATCACGTGGCGCCTTACTGTTGTCGGTGAGTTTCAGCCTCTTCGATTTATGTTTTATTCCTGATGCCTCCGTAAAAGAGGAGGCCGTGTACAAACGTCAAGCCGTGTACAAACGTCAAGTCAACACTATGCCGCCAAGGTTCATTAAAGGTGCTTAGCTTTTGTGGGCATGTCTATAGATAATTTTTCTTTCACTAGGTTTTTTTTTTTTTTTTTTTTAAATGTGTCCGACTCTGGGCATAGGCTTCACAGCCTGCTATCAAGGCCCAGCAGTCCTCCTACATACCATACACCTCTACATGTCACCACTTCGGCGCTACCACCCACCGTCCATATTGAATACATGCTAGGGCTGTCTCATACAGAACTGGTGTATTGGTATTAGCGGGGGTATTTTTACGACATGTCGGCGGGTCTTCTGGTAGATCAGTATAGCCTGATTTAATGAAATTCAAATCCTTAAACTGTTCCCTGCCCCAGCCGGGATTCGAACCTTGGTCCTCTAGGACAGCAGGCCACCTCTCTACCGATTGAGCCACCGCCTCCTGATGTACTTATTTTCCTGCTGTCACCATCATCGACGACTGCTGGTGATGGTCTCACGTCAGCACTACACCACTCACGCCAATAAACACTCCCGGGATCCAGTACTCACTCTTGTCTCAATAAAATCGTCTGGCGTTGGCTGGAATACACCACTATGAATTACACAATCAAGACTGAATTAATAGTACTATTGTTCACACTCCCAGGCTCCTATTACCCATTACTATACTCTGGTGTCAGCTGAAGCAGAAAACTAGAACTGTCTCAGTCATTAAAGGGTTAAGGAGTACCTCGCTGTTATGGGTGAGTCCGATGTTTGCTGCCCTGTGTCTCATATTTTCTGTCTTGCTCCTGAGGAAGGGGGAAGAAGTACTGTAAGAGGATTTCCTTCTGAAGTTTCTTCCCTCTTGTCCCTCGTATTTTTCACATGAAGGAGAGGCTAAAGTTACGATTCTCTCTCTCTCTCTCTCTCTCTCTCTCTCTCTCTCTCTCTCTCTCAACCCTTCGTTAGTCAGGTGGAGTGTTTTGGCAACCCAAATTTTTTTAAAAGCTCGTATTTCCTAGCCGGTAATTCGAGTATTTCTGCCCGTTCCAGTACTCTCTTGATTCAGTGAGGGGGGGGAGCATGTGGATTGGTTTAGTCATGCTTCTGCTGTACTGAGAGAGAGGGGCACTTTTCCCCCACCTGGGGTGTCCAGTCACCCCATCAAACTAACCATTTAGATCATATTGTGATATAGACTGTTTTATTTATCTTATTTTTGCATGTTGTTTTTCATTATACTGAGTTTAAAAATCACAAAATATATTTTCCTGTGCCTGTTTACCTGACAAATGAGATATGAGTTCCTTTTGTTATTTTTTTACTGATATTATAATATATTGCATTTTGCTGTTATAAATTAATCAACACAACTACAAGGCATTCAATCTTTTCATTAGTGATTGCAGAGATATGTTGAAGCGGCAGTATGACTATATTTTACATGTTAGGGGAACAAGTCAAGAGTGAGAGCAGTGGAAATGAGTTACTTGAGACGAGCATGTGGAGTGACGTGGAGGGACAGGTTGACGAATGAAGAAGTGAAGGAACGCTGTGGGGTGGATGTGGATGTGGTTGAGAAGATTAGGAGAAATACACTGAGGTGGTTTGGACACGTGGAGAGAATGGAGAATGAAAGACTGACTAAGAGGGTGTATGTGGGTGAGGTGGGAGGAGGGAGAGGGAGAGGTAGACCAAGGATGAGGTGGAAGGATGGAGTTGAGAGGTAGACCAAGGATGAGGTGGAAGGATGGAGTTGAGAGGTATATGAGGGAGGGGGGGGTGAGTTGGGGGGAGGGTAGTCAAATGGTGGGTGACAGAACGACTTGGAGGCGTTTTGTCTGCTGCCACCCTTTGCGGGATTAGGGAGTCGGGCTATAGATAGATAGATAGATAGTAACACTACATGTATTTTTGTATTGGGGTGTTGTAACACCCCACCGGACTAACCACGTTTGAATACCCCACAGGACTAACGAAGGGTTAAACACACACACACACACACACACACACACACACACACACACACACACACACACACACACACACACACACACACTATTGTGTGGTAGGGTGTAGTTCAAACGTTAATTTACTTTACAACCATATTTTCCAACAAGACATTACAGTGCAAAATATGAAATACTTTCACTCCATCTGTAAATAAGAGTTTTATGATGGGTGGATGGATGATGGTCCTTCGCTTATTATTAGTTACGTTCTGAGATACTGTGGAAGTAGACGGCTTCCTGCCGTAACTGCCCACATATATTTTGTATCATCATTGTTATGGTACTTGTCCTCTATGTTAACGAGTACCGGTATGCTGTTAACCTCTTAGTGCCCAGCGTGCCACAGACTGGACGAAATGGAACAAATGCAAGGTTAAACAAAAAGTGGCACAGTGCTACACTCGTGCCCACCAGTGGGCCTAAGGACAGAATATTCGCCTTTGTCCTGTAGCCCTGACCTTCAGTCGATTACTCTCAAAATTAACCTGCTTCATTCTTGCCTGACCTTTAATTCCTCAACCAAGTTTGGTCCGAATCAGATCAAAACTGTACGAGTTGACCTTCTCCTCTGAACTTGACGTTTGATGTTTTCCTGTTACCTGGTCCCTTAACCTAATCTTCTCAAAATCAAATCTTTTTATCTCCGTCTCACCCTGAATCCTTCCACACTGTTTGAAGTAAATCGGATAAAACTGTTTAAGTTGAGCGTCATGTGACCTCGACCTTAGACCTACTGCTCGAATTAGAGTAGGTCAACCCTGTGACTGATCCTACGCCTCACCATCAAGTTTGGTTAAAATCATATCAACAACGATGTAATAATTTTGTTCACACACACACACACACACACACACACACACACACACACACACACACACACAGGTCGAACTAAGGCCTAGCCTTTTACTTTTGACTGATATCAAAATCGAATCCCTTCGTTTTTGCATTGCCCTCAACGTTTCCACTAAATTTTGTCTAAATTGGATTAAAGATGGTTAGAAATTGATTTTCCTTAATCAAACTTTGACCTAGCCCTGTGACCTTGACCTCTGGCCTTTTGATCTCAAAACCTAAAATCAACCCTTTTGACTGTCCCCCTCCCTTCCTACGAAATTCTATTAAAATCGGAAAAAAAAAAAAAATCTACCCTCTCCTCCCACATAGGTTACATGTCAAGCAAAACATAACACCTGCTCTTGCTTCCCGAACGCAAGTGCATTAAGGACGGGACCTTAAAGGTTTGAATTATAGCTTTTGTGACTATGAGACTGCGAGTGAAAGCAGGTACGGTATGCACGTTCCCGCAATATCTCGCATGCGGTGATCCTGGACGAACCGGGGTTAATACTTAGCCATTATCTATGGGGTTACCCAAAACTAGAAAACTAGTTGATCTACTCGACCATACTTAATTCAAATCAGTTTCTCAATGCCGACGCTATATCCTTTCATTATGAGGAAACCCTGGGCAAGCAGGTATCATCAATGTGCGTTCAGTAACTCGGCACGTAATTGCTACCAGCCAACGGCCATACCACGTTGAGTACACCGCTTCCCGTCCGATCAGCGAAGTTAAGCAACGTTGGGTCTGGTTAGTACTTGGATGGGTGACCGCCTGGGAACACCAGATGCTGTTGGCATCCCTACGTGTCAAGTGGGGTTGGTGGAGGATTGGTGCCCCTCCCTGTAAAACAATTAACTCTAAGCCCTTGGCCACCCCGTCTGGGATACATGGCGTCTGGCAATGAATGAATGAGTGTAGAAGCGGAAGTATGGAAAAGTACTTTATTATTCACTGTCTGTTAGATAACGGTGGTACACATGGCCTTTCATCTCTTCACTGCGATGACTCTATAAATTCTTGATATTAACCTTAGGAATGACTGTTCAGACTGGACGGGTTAGATACTAGTGCACTCTGTAGTAATGAATAAATTCGTCTGTTGGCATAAAGAATAAAACAAAATCTGCGTCACTGGGCTGAACAGATTAACTACCTCTTTGTTCGAATAGCGTGTTATTTTATCCTAGCTTCCCCAGACGATTTTACTCAGATTCGGAAAGGTTTCTCGTATACGAAGATTAATAATCACTGGATATGACCTACGCTGTTCGAAAACTTGTTCCATCACTGAATAAAGTCGTCTGAAGATAGGAAAAATGAAATATAACTAGAGGCCTCCCCAAAGGGGATATCACACCAGCCGCAAGCCGATACATATATAGCGAGGCTCGGAATATGACCTTGACCTTGACCTACTTTCACTAATTTCGAACTCGTTCGAGATTTTCATCCCTACTACACACCTGTAAAATTTTTTCATGATATCTTGAGCGTTTGCGAAGTTATCGTGCTAACAGACACACAGACAGACAGACAAACTGAAAACAATACCATCTTCGCTATCAAAGCTGGTAAAGACGTATGCACACTGTATTGGTTAACAACTCCATTACCGTTCCTTATCCCCTGCTACAACAGTAACAACAAAGGCATGGTCATCATCACCACAGTAACAACATCCATAAGTTTCCAAAAGCCTGCGCCAGCAGACAGAACCAAAACTTTTCACATAACGGGTATTTTATGTCAAAGGGAAGGATTTTGCCTTTACATTGTGAGGCTCCTGCGACTCGCTTTCCCCAACACAAAACCACCTGGCGTCAGTTGGAATAAAGTTCAGTGCTCGTCCCAACCATGCAAGGGGTAATTACTTCTTATCATCCTTTACAACAATAACACATGGACAATATTATTACAGTAACAATGTCTTTAAGTTGGCTGGCGTCCACATAGCAAACGAAAACTTTTAATTCAACGTGCATTTTATGATGAGGTGAACGATGATACCTTTATGAGTAAGGTTACCACACAAACTGAATATAATGATGAAAACCAACACTGAGAAACGTTCTTCAAAGGAGGGAGTTTCGGTTTGCATTATTACCCCATACTCAACCTATAAGATATAAATGGCATCGTCTCATACTGCGCACTTTAACTTCACCTTAAATACCCATATCTCCACTTTGAACGCGGAGCTGTAACACGACATTAATACTGGAAGAGAGCGCGTTCACAAAAAATAATAGTAAAAATAATGTTTCAGAGAGGTTGTGAACTCCGAAAATACACAGCAAAAGGGAAAAAATACGCAGTCAAGTTAAGCTTGACACGCTATAGTATTCTAATTAAGTGTATAATAATACAACAGCCAACACTAAACAGTTATGAAAAAAAAAAAAATCCGTAGAAAGAAAGTGATTCACCAAGAATGAAACCACTGATACAACAATCTGATATATAAACATATTAAACGATATTCCAAGTGTAAGCCCCACGAAGACCGGGGGTGCCCACCCTTTAATAAGACGTGCTAAAGTCTACATTATAAACTACACTGTAAACTTAACTTGCGCCCAAACTTCCAGCAATATCATTTTCGTAGGCTGCCAAAACTTGAGCGGCTGTGAAGTTCAAGGATACATTGAAAATGAAAGGAACGTTCAGTCTTGGTATGCTAAAAATCCAGCAATGAAAAAACAGATGAAACGGATGGAAACTTCTTTATCACCTCTTCAGCCCGATGACGTTATTTGTATTTCATTCTTCTAGTTGCAAAGCTTTCCTTCCAGCCACCTGGTGGGCTAATGGTAAGAATATTCCAGTGTCATGCATAGGTTTGCTCCCCAAGATGTGACTCGAAGGTTTTGGTCATGAAAGGCTACCAAAGCAAGTAGGCTGGTCATCTGCTCTTAAATGTACTGGCCTACAGGAGTCCAGTCTCGATCTCCTACACTTTGAAGGAGGCAAAAATAGGATTAGCTATTACCTCGGCTGCCAAACGAACACTATTAACTTAGGAGAGCTATCTAATCGCCAAGATGTTAATGAAGGCTGAGTCTAACACTCTCTCCTTCGCTGAACGAAAACACTTGAAGGGATCAGAAATGTAATATATATATATATATATATATATATATATATATATATATATATATATATATATATATATATATATATATATATATATATATATATATATATATATATATATATATATATATATATATATATATATATATATATATATATATATATATATATATATATATATATATATATATATATATATATATATATACAATATATATATATATACAATATATATATATATATATGTATATATATACATACAGTATATATAAAATTATCTATCTATCTATATCTATCTATCTATATCTATATCTATCTATCTATCTATCTATCTATCTATCTATCTATCTATATATATATATATATATATATATATATATATATATATATATAACTTTTGAAGTAATTAAGCCTCTGCGTACAGTGACGACTTGCGTTTTATTTTTGCTACAGCGGGACGATTTAAACACGATTTAAACAGCTCAACTTTTACTGACTCACTCTCAGCAGCATAAAATCGTCTAACGCTATTGGGAATAGAAAAAAAGAGCTGTCATCACTATCAAGGGATATATGTTGACATTATTAACACTCTTAGGATCCTCAGATTATACTCAGCTGAAAAATTTGTCTGGTGTTGACTGATCAGTACTACACTTGTCCCCAGCTTAAAGGGGCTAATGGGGTCAGTAGTATACTTCCAGCCTCGCAGGGCTCACGCAACTGAATGAGATCGTCTGGCATTAGCTGGAACAGAATACCAAATTTGTGCCAACCATGAAGGGTCAGGTTTGGAAAATATACAGGGAAGATGACAAACACACCGCACCTTGAAGCGCTTTTGTAAAAAAAAAAAAAAAATGAAGTGAGGATTGGATGCAAATAAAGAAAAAGAAAGAAGAGAAATCCAGGATGAGAAATATAAAAAAGGACAGTGAAATAACCCAAAAAGTGTATACTACACTTGTCCCAACCCCGAGACGGTTAATGGTGTCAATATTAAAACTCTCAGGCTATTGTGCTAACCTCTAACCGAATGAAATCGTCGTCTTATTTAATCGGAATTAAATGCAGGAACTGTTCTAACCATAAGGAGCTAACGGTACAACCAAAATCCTCTAATGTTACCGAGAATGCTAAAGTTATTGCGACAATGACAAGGTAGTTGGAAACAATACTAATACTCAGGTTCCCATATTTACCAACATCTGAACAAAGTCAACTGGCGTTGAAGGAAATACGATAGTAGACGCGTTCAACTGAAGGTGAAATTGGAAATAAATACCATGGATAACAAAGATTAAAACTGAAGAAATAGCGGGGATCAAATCGGAAAAAATATTGATACGACATAAAGAGGAAACTAAAATCTAAAAAGCGATGTGAAAAAGATGTACTTCGATGAATGTGCTGAAGGCCATATCAACCCAGAATACATAGTGGCAAGAGAGAAAAGGTTCAGGGTAGGAAAAGCCGCGTTGAAAGAGTTGACACTTAGGTTCTCATGCCCACCTTGGCTCTCCTGACTATCATCGTCTGGAGCAAGCTGGAAAAAAAAAATGCTACGGTAATCTCTACCAAGAGAAACACTGACATTTAAAAAATAGCATGTGAAAAAAGGAAAGACTGATGTCAAAGGATGAAGTGGAGATGAAAAGAAAACGAGTATGATAAAAGAAGACGAAATGATGAGAAAAGATAGCACAACAGAAATATATAAAGAGAGTGAAATTCTACCCAGACCGTACAGGATGGCAGGAGAGAGAAGGTTCAGCCTCCAGGGATATAAAAAGTATATTATGAGGATCTCCTTCTAAAGTTTCTTCCATGCCTTTTATTATCTCCTTTTCCCACATGACGCAGAGGGTAAGGCACAAACTTAAGTGAGGCATATACTATAGGCGGGTGCACACAGAAACACACACAGCTGAACATGCACACATACGTACAAGAGAATACAACAAGGAACACACACTTTCACAATATAAATATATCAGTATCTATCTCTCTATTTATCTGGATTTAATGTGCACATAAAAACATACAGGCACACAAACTGAGACCGACCAACAGAATATACCGTAAGTGCACACACACACACACACACACACACACACACACACACACACACACACACACACACACACACACACACACACACACATTATGAGAGTCCTCGCCTAAGTGCATCCATAGTAGTAATACTCGTTGTGAAAAAACGAGGCGTCATCTGAAGAGAAAGCTCTCTCTCTCTCTCTCTCATAAAATGTAAAAGAGCAACAGGGAGAGAGAGAGAGAGAGAGAGAGAGAGAGAGAGAGATTCTAGCTCTAATCCCTCCATCACGTCTAGCGCTTACCAAATGTCCTTCCTCTCTCACCCTCACAGTCTTCACACCCCTCCATAACCCTTACCTCAGTTCATGCTTTTATATTGTTCCCCTCTTTTAGACTGAAGTTTTTGTTTTTCTTGACTTTACAATCTTCCTTATTTTCATTTACGATTTCCATGTCGTGTTTTTACCATATTCCTTATTTTGTGAATACGGTTTTGTTTTTTGCACTTACTTTTTGTTGTACGGTATATTTACAGCCCTCCACATTACATTAACCTTGTGCCTTCTTCCATCTACTGCCTTCGATTATTGATTTCCGGCTTTCATTTTTTTTCTTTTTTTTTTCTTTATTTCTTTTCTTTCTTTTTTGCATTTATGTTTTCCCCAGCCAGCGTCTTTCTCCCACCTTCTCTGTCGCGACCGTCAAAATTCTGGCGTTGGAAAAGAGTTGGGCCAAAGACCCAGGAATTTCCCCTACGATTTCTGCGGAGTTACGCTGAAATATGACCTACCAGGGGTGTCGCCGTTTGATATGTTGGAAAGGGTTTCGTACCTCAGGTATATTCTTTATACATACATACATACATACATACAATTTATCTATCTGTCTCTCTCTCTATAGCCAAATACATATCTGTATCCAATTCTATCTATCTATCTATCTGTCTATCTATATCTATCTATCTATCTGTCTATCTATCTATCTATATATATCAGTTTCTTTACCTATCTACCTATCTATCTATCTATATTTATGTGTGTGTGTGTGTGTGTGTGTGTGTGTGTGTGTGTGTGTGTGTGTGTGTGTGTGTGTGTGTGTGTGTGTGTGTGTGTGTGTGCGCGCGCATTTATCTATCTACCTATCTATCTATTACCAGACGCCTCAATCCCGTCTGGGGTAGCCACAAACAAATCGCCTCCAAGTCGCCCTGTCCCCCGCCATTTCACTGCCCTGCTCCCAACTCACACCCCCTTCTCTCATATACTTCTCCACCTCATCCCTCCATCTCATCCTCGGCCTCCCCCTCCCTCTTCCACCCTCCACCTTACTCACATACACTCTCTTCGTCAGTCTTTCACCCTCCATCCTCTCCACATGGCCAAACCACTTCAGTGTGTTCCTCATAACGCTTCCTATCACATCCACATCCACCCCACAAAGCTCCTTTATATCCTCATTAATCAGCCTGTCTCTCCATGTGACTCCACAGGCTCCTCTTAAATAACTCATTTCCACTGCTCTCACTCTTGACTTGTGTCCTTCCAGCAACGTCCAAGCTTCACTTCCGTACGTTAGAATTGGTATCACAATACTGTCATGTAGTAACTTTTTCACTTCCATGCTCACTTCCCTGTTTCTTATCACTGCCTTCAAAGAACCAGCAACCTTTCTTCCCTGCTGTACCCTTTCAAGCACTTCACCCTCCAAACCTCCATCCTTACTCATCACACTACCCAAATACTTAAACGTACTCACATTTTCCAATTCCTCACCATCCAACCTCGCTGTACATTCACTGACTTCACCTCTCTCAAAGACCATCACTTTACTCTTCCCTGCATTCACCTTTAGATTCCGTTTCTTACACACTCTCCCAAACTCATCCACCAAGCCTTGCAGCTCCCCTTCGTCTTCACTCAACAACACAGTATCATCTGCAAACAACAGTACAGGGAGTTTCCAAACACTATCCTCTCTCACCAGGGCCACTCCAACATCCATTACCCTACTTTGTACCTCATTTATTACCCCATCCATGTACAGATTGAACAACCATGGAGACATGACACATCCCTGTTTCAACCCATCTTCCAAAGAAAAAAAAATTCAATAGTTCACCATCCACACGCACTGCACCCTTCGCACCATCGTACATACTCTTCACAGCATTCAATAACTTCCCATCTACTCCATATATTCTTAACACTTTCCACAATCCTTGCCTATCCACCCTGTCATATGTTTTCTCCAAATCCATGAAAGCCGCATACAACTTCTTTCCCTTCTCTAGAAACTTTTCCACTAAAGATCTAAGAATGAATATCTGATCTACACAACCTCTTCCCTTCCTAAAGCCTCCCTGTTCTTCTCCAACTAATTTCTCAGTTCTTTCTCTAACTCTGTCAATAAGTAACGTACCATACACTTTTTCTATTATACTAAGAAGACAAATGCCCCTCTGATTACCACACACTTCTTTTTCCCCTTTTCCCTTGTACAAGGGAATAATTATACCTGACTTCCAATCCTCCGGGACTCTACCTTCCTCCCAGGCCAATCTGCACATCTTCCACATCCATCCTGTTACTATCTCTCCCCCATGCTTCAGCATTTCACCACACACTCCATCAATTCCTGGGGCTTTCCCCGATTTAACTTTCTTCATTGCTTCCACAACTTCTATCCTACTGATTTCTTCCTGTCTTCTCACTTCCCTCCTTCTCCCAGCCATTCCCAAGCCACTTATACTCGCATTACTTCCATCCTCTATGTTCAACGATTCCTTAAAGTGTTCTCTCCATCTGCTCACTTCTTCTCCATTCTCCACTAGTAATCTACCATTTTTATTTTGACTCCTCTGCTAACTTCACTTCCACCCTGTCTTACTCTTTTCACCTCTTTCCAGAACATTTTCTTACAGTCCCTCCACTTTACACTCAAATTCCTTCTAAATTCCTCATCCACTCTCTTCTTACTCTCTCTTACTAATCTTTTCACCTCTCTCTTTCTTTCTACATATAACTCTCTCTTCCGCCTCTCAACTTCTTCCACGCCCCTATTTCTCATCCATTCATTGTATGCTTTCTTCTTTTGTGCCACAGCCTGTCTCACCTCTTCAGTCCACCATGCTGTTCCTTGCACCCCCCTCTGTCTTCTCTTCCTTCCACACACCACATCACATGCTGTACATATTTCTTCTGTAAATATGCTACACACACCTTCCACGTCTCCCATCTGCTCCAATTCATATTTGCCCAATCGTTCCTCCACTTCTCTCTTATACTCTGCCTTTTTCTCATCCTCTTGTAACCTTTCCACTCTCCTTGCAACTACTCCTTCCTCTCGTCTTTCCCTTCTTCTATTCCTCCATCTTACTTGAATTCTAATTCTGGCCACAACCAAGTAGTGGTCAGAAAGTCCACTCCCCCAACCTCTATAAGCTCTTCCATCCATTACACATCTTCGCATCCTTTCATCCACACACACATAATCAATCATTGCCTTCCTTTCATTCAGTTCACCACCCACCCTTTTCATCACTCGCCATGTATACCTGTGGATCATTTTATGGCTGAATAGGGTATTGGCTATCACCAACCCCCTCCCAGCACAAATGTCCACTAACGCACTCCCATTCTCATCTATCTCAGCAGGCACACCCCACTCACCAACTATTTCATCCACCTTCACATTCCCAACTTTACCATTCACATCACCGATCAAAAACACTCTCTCATTCCTTCCAAACTTTTCCATGCACACTTCTACATTTGTCCAGAACTCTTCTCTCACTCTTCTAGGACGATCTTGGGTTGTCGCATACACACACTCAATCACCCACATTTGCATTCCAACTTTCAACTTTACCCACACAATCCTTGACCCAACTGATCCATACTGTCTTATGCTCTTCTTCCATCTTTTACTCACAACTATACATACTCCTTCCTTTGGCCTCTCATTCTCACCTACTCCTGCATATATATGTATATCTATCTATTCTATTGCCAGACGCCTCAATCCCGTTTGAGGTGGCCACAAACAAATCGCCTCCAAGTCGCCCTGTCCCCCGCCATTTCACTGCCCTGCTCCCAACTCACACCCCCCTCTCTCATATACCTCTCCACCCCATCCCTCCATCTCATCCTCGGCCTCCCCCTCCCTCTTTCCCCCTCCACCTCACTCACATACACTCTCTTCGTCAGTCTTTCACCCTCCATCCTCTCCACATGGCCAAACCACCTCAGTGTGTTCCTCATAACGCTTCCTATCACATCCACATCAACACCACAACGCTCCTTTATATCCTCATTCGTCAGCCTGTCTCTCCATGTGACTCCACAGGCTCCTCTTAAACAACTCATTTCCACTGCTCTCACTCTTGACTTGTGTCCTTCCAACAACGTCCAAGCTTCACTTCCATACTTTAGAGTTGGTATCACAATACTGTCATGTAGTAACTTTTTCACTTCCATGCTCACTTCCCTGTTTCTTATCACTGCTTTCAAAGAACCAGCAACCTTTCTTCCCTGCTGTACTCTTTCAAGCACTTCACCCTCCAAACCTCCATCCTTACTCATCACACTACCCAAGTACTTAAACGTACTCACATTTTCCAATTCCTCACCATCCAACCTCGCTGTACATTCACTGACTTCACCTCTCTCAAAGACCATCACTTTACTCTTCCCTACATTCACCTTTAGATTCCGTTTCTTACACACTCTCCCAAACTCATCCACCAAGCCTTGCAGCTCCCCTTCATCTTCACTCAACAACACAGTATCATCTGCAAACAACAGTACAGGGAGTTTCCAAACACTATCCTCTCTCACCAGGGCCACTCCAACATCCATTACCCTACTTTGTACCTCTTTTATTACCCTATCCATGTACAGATTGAACAACCATGGAGACATGACACATCTCTGTTTCAACCCAACTTTCAAAGAGAAAAATTCACTTAGTTCCCCATCCACACGCACTGCAGCCTTCGCACCATTGTACATACTCCTCACAGCATTCAACAACTTCCCATCTACTCCATATATTCTTAACACTTTCCACAATCCTTGTCTATCCACCCTGTCATATGCTTTCTCTAAATCCATGAAAGCCGCATACAACTTCTTTCCTTTCTCTAGAAACTTTTCCACTAAAGATCTAAGAATGAATATCTGATCTACACAACCTCTTCCATTCCTAAAGCCTCCCTATTCTTCTCCAACTAATTTCTCAGTTCTTTCTCTAACTCTGTCAATAAGTATCCTACCATACACTTTTCCTATTATACTAAGAAGACAAATGCCCCTATGATTACCACACACTTCTTTTTCCCCTTTTCCTTTGTACAAGGGAATAATTATACCTGACTTCCAATCCTCCGGGACTCTACCTTCCTCCCAGGCCAATCTGCACATCTTCCACATCCATTCTACTACTATCTCTCCCCCATGCTTCAGCATTTCACCACACACTCCATCAATTCCTGGGGCTTTCCCCGATTTAACTTTCTTCATTGTTTCCACAACTTCTATCCTACTGATTTCTTCCTGTCTTCTCACCTCCCTCCTTCTCCCAGCCATTCCCCAGCCAGTTATACTTATATATGTCTATCTATCTATATACCTAGGGTGCTTCCCCCAAGGAAATGGAGGTATATATATATATATATATATATATATATATATATATATATATATATATATATATATATATATATATATATATGTGTGTGTGTGTGTGTGTGTGTGTGTGTGTGTGTGTACGGTATCTCTCTCTCTCTCTCTCTCTCTCTCTCTTTATATATATATATATATATATATATATATATATATAGATATATATATATATATATATATATATATATATATGGAGCATCTATGGTACAATGGTAGAGTGTGCGTTTCGTACATGGGTGAACAAGGGTTCGCGCACCGCCAGGGTAATAAACTTTGGCAGTGTTTACCCGGCCACGTACTGTTTTGGCGGACTTAAGGGGTGCTGTGGTTGAACTAATGTCGCATACTATAAAGTATGCCTTCACCCAGTCGGCTTACGCAGGCCGATTACATTTGGTTCATAGACTACACACACATCCAAGGCCACTCCAACATTACAATTACACTTACAGGTAATTCTCACCCTTCATACAATCTCTGCCAGACAGCCTAAGCCACTTGGTAGAGATACATAGGCTGTATCGTCCCCACTTCGGTCGGGATAGGCCGGTCATTCAGTGGACACTCAAACGGCTGATGATGATGATGATGATTATGTATATGTGTGTGTGTGGGTGTGTATATATATATATATATATATATATATATATATATATATATATATATATATATATATATATATATATATATATAATGCATAGTGTGCAGATAGATAAATAGATTGACACAGACATAAATAGACAGATAGACTGATAGATGGCCAAGCGGCTCCACTACCTTGTTAAACAAACGTCCATTAACTCTGTCCCTTTCTCCTGAAATGAGGACGGTGGCCTGTAGAGGGACAAATACAGCTTGCACTCCACCGGGTTCACATCCATATGAGAATGGGACCACAAAACAAGCAACAAGATTCATGTGGCTCTCGCAAAATTTCACTTGTCATAACTTATGACAAAAGCTTCCAGGATAGTGGGAATTTTCTCGTACCTTAGTCTCTCTCTCTCTCTCTCTCTCTCTCTCTCTCTCTCTCTCTCTCTCTCAACTGTCTATCTACTTACGTATCTCTCTCTTTTCGTAATAAAATATATCTTTCCTAACAGTACCACGCAATTCTATGAAGATCTTCATAAGACTCACGATTAACACTGACCCACCAGGAATGTTGTAGGATATACCGAAACTTCTGATGCAGCTTTGGAAATAGTAGGAACTTACATGGCGACTACAGCATGGAAAATATTGTTGGAATGGTGATAATGAAGGAAATATGAACTATGTAGGTTTTGGTCTGCAGTCCAACAATAGTTTACAAAACAATACGAGGACTGTTATGATGATGTAGAAATTCTATGGAGGGGAATAAGGACGTTGTATTGTCGTTTGCAAATAAATCATGGTCTCGAACGAATCAGTAATTTGAGATTGATTTTTCTTTCACTAGTTCCCAAGTAACGTCGTTTAAAGAAACTGTAACTAATATTATTGTTCTGGACAAAATGACAAAAGTGTATTTGAGTGAGGTGGAGGAAGACAGGAAGAGGGGGAGACCAAGGATAAGATGGAGGGATGTAGTGGAGAGAGATATGAGAGGGCGGAGTGAGATATGGAGGGAGAGCAGCCAAATGTCGGAGGGCAGGATGACGTGGAGGGATTTTGTTTGTGGGCACCGCTTGCGAAAGAGAGGAGTCTGACAGAAGACAGACAGATAGACAGGTAGATAGACAGACAAAAAGACAACACGTTGAAGAGAAAACACAAGAATAGCAGCAACGCAAGAGAGTTATATCGAGGCTAGGTCATTGCTATGAATAGAATCGCCGGGAGCGTTCTGTCGACATCAAACCTCACAAATACGACGTCAAGCAATGCATGGATTAACAGACCGGCAGACAGACGGAATAAAACGGATAAATATAGAAACACAGATCAGTTAATGGACAGACAGATCGATAGACAGAAAGACAAAATATGTAAGTGTAGTGACAGAAGCTTCGGAACCATGACTACTCAAAAAGTTCTTTTAATTCTTAAAATTCACCGATGAATAAAAAAAAATGTACTTTTCACACAGCTGGTTAGTGAAATATTTAGAGAAAAATAACTACCTTATTGAAAAGGTTAGTGAAGAATAATCCAGCCTTCCTTGATTCTGCATTTCATTTCGCACGCAAAAATAATGTCAGATAGGAAAATATTATAAAGATGGACAAAAACAGTAGTCTATCAGAGTGATTCTTATAGCTAAGAAACATATATAAGAATAATCCACATTTCCTAACTTCCACGTCACATTTCACCAACCACGATAATGGCTGTGACTAAAAGTCGAAGAAATTCATTGAAGATTAGAGAGAGAGAGAAAAAAAAGAAACATAGAGCAAACAGCCAGTCAAACATTAAGATAAATGGTCCAGTCCTCAAGTATTAAACATCACTTTCACTGGCCAAAATAACATTTGCGTAGTCTTCCAAAATTTTCCTCGTCACATTTCACCCGGTTCAATAATGACATGTCCCGTGATGTTCCTCTAATAGGAGATGAACGGGAAATAAAGTATGAGGCTGATAGTTAGTGAAGGATCTGAGAAGTATGAGGTAGATAGCTAGTGAAGAATCTGGGAAATATGAGGCAGTTGGCTAGTGAAGGATCTGAAAAGCATGAGACAGATGACTAGCAAAAGATCAGAAAAGTATGAGGCAGATAGCTGGTGAAGGATCTGAGGGGTATGAAGCAGATAGATAGTGAAGGATCTGAGAAGTATACCGCGGATAGCTACTGAAGGATCTGAGAAGAATGGCTTTTGAAACATGCAGTCAAGAATGGTTGTCTTCCTAGATTTCCTAGCACTCTTTTGCAATTAATATATGATGGATAGAAAATCCCCCCCCCAAAAAAAAAAATGATATATATTGTATCTATACAAAACGTGTTTCAGGCATACAGTGAAACATTTACTGGATACTGACTGTTGAAACGCAAAAAGAAAAAAAAAGTGATCCAGTCCTGCTAAAATCATCGTTACCTCTCGCTGGCCACAGTGATGAAAAATACTAACATTTACTGCAGTTCACAGAGAGATAGACAAAAAGCATAAGCATGATTAAGCCAGTCAACGAACCAGTTAGAGAGGAATGATCCAGTCTTTCTAAATTTCCCTTCACATTTCACCGACCAAAATAATGAATGACGGATGTAAAATAACTTAATCGAGGGGAAGAGGCAAAAAAAGACCTTGGTTAAGTTAACTAGTAAAACATGCAACGCATAGTACTGAGGCTTTATTATTATTATTATTATTATTATTATTATTATTAATTTTCTTTTTTTTATTATTATTTTCTGGTATAAATCATGACACAAAAGAATGACAGTTTCTATAATTTTGCCTAATAAACTGATCCTTATAACACACACACACACACACACACACACACACACACACACACACACACACACACACACACAAACATGACCGAATCTTCCTCGATTTCGCTTCACATATTGCGAATCAAAATCATGACATATCCCCCCAAACTCTAATGTCAACTCTTGTATAGATAATTGTGGTAGGTGGGGGCGCTCACCATCCACTCACTCGATGTAGTGCTGCTGTCGGGTGTCTGCCCTTTCCTCTCCTCCATCCTTCTTTCCTTCCATCCTCTTCTGTCCTCCTTTCCTTCATTCTTTCCTTGTCCTTCTGCCTACGGGTAACTTTACACTCCCTCTTCTGTCTTTCGTTCCTTCATTCTTTCCTCTTCCTTCTGCCTGTGGGTGACTCTACACTGAGTGATAAGCCAAATGGTTTCCTGTACACCAGGAAACCGTTTACTACGCTGGGTGGTAACCATATAACCAAATTTTGGCGCCTGGTGGTTTAGTGGGTAATTATTACGCTCCAATGGGATTGAGCCGGTGAAGGTTTATATCCAAGGGATGGTTGGGGTTTATTGCTCACGTAATGCCACTCAGGATGAGTGAGGCTGGTCACTCTCATCTTAAATGTTGGGACCAACTGCCTAGCCCCGGGCTCCTACGCTCCTCATGGGGCAATGTAGGATTGGATGATGGATGGATGGATGGATGTACAGAAGAAAGTGTCAGCAGCAAATGAATTATTAGGAAAAGAAATGATCCAGTCTTGCTAAGTTTCCCTTCACATTTCAGGGACTGAAAATAACGACAGGTCCGAAAACTTCCTATAATTCATTGACGTGGAGCTCATTTCCATGTAAATTTCCTCCTCGCAGTTCACTTTGAGTTAAATCATAGTGTCTTTTACGCTGGTTTCTTCTGTGTGTGTGTGTGTGTGTGTGTGTGTGTGTGTGTGTCCTGTTTTACTGCTTTGTGATTATGCTCGGGGAATCCAGTGAAGATGTTTTACCTGTCTGATATATTATGTTGACCTCCTTCCCTTCTCATCGTGCCGCTTTCCTGACAACAGTGCTTTGTTATTTCGCCGATCTCCTTTAATACTCACATACTATTACTGTTCACTGATGATGCTGTAGATATGTGCTTTTAATATTTTCTTCCCGATATAATTACTATGTTAGTTTCTCTGATCTCACCCAATATATTTCATGCTCTTATTGTTCACTGATTATGCAGAGTTCTGTGATGATACTGCTGTCTTCCTCCCGGTATGACTTGCTTAAAACCTTCCCTTCTCATGATGTTCCTTTACTGACATCAATACGGTTTCTCTTACTCGACCTAATTTTCTACTCTATATATTTATTATGCTATTAATTTGGAATGTTGTCATCCTTCTGCATAAAATATCTCTCTTCCCCCTGCCATGGTGATATAGTTTACAATGCTGACTTTTATCCTGATCATGCTGCCTCTTTACTTATTAGGTATCTATCTACAGTATCTATTGTCAGTCGCCTTAATCCCCTACGGGGTGGCCACAATAAAACCGTCTCAACGTTGCCCTACCCTCTGCCATTTGGTTGCCCTCCCTTCAACTCACACCACCTCTCTCGTATTCTCTCTCCACTCCATCCCTCCATCTCTTCCTTGCCCCCCCCCCTCCTCTCCCTCTCCGTCTCGCTCATATATATTCATCACCTTAGTCTCACTTTACATTCTCTTCACATGGCCAAACTGTGTCCGTTTATATATATATATATATATATATATTTCCGCCTCCGGGCAAAGGCTTTAGGACCTATCCCAATGCCCAGTAGTCCTCCTACACACCGCCACATGTCACCATTTTGGCGCTAACACTCACAGTCCATAATAAATACATGCTACGGCTGGTATATTGGTATTAGCGGGGGTAATTTTACTACATGTTGGAGGGTCTTCTGATAGATCAGTAAAGTCTACTTTAATGAAATTCAGATCCTGAAACTGTTCCCTGCCCCAGCCGTGATTCGAACCTGGGTCCATTAGGATTGCAGGCCGCCTCTCTACCGATTCAGCCACTGTCTCCCCCAAAATGATGTCCAGTAACATACTGACCTACTTCCATTTTCATCCTGTTTCATTCCTGACAACGATACTATTATTCTTTCCCTGTCTCATATGATACGCTACTGGCTGCTGCTGTTCATTCATTATGCCATCCGTGTGTGCTGATAATGCTGTATCTCCCTTAGCTGACCGATTTCATTACCTTCTTATGCTGCTTCCTTCTTGACAACGATTACGGTATTTTTCCTTGATCTAGTCTAGTATACTACCTAAATGTTGCTGTTATATTGTAAGCATGTTACTAATCTAGGCTATATTCGCCGTCAGGCAACCTGTCTCTTAAGGCCCGCCCCCTTCCTGAAGTCGTGGCCCCGCCCATCCTCACCCACTCTACTCGTGGCAGGTGAGGAGCGGCGGGGTCTGTGAGAAAAGTTGCCTGACGGAGAGTAATAATGCTGTGTTTTTCCAAACATAATATGCTGATAACTTTCCTTTCCATGATTCTCTTTTCTTGACAACTGTGGTATGATTCTTTCCTGATTATTTCCTGATGTATTACCTAATTATTGCTAATATTCTGCGTTTATACACTAACTATACACTGAAAATGCTGTCATCTTTGGTATCACATCCTGGCACCCTTCCCTTCTCTTGGCTTACAGTAATGACTTTCACTCCCAATTATACTATCTTCTAAAATATACCCCGTTGCTAATAATGCTGCTTGTCGTTATACTCGTAGATAACGCTATTCACTATTATTTTGCTGTTTACCTGCCTTTCACATCGTAAAGCTTCCTACCAGACTTACACTAATGACTTTTTCTCCTCGTCATACTGCTTCCCCCCTCAATACAACATTGTCTTTTTCTCATAATATGCTAACTTCCTCCCCTCCTTTGTCCTGGTGTTTCCCTCCTAACTTAGACTGCTGACAAGCTCCCCGCCCCGCTTTCTCTCTCCCTCCGACATAAATGTTAACTTTCTCTCCTCGTTATATTGTTTCCCTCCTAATAAATTATAGTGTTCACAACTAACGTTGTCTTTCCCCTCTCATAATATGCTGACTATCTGCTCTTGTCCTGGTGCATCCCTTCTGACTTACGCTGCTGACTAGCTCCCCCCCCCCTCTTTTCTCCCTCCCTCCGAAATTATCTCCCATCTCTCTCTCTGCCTCATAACCCGTCTCTGGGAAATATTACGCCCCATTTTCACTCGCGCTTCCCTTCATAATACCTTCCATCCACCCACCCAGCCCCTTCCCTTCCCTCCCCTTTACACGTGCAGTACACCCTCCTCCCCTGCCTTCGACCTCTAACACCTTCCTTACTTACTCTCCCCTCCTTGTTTTTCTTTCCCTCCCTCCCACTCCTACACCTTCCTCCCCTCCCCTCCTTCCTTCTCGTCCTCATCTCTTCATGACTTTCCTTCCTTTCCCTTCCTTCCTCTTACTTACATACCTCTTCCCTCATCCATCCTTTCTTCTCTCATCTCTCCTCCCATCTTCCCCTTCTCTATCTCCCTGTCTCTCCAGCACTTTCTTCTTCTCCCCTCTGTTTTTTTTTTTTTGTCCTTTCTCCTTCTCACTCCTTGGCCTTCATTCTCTCCCCTCCATCATTCCCCTCCTTCCTCATCACTTCAGCACTTCCCTCCCCTCCTTCCCCCACATTCACAATCTCATTACTACACTCCATCATCTCCCCCATACTTCACTCCCCACATCTCCCACTTTCACTCCCTCCTTTCCCCCTCAACCTCCCTCCCCTCCGTAACTTCCTTCCTTCCTCCTGCACCTCACTTTTTCCTCTCCCCTCTTCCCTCTTCCTCATCTCCATTACCTCACCGCCTCGTCCCTCTACCTAGTCCTACGTCACAGTTATTTCTGTCTCCCTTTCTTACTCACGCACTTCCTGGCTCCTTTAATTCTCTCCCCCTCTCCATTTCTCCCTCCTTACTCTCACTTTCATTTCATCTCTTCCTCCTTTCGTTCCTCTTTCCCCTCCCTTCCTCCCTCATTTCTCACCTTTTCCTCTCTTCCACCACTTCTTCCCTCCCTCTCGCTCCTTCCCGTCCCCTCCCTTCCTTTTCTGACAAACTTACTTTCCTTCTCTTTCCCCTTGCTACTTCCTCTGACGTTTCCTCGCGTTTCTGCTTCCCCTATCCCTCTCTTCCTTTCCTTACCCCTTCCCCCCCATTCAACCACTCCCTCCCTATTTCTACATATTTCCACCCCTCTCGTGCTCTCCCTGTCTGTTTCCTCTTCCACCCTCCTTTTCTTTCTCTTCCCTTCTCTACCTTCCTTCGCTCTCTCCTAAGTTCTATCCCTCCCTCTGTTTATCCTTCCTTTTACCTGCTTTCCTGCTCCTCCCTACCCTTTTTCCTTTTCCATACCTCATATCCTTCTCCCTACCTCATACCTCCTCTCACTCCCTCCCTTCCTTTCGCCTTCCCCCCCTCCCTATCTTTCTCCTACCCCTACCTGTCTCCTCTCTCCCCTTGCCTTCCTCTTCCCTCTCCCTCTCGACCTCCCCTAACAACCTTCCCTTCTTTACCCTGCACGTCCCTATCGCAAACTTTCCCCTTCTACCTAAAGCACGGTATTCTTGTAGGGTTACGAGGCTCGCTATGCTCCATTTACTCTTACTTGGCCTAAAATATCCATCGCTCCATTACTAACTCAGCGATGTAGCAGTAGATTAAATATAGAATATGATGCTGGTCACGAAGTTTTACGGGAAGAATGCAGTGACTAGAGCCATATCATTTTTCTGCCTTTGAGCTATGTGAAATAAGCTGTAAAGGACGAATATCTGTGTCAAGTTTTGGTGTAAGAACTATAGAACCTGTTCCTTACGGTACCAGTTTACTTCGAATGCCGGTACGATACTATTCTAAGTGAATGATACCTCTACACAATACTAAAAAAGTTAAATGTTACATAAGAAAATATGGAAACAGAATAATCAAAATAAATCGTTTGGGAAGAGGTTACTACACTCTTTTCACCTGAACCTATCACAGATTCTCGTCCTTTTCAGCTTATTTTAAATAGTTCCGTGGCAGAATACGAGAATGCTACGCACTGCAACGGGTCTTCATCCTTTCCATAGCACTCCTTCTAGACAACACTCTTTTCACTCTAACTAGGTGTATAATTCCCATCTTCCCACCTTGATTACAGAGCTGTAATAACAGATTAACAGTAGAATATGATGCCAGTCATGGGGAAATGCTATGGAAAAGATGCTGAGCTGCGATACTGCCTTAATCAGCACATGGGCTACGGCAGTGGTTCTCAACTCGTTTCAGGCCATGGATCACCAGCCCAGTTAAAAAAGATATCGTGGACCATTTCATTTTTGAGTAATGATAAATAAAGCATAGACAACAAACATTTTGGTTAGAAATATATTTCTTACAAACAGAATTTCGAGAAATGATATAAAACAGTAGACAGTTGACATTTTGGTCTGAAATATATTTCTTCCAAACATAATTTCCAGGAAGTACATGAATACTTCTCTAACATTTTGCTGTGAAATTTATTTCTAACAAACAGAATTTTGAAATTATGTAGAAGTATACAACTAACATTTTTCTTTGCAACCAGACTTTTGGATTCTCTTCTCACTGACAAGCTTTTCAATGTTAGGAGTGGTACTTGATAATGCACAATGAATATCGCTTTCCACTGCAAGCCGATTCCTCTGTTTGGACTTAATGTGCAACAAATATGAAAATCTGCTCTCACACATGGAAATTTATGCAAATGGCAGAAGACATCTGACTGCATGGGTTGACAGATTTGGGTAAGTACCAATCATACTCGAATAATCAATACGAATAATACAATAAAATGAATGGCCAATTATTTTTGACAAAATTTTTCGTACTGAAATTTCAATAAATTTAAAAATATATGCACCAATCTTCAGTTTACTACCAAATAAAGTGAACGTCCTGTGGACCACCCAAAAAGTCACCGTGGACCACCAGCTGAGAACCACTGGGCTACGGGAAATAAGTTGCAAATAGACGAAATTCTTCTCCTAGTTAAAGAGAATGAACTATACTACCATATTCTAGTTTTGGTCTCTTGTTACTCCTCAGAATCCATGACGAAAGAGGGTAAATTAGTGAAGACAGTATGGGAAGCCCTGCAATCTAACGGGAATACGAAGCCTTGTTATACACCCGAGTCACTATCTTGGCTCCCTCTGCCTTAACAACTCCCTCATCCGGACAACTAATGCATTCACGCCGCCACTGCTTTCTCATTCAATTCCTCACTTTCTGCTGCCGGAGCTTCCCCTCCATTCTCCTCCTTTGTATCTCCTCTCCCACCTTTCTTTCCTTTCTCCTTTTCTCGGTCACACCCTCCATTCCTTCTCGTCTCGTCTCTCTCTCTCTCTCTCTCTCTCTCTCTCTCTCTCTCTCTCTCTCTCTCTCTCTCTTCCATCATCCATTCCTTAATCTTGTTCTCTCTTGACGCTCTCACTTGCTTCCCCATTTTCTGTTACCAGTTTCCTCCCATCCATATTCCTCCTCCGGTCTACCATTCCTACCTTCTCCCTTTCCTTCCTTTGCCCTTACAAAAACTACCCTTCACTCCCTCCCCTTACTTCCCCAACACATATAAAAAGTACCTTTCACTCCCTCCCCTTCCACCTCCTTCATTTCCCCCTCATCACTTCGATATCTCACCCTTTTCTCCTTATAACACTAACACTGTCTTGGTTCAACCTTCCTTCGCCTCTCCATTTTCCCTATTGCTTCTGTCTCTCTCCAAACCCTTCTCCCTTCCACTCCCCAACAAAACTATCCCTCCTTTCCTCCCTGTAACAAACTCTCTGCCATTCACCTACTTTTAATATCAATACCAACTTCGTTCATTCTGCCATCACTTCCCCTTCTTCCACCACCTATCAATCACAGCCTCCTTCCCTCTTTCCTCACTACTTTGCACTTACCTTCCACTTTCCCTGCTGCAAGGCCCTCCCTCTCGCTCATACACTGTACCTCCTTCAATTTTGGCTTCCTTCCTTCAACCTCCACAAACTCCCCTTCTCTCTCGCGCGCCTCTTTCCTCTCTCTCCTTCCCTCAACCTCATTTCCATTGCCTCACTACCCCGTCCCTCTATCCCCTCCTCCACATCATTTTTTTTTTTACCATCTTGGCTCACTCGGTTTTCATGTCCCCTTCTCCCTTTACCCCTCCATTCATCTTCCTCTCCTTTTCTCTCGTCACTTGCCTAAGAAAACAGCTCCTCAGTTCCTCCCAGTCCCTCCTTTCATTTCCCCTCACTCCTACTTTACCCCTGCTTTTCTTCCTCCAGTTTCTCAACCACTACAGTACTGATTTTCCCATCCTTTTTCCTTTCGCTATGGGACCCTTTACTTCCCTTCCTTGTAACCCCAGCAGTGTAAGAATTGACTGCATTTATCCCTTGTTTTCCCTCACCTCTTTGGCTTCCTTCCCTATATTTTTCCCACAGTCCAGTACACAACATCCCCTCCATCTTCCCACTATCAGACTTCCTCCCCTTTCAGTCCTTGCAATAGCAGCACTATCTTATCTCACACTGCCTTCACATCCCCTTCCCATCATCCATTTCTGTCTCTTTCTCTAACCTTCCACCCTCTATATACCTACACAAGCCCTACGCCCCAACAGAACTATCCCTCACTTCCTCCCTTTACCAGACCCTTCCTTCATTTTCCCTTGCTCCTTCTGCCTGTTTCCCATATACCTTCTTCTTACTCCCCTACAGAATTTTCTTTCATTCCTAACTCATTATGTTGGCTCACGCTTCCCTCACCTTTCCTCCTCCTCTCATACCTTCGATATTCTTCCCCTACCTTTCTCCCTCCATTTCTCCATTCTCGTACGGAACAAATCCTCTGTTTCTCCACCTACCATATTCTCTCCCCTTCCATTCCGTGTTGCACCACTCATTCGCTACACTGCCTCACACTGCTTTCACCACTACTCACTCTGATAGCCAAGTATTCACGCTAGTACCCCTTATATTCAGCCGAATTCTCTCTCTCTCTCTCTCTCTCTCTCTCTCTCTCTATCTGTCTATCTATCTATCTTTACACACACACACACACACACACACACACACACACACACACACACACACACACACACACACAAATATACATTCAGTACACATAAATAGATAGATAGATACATACATACATGCATACGTACATAGAGAGATATAGATACAGACATAGATATACACATAGACAGATAGATGGATAGATAGGTATAGATACAGAGATATACACATAGATAGATAAACAGATGGATACAAACAGATTTTTTTGGGGGGAACACCCGAACAGTCTAACATGTTATACTATCTGACTCTACATTCTACGTCTTCTATAATCTATCTGTTGTTAATCATTTCTAACTCTACCATATTTTAGCTACTCTACACATTAATTTCTCAGTTTTCTTCCTTCTCAGTATTCTATTTCCTTCACAAGCTTACGCTCCCACCTTCCTTCTGCTCTGTATTCACGCTGCTTCCCCACTCTTTGTCATACCTACTCTACGGTCATCCACCCTACTTCATGTTAATTTACAGACCACATACCTTCTCCTTAATAATCTTCTCTCTCTTTGTTTTTTTCCTCTTGTATTTCCATCCTTCCTTTTTAAATCGTGTTTTTGTTTTTATTCTAAATTTTCTTTTTACCCCTTCCATGTAGTGATCCATTCTTTCTTGGGTTTCATTTTCTCTTGTCTTTCTACCAATCTTCTATACTAACCTCTTTTGTGCTAATTCTCTCTTCTTTCCATCAGTCCCCCTTCACAACCTTCTTTCGTTTTTCATTCTCTATTTTCTTTCTAGAACTCAATCGTTCTCATCGTCTACTGTTTTCATTTTCTCTTTTCTTTCTATCTCTCCTTTTCTATAGGCCGTCTCTGTTGTTTTCAATCTCCTCTTGCTAACTCTCCTTTGTACGAATCATCTCTTGTTTTCATGTTCTTTTTTTTTCTTTCTTTCCTGTGCTCAGATCGTCCCTTGTTTTCATTCTCTATCTCACCTTTGTATGAAGCGTCGCTTTTGTTTTCATATTCTCTTTCTTTCTGGCACTTCCTTGTACAGATTGTCTCTTATTTTTATTCTCTCTGTTTTTCCCATTTCTTCACTGAACTAATCACTTTCCTTCCCCATCCATGTCTTAACTGATCTTTTCTTCATCTCTCCTTTTCTTTCCATTTATCCTAGTAACCTTACCTTTTACCTTATTCATCTCCCTTTTAAATGAACATCTTTGTTCCTGAATACTTATTGTCATTGTACTGTACGTAAGTTTCTAGTCATTTTCAACCTACTTCTAGTTTTATCCCTCCAATTAATAACCTTTGTACTCTTCCAATCCCCATTACATTCAGCTTATGCACTTACCTTCTCATCCCTACCTTTCACTGTACTTGACCCTCCATACTCTTCCTTCCTCCCATGCATTCAAACACTGAACTTACTTGACTTTCACTGCACTCTACTACTGAACTTATAGCGTCTCCATTACATTCAACCTCAGAACTTATTCCACCTCCTCTGCACTCATCTTCTGAACTCATTCCAATTGCACTGCACTCAGCCTCGGAAACCATTCCACCTCCACTGCACGAAACCTCTGATCTCATTCCACCTCCAATGAACTCAGCTTCTGAACTCATTCCAGCTACACTGTATTCAACTTCCATACTAATTCCCCCTCCACTGCACTCAGTTTCGAAACACATTCCACCTCCCTTGCACTCAACTTCTTTACTTATTCCCCCTCCACTGCACTCAGCCTCAGAGCTCATTACATCTCCATTGCCCTCATCTTCTGAAATCATCGCACCTCAGCTGACTCGGTCTCTGTCTTACTTCACCTCCAACATATCTCAACTTATTCAACCTACACTGTACTCTACTTCCTTAGAAAAACTACCTCCCTCTATTTATCCTACCTTCGCTGTACTGAAATACCAGTCCCCGCCCCGAAGGGGTTCGGGGACGGGTAGTGTTTTCATTCGGTGTGTCTGTTTGTTTGTCTGACTGTCTGTCTGTTAAAAACTTTACGCGAAAACTACTGGTGCGATTTTTACTAAACTTACAGGGATGATGGGCTATGACATTCCAATCACCTGATTAAATTTTGGGCCAAACTGGGCCAAGGCCCAGGCTGTAGGCCCAAAAAATGTAAAAAAAAAAAAAAAATCGTTTTTTTCGCCATAACTCCTTTCCAATTCGTCACATCGACATGAAACCAAAACATAAAGGTGCATCTTTCAAATCTGCATCCTATAACATGCCTCATTACATATGGGGGGTCACCCCCCAGTTAGCGGTAGGGGGCTCAGTGTTAGGTGGGTCGGGCCTAAAATTTCAAATGGGCATATAATTGTCAATTTTCATCCGATTTACTCCAAATTTGATGTGTGACATCTCTGACTAGATATCCTGTTGCGTTTATACGTCAGCATTAAAATGACTGCCGGGGACGGGTTTACTGTGCCTTGGCACAGCTTCTTGTTACTACTGTAATTTGCTCCAACTGTATCTACATTCTCTGTTATCTCCCCGCTCCCTCAGACGGCATGGGAGACTAGGGGTATCGCTCCATAAATGACATGGAGAGGTGTATGGTGCCACGTGGTGCGAGTATGAAAAACTTCAGAGGTGTTTGGTGGCATGTGATGCGAGTATGAAAAACTTCAGAGGTGTTTGGTGGCATGTGATGCGAGTATGAAAAACTTCAGAGGTGTTTGGTGGCATGTGATGCGAGTATGAAAGACTTCTTGGCCTATCGGAAATGGTTGCCTAGTCAAAAAATTCTACCTCCACCCATCCTCTCTACTTATCGTACTTCATCCATTTTGGTTCTTAACCCTCTCATGATCAGAACAAGTCTATCATTCTATTCCAGATAAGGTCAGGCAGTCTTTCTCCAGCTAAGAGTGAGTCATAGAATCCCGAGTATACTGCCATCAACAACCCTCCAACAGTCGGGTCGGGACAGCTCTAGTATTATATTCCATTTTAACGACAGACCATAGTTTTTAGCTGAGAGTATCGACAAACCCCTCATGGTCGCAACATCTCTAGTATGGTAACACGGCAAACGCCAGACGATTTTCTTCAGCTAAAAGTGTCATAACAACATAAGAGTGTTAACTAATCTATCTTCCCCGCCCATCCCATCCCCAGAACCGCCTGTACGCTGCTGGGCGAACGTAACGAAGAGACAAGAGTGAAAAGCGATGACTGAATACGTACTCGAACTTCGTACCAATTCAGTCTCCATGCTCTCTCTCTCTCTCTCTCTCTCTCTCGTACACGTCCCGTCAATGGTCTCTGTTGATGCATGATTTTTTAAAATGCAATCAGTCAACGTCCTATCTTCAGTTGTATTCAGCCTAGCGCTAGTGCATTCACCTTGTCTATAATGTATTCAGCATCTGTACTAATCAACTTCCTCTTCTCTCCCTTTTTGTTCCACCCAACTACTCTTCCCCCCACCCTCCTCGAACACCCTGCGTCGGACGTGGGTGACGAGACAGTATGAATGAGAAGCAGGGAAAGAGCCAAATTAACCTCTCCATCCCGTCTACGGAGCAATCCACCTCCATACCTCATTTGCCTCCACCGTGTGCTTTCATCTTTCACTATTCTCAATCCCTGTGGTATATTCCCTCCAGTGTACTGCAGCTCCACATTCACCTTACTTCCAATGAATTTTCAGTGACCCTACCTCCACTGAACGTCTCCTACCTCCATCAACTCATTGTCCGTACTCATACTACTACCGTTATATCTATGCTATCAACGTTGTACTTAATTGCTGTATTAAACTACTTCCTCTGCTCCACCCCCGTCCCTCCAAAACAACTCTACTAATCTACCTAATCTCCCCCACCCCTCTCCCCCAGAACTACCTACACTGATTGACTCTTCCCCTACAAACACCTGTACTAATCTACCTCCTTTCCCCAAGAATCATCTGTACTAACCTTCCTCCTCTGCCCTACCTTTCTCCCCCAGAACCACCTGTACTAATCTACCTCTTCTCCCAGAACCACTTGGTCTAATAAACCTCCTCTGTTCTACTCCTCTCCGGGAAAGCCACCTGTACTAATTTACTTCCTCAGCCCTACCCCCGGTTCCCCAGAACCACCTGTACAAATTGACCTCCTCTCACCGAGAAACACCTGTACTAATTTTCCTCTTCTCCCCTAGAACCACATGCACTAAGTTACCACATCTCTTCCTAAACCACGTGTACTAACTTACCTCCCTTCCCTCAGAACCAGCTGAACTACTTTACCTCCTCTCCCCCAGAACCACCTGTATTAATTTACCTCCTCTCTCCCAGAACCACCTGTACTAATCCACCTTCTCTCCCCCAGAACCACCTGTATTAATTTACCTCCTCTCTCCCAGAACCACCTGTGCTTATCCACCTTCTCTCCCCCAGAACCACCTGTACTAATTTATCTCTTCTCTCCCAGAACCACCTGTGCTAATCTACTTTCTCTCCCCCAGAACCCCCAGTATTAATCGACCTCATATGCCCTACCCTTCTCCCCTAGAGCCACCTACACTATTCTACTTCCTCCCCCCCAGAACCACCTGTACTGATATACCTCCTCTCCCCCATCCCTCTCTCCCAGAACCACCTGTGTTGGACGGTGGTGACGAGGAGGTGCGAGTGAGGAGTGGAGAGTCGACCAACCTGACGTGTCGTGCCCACGGCACCCCCACGCCGACCATCAGGTGGATACGGGAGGACTACAGGCCCATCAGGCTCTCCAGTCAGATCCTAGGTAACTCACTGGCCCTTATTCTTGTTGATCTGGCAGGATTTCTACCACCTCTTCCTTATCAGTTTATTTCTGCTTATGGCATATCAATATTTTAGTCTTTTTTATACCATGTCACTGTTAAAAGGAAAGAAGAGGCACGTAAAATAACACTAGGGTAAAACAGGCAAAAAAATAAAAAAAATTAAGAGGTGTTTGAAACCTCCTAATGTGACAAAAACACTGGCCTGTAACTCTCACTGCTGTACCTCATACTAGGGACTTAAGTATACTGATTTTATGAATTGGCACCCTCGTCCCTGCCTCGATAATAAATAATTATAGTTATTGATTCCGAGTGTAACCACATTATCATCACTGTCTTGAAACTGAACTATTATTTTCCTGATCATCTGTGCCTATCCAGCACACCCACTAGAAAATTATTTACACGGATTCTATGCATAGCTACATTTTCTTTCTAGTCTTGATACGAGCGAATTACTTATACTGATGGTAACAAGAACCATAGTCTCTCATTCTTGCTCTGAAACATCTCATTCCCACCTTGCTCTGCTTGACGATAGAAAGTTATTTTCTTATTCTTATACTAAGTACACACAGTCTGTCATTCTTGCATTAGGACAACTAAATTGATTAAACAAGTGGTGCCAGGCGCAACAAACTTCGCCCGACAGCAGTTACTTAATTGCTGTTAAATACCGACTCGTTTCTGCCATTCAGTGTCAGTGCACAATTAAAGTCTATGGTAATGGAGCAAAATGTTTTCAAGTTACGCCCTCAGATAATCCCTGATCTTGCATTTGACCTTTCAAGGTCCCTCAAGGTCAAAGGTTATGCAACCAAATGAAAGCCCTTATGAGACATCCTATATCTTGGTAATAGTAAATATACCTGTCTTCAACGAGTTTCGAGTTATATCCCCCTGAATATCCGTGACCTTGAGTTTGATCTTTCAAGGTTACTTATGGTCAGAGGTCAAGGTACCAATTAAAAATCCATATGGGATTAGTAAATCCCATATGTGGATAATAATAAATATCTATATCTTCAACCAGTTTCGAGTTATAGCTCCATGAATATCCGTGACCATGAGTTTGACCTTTCAAGGCCATTCAAGGTCAAAGGTCTTGGTGCGAAATGAAAGCCCATATTACGAGTTCCTGTATGTTCATAACAGTAAATATCTCTATCTTCAACCGTTTCCAAGTTATGGCCCTCTGAAAATCCATGACCTTGATTCTGACATTTCAAGGGCACTCGATTATCTCCAAAATTTAATAACTTCCTTTGGGGACCAGTGCCCACATAAAAGTTTCATGTAATTTTATTAAGCCGTTATTCTGTAATGTTGCTAACAAACAAACAAACAAACTTGACCAAACACAATACGTCGTCGGACTAAGTCCGAGCGAGGTACCTAGTCTTAGGCATCTCTTCATGACACATTGCTCGGCCTTAACCCCTTAACCACAGGGCGTCACTTTCGTGACGCTTGGGAGCAAGGGATCATACCGCGGGGCGTCGCTTTTGTGATTCTATGTTATTTTGAATTCACCCGAGCTTCCAAGTGGGGGCTTGTATCATCTATCAGTACTGCCAATGTCCAACACTAGTCAGCACTCCTAATCTCATCTGTACTCCCATCCATTGTTGACAATTTAGCCATTTCTCCCCATTCTTGACTCCCCTCCCTACCCCCCCCTCCATTACCCTATCCTCTCGCCTGCCCGGCCGTGCTACACTAAGTAAATCTTCCCTGGAATTTTTCATTGATTTCATCCATTGAAATAAACCCTATGTCCTATTCTTATACCAAATAATATATACAAGAAAGAAATAAGGTAAGTGAGAATGCCATACACCTGGAATTGGCTAATTATCACCTGACAACACCTCACGTGCACTCGTTCGCTAATTTTCGCTGTTTTTTTCCCCTTGAAATATGCCATATAATCTATTTTCGTAATAAACATACATGTAAGGAGGGAAGGGAGAAGCCTAAGTGATATTTACATTCACCTGGAACTACCTAATTTATAATGTATTGTCTAGATTTCCTGCCAATCATTTCAGTGCTAGACATAGCTGTTTCAAGAGCTAATATTGGTAGCACTGAATATCCCCTAAGTAGGCCTCAACCCCGGCCCTCTGTTATCAGTTTACTCTCATCTTCCGAAGTGGGGGTACGTATGTTTCTTCTTGCTGACGTCAAGGACTTTTTCACCCCCATGCAAAGGGCCCTGTGACCTTTACCCCCTACTAAACCTCGTGTGGAAAGAGGTAAAGGGCTGACAATTGATAAAAGAGTGACTACGATCTTTCTATTGAGTAAAACAGTGCAAGTAGAATTGTAAATAATGTGTAAATAATGTGTAAACAGCAAGTGAAAGTAATGAATGTAAATATACGTGAACAATGGAAAATAGTTTTATAAGTTACTTCAAGTGACAGTGCATAACACAGTGTAAATAAAATAGAAATGTAAATAACGTAAATAAAATAGAGAACGTAAATAGAAATGTAAATGAGTAGTATTATAAGAATACGAGTATATACCCTAGGAGTAATGAAAATGAAAGTTTCACTCTAGCATGTCTGACTGCTATGAGTTATGAGAGTGAAGATGAAAGTGACATTCACTCTCAATGCTAGTATACAGGACGAGAAAGTGAATGCTACGTATTTTACTGAAAGAAACTGAATCCCTACAGTGACAATAAACTAATACTACTGAAGGAAACTTATGGATAAAGACTGTAGATATATATAAGTGTTATATAGTAACAGAAATATAAAGTGTGAGGGGTTATATGAATAATAAATGACAGAGTGCCTAGACCGAACTAGCGCAAGTGCTTTCACAGTTTTTTTTTTTTTAGTATGGATCCCAAACTACTTGAAAATTGTAGAATAGTGTTTATAGTGTTTGTATCTGGCTGTGGTAATCATATTACGGGTTGTCGGGAAGTGTAAAGTGGAGACTTCGTTACCCTACTTCAGAGGTCTCCACAAGTCCTACGGTAACGGACGAAGGCTCAACAATTATTCCAGGAGAAAGCTGAAGGTATGTGCCATAAGCATATGTAATTTTATTATTCTAGGACTAATAACTGATTTTTGGCAAATATTTTTTGAGAGTCTGTCGGAGCCCAAATAACCCCGCAAGACACGCAAGTCATTGGTAAACAAGCCCGCGGTGTAGGGGTTAAACTAGAGAATGACTTACGATGATTTATAGCACGGCTAGTCTCAATCTTGAATTGTCACTAAAATTTTAGCAATGCTAAAAAGCCACATTCTATCCTTCTTACCATGGAACTAGACAGAAAATCAGTTTGACTCTGCCACACAGCATTCCTTGAGACTATGAGTGCTTAAGCCATTCTAAATACCACCACACACTCTTGCCATCCAACTCTTCTACAGAATTTTGCAAAAACAAAGAGTGTAACAGATATATGTTGCTAGTGTTCTTGACGCCAGAGAAATTTTTAGATGATAGCAGAAGCACTATCTGCAGTAGACATACATGGCTTAAAAGTATTGACGAAATTACTTTACATACATCCGAGGACCCAATACGTCTTACTTGTCGTGAGTAAGGTGAATTATTCAGGTTTTTGTTATTAGGGTTACAGTAGTATGCATGAAAAATTAATTACTTAAAGCATCACTTCAAGGCCCCTACCTCAAAATGGCATAATTATTCCGCTGTACAAAGAAAACGAGGGAAAAGAAGTGTGTGGTAATCATATGGGAATACAGGTTCTTAGTGTAACAAGAAAAGTATATGGTAGGATACTTTTTGACAGAGTTAGGGAAATAACAGGAATTTTTGGAGAAGAACCAGGGTGTTTTTGGATGGGAAAAGGTTGTGTAGATCAGACAGTCATCCTAAGGTGTTTAGTGGAGAAGTTTCTAGAGAAGGGAAAGAAGTTCTGTGCGGCCTTCATGGATTTGGAGAAAACATATGACAGAGTGGATAGACGTGGAATGTGGAAAATGTTAAGAATATATGGAGTAAATGGGAAACTGCTGAATGCCGTGAAGAGTATGTATGAGGGCGCTAGGGATGCAGTGTGTGTGTGGATGGTGAGCTGAGAGAATTTTTGTCTGAATGTTGGATTGAAACAGGGATGTGTCATGTCTCCATGATTGTTCAACCTGTATATGGATGGAGTTATAAAAGAGATGCAAGGTAGGGCAGTGGATGCTGGAGCGGCTCTAATGAGAGAGGGCAGTGTTTGGAAACTTTCTGTTTTGCTGTTTTCAGATGATACTGTATTGTTCAGTGAAGACGAAGGGGAACTGCAAGGCGCGGATGAAATGGAGGGATGGCATGGAGAGGTATATGAGAGAGGGGTGTGAACTGGGAGGAGGGCTGCGTAATAGCAGGGGACACGGCGACGTGGAGGCGATTTGTTTGTGGCCATCTCTTACGGGATTAAGGCGTTTGGCTCTAGATAGATATATAGACAGGCCTCAAAATGGTTCTTAAATTACTCAGGTCGTCGCCGAAGTGGTGCTGGAGGCTTTCCTATAGGTAAATAAAATCCCCTGGGGCTTGTCCAAATATGATGACAAAATACAAGTGCATCAGAAATGGATATGGACAGTCATTTCTCAAAAATCCTTGGAGACTGAACTTCGAGGGGAGTGCTTAAGGACATACTACCTCTTCCTCTAAATTGGCAAAGTATGTATGCCGAGCTGAGAGTAAGAGAGTGGATCTACGTAAGGACCATCATCCGTCTGTGTGATACGGCGGTGTGGGTTTAGTCTCGCCAGCATAACCTTGTGGAGGCGCATTACACACAGTTTTTATGGTTACTGGAGCTGAGTGCATTGCTGGAGTTAGGATAGTTTCGCACACAGAGGTTGTCAGAAAGAAAGAATGCAAGCAAGCAAGCCAGGGATGAAATTTCACCAAACTGACACCCTGTTCCTTGGAGAACAATCACGAGGAAAAGTTCGACGAAAATTCCCTATCGGCTTTGTATCTTGACTTCAATACATCTCATTCTTCCTCGAACGACAAAGAGTAACCCTCCTTTTCATATTCTTTTACTTTGTGCTTCATATTGACTCCTTCCCTCCTTCCAGCATTATAACTGTGTGCCTCACAATGCCTCCTTCCTTCTCGTACTCTTTGTTGTGGGTTTCATATTGCTATCTCGGAAGAAAAAAACGTGAGACCTTCCATCGCCACAGTTGGTAGGAAAGTGAGGCCAACTTTTGATTGTGATGGCACTTATGATCTGTTTTGAAGCAAGAACAAAATGTATACGAGAGGGGAACGAAATACTCCAAGAACTGATAACAAATATTTTATTACAAAACTTACAGGAAAGCTATTTTAGTTCCCTTCAGAGTAGGCTATTCCCCTTTGGACATTATACACCTGTCCCAACACTCTTCCCATTCCTGGAAACACTTTCTGTAGATGTCTTATGTCACCCTGTCCAGAGACTCCTGCTTTTTTTTTTTTCCCTGTATTTCTTGTGTGCTGTCATATCTTCTGCCTGTGAGCTCTAACACAATCTTGGGGAATAAGAAAAATCACATGGAGCCAGATCTGGCGAGCACGGGAGGTGCGGAGCAACAACGATGTTGTTTTTGGCAAAAGAATGCTTAACTTGACAACGCGGTGAGTGATGGGGCGTTGTCGTGATGCACGAACTATTTCTGGGTGCGTCACTTCTCTGGACGCTCGGCCTGATGTTCTCTCGTAGACGTCTAAGCAAGAAACGTCTGTGGCCTCCACTTTGTAGTTCGTCAATAGTGCCACGACGATCTTCCAAGATTGCCTGTCGAATTTTCTCGATGCTCGCATCTGTACCAGAGGTCGAAGAACAACCAAGACGTGGAGAGTCTTGGACTGACATGTTGCCTTCTTATAATACGCGTACCATTGGTAGACTTTCTTTTTTTTTTTTTTTTTTTTTCATAGCTTGCTCCAGGAAAGCTTGGTAATGCATTGTTACTGCCTCAGCCGCGGTTTTCCGGAGGAAAGAAAATAATGCACACTCATTGCTCATTCAAATCTGCCATAGTGGTGTGATGACGAAAATAGAAAAGTCACATGCATCAACAAATAAAAAACACCAGAAATACGGACTCGACCCTCTCAGTGCGAAGTCATTTGATAGGATGATTCACTCGACTGAAAGCTAGTGGCGCCTACCGGCGCAACGGGAACCATTTCATTTTCACACGCAATCGATCTATTCCGGGAATTTTCGGGTTCTACCTTGAATACTTGTGCTGAAAGAGTCTTATTCCCAAAGGCAATTGACATGCAAGAAAGCAAGAGTTGAAATTTACAAACACATTTACGATCAGTTCCCATTCATAACTATGAATTAATACTGTAGTTAGAACACGAAAAATGACTTGCACTTAAGCTGGAACAAAGCAATGAAGCCAGGGTTCAGATTCACTAAAAAAAAAAATTGATACGTTGCGGTAGGAAGAGCAAGAGACATAGGAATATTCTGTATTCTCTCATTCTTGTTTTTCCTACAAATAGTGGTTGGGACAGTGAAAAGATCGTATTTTTTATTATCTTAACCCAGGCCTTAGCCTCCACACTCTCATTACTGTCACGCCAGTCAGATATTCAAGAGACTGAAAGAATGCTATATAATGATGTTTGTGGATATGCAGCGTGCAGAATGTACAGTATGCCATTATTTAAACCAGGGACAACATCCATGTGTAGCAGAGGTGTAGAAGTTCATTTTGTACACCCAACAATCTTGCAATAATAATGCCAACAACATTAATGAATGATGTCACTAGTTATTACCTGAAACAGCAGAGTTATTGCCATGCATGAATGTACGAAGTAGATGGAAGGTGTTAATTTTCTTTCTTTCTTTTTTTTCTGAGGAAGCAATTTGAAACTCACGACAAAAGAGAACGAGATGGAAGAAGGGACTACAACGCTTCACAACAATCTGTCTCAAGTTTATATGTGGCATACCGTAGGTAGAGCTGTTGAACAAAAACTCGCTAACACTTCCTTGCAGGCTTTGGGGACTGAAGTGTTATATGACATGATTCATGGATAGCAATACATATCACAAAATATGTGAGCATGGGAAGGGGAGGACACCCTCTGACATTCATTGAGGAATGAGAAATATGGAGGTAGGACGCAATGCTGATACGGGATTGTCTGTGAACTTTTGCTCGTGTCAGTCCGTACATACGGATACCAAGACTAATAGCCTGGGTGTGTGTCTAGTTGTGTTGATCAGTATTACGTCACTGACTCGAAGAGTGGAAGTTTCCTTAAGTACAAGATGAAAAGAAAGGATGAAAACAATGTAAACGTACGTGACCATAGCGAAGAACATTATATAAACGTGGTGTAGTGGATTATGAGATAATATTATCGAAAGATACAACCCACCCCACTTCCTGATCTCGAATTAAATTTTAAAAAAAAAAAAAAAAAAAAAAAAAATGTGGCCGTGTGAGAAGCTCGTAAAATGTCTACACCCACATCTTGCCAGAGGTCGTATATATAATCGGTCATTAACAATTTCCAGGGAAAGAAATATTTCATAAAAGTTAACTAGTAGCACAGATATATATATATATATATATATATATATATATATATATATATATATATATATATATATATATATATATATATATACGTGTGTGTGTGTGTGTGTGTGTGTGTGTGTGTTCAATTCAGTATTTTAGCCCTTTTGCGCCCCGTGTCCCCATTATGGGACGGAACTGGGCATTTTCAAAATCAAATAAAGACGGGAACCCCGGGGTAGGGACTATGAGCTTCGCGACTACGAGCCGACAGGCGGAGGACGGTACGCCTAGCACCCTTCCAACAAAATCCCTCGCACAGGAACTCTGGGAGTTAAGAGGTTAAACAGTGACAAATCTACTAGTTTCTTTAACCCCTTTGCGCCCCGTGTCCCCAATATGGGACGGAGCTGGGCATTTTCAAAATTTAATAAAGAAGGGAACCCCGGGGTAGGGACCTATGAGCTTTGCGATTACGAGCCGAGGGGGAAGGGTGGTTCCAGCAGCACCCTTTCAACAATATCCCTCGCACAGGAACTCTGGGAGTTAAGGGGTTAATTTGACTGTGAACTGTCGGCCGCTGCATGACTGAAGGGAAGAGTATACACAAGCAATCTTACTTGAAAGTTAGGCTTATAAGTTTATAACTACGGGTGCAGATTTAACTACCTTTGTTTAGAAAAACGGCGGGCGAAGTGTTAACTTCTTTTCTTCCCTTTTAATGACGTCTTTATTTTTGCTGCCTCCAGACAGTTATAAGCAACTTGAGAAAGACTGATCGTACTGACAGGATAAACATCTTTCCGCAACAAATTCAGTCGTTAGATAACAAGAATGCAATAAAAGACACATCCTTGGGCTAGAAAGGTTAATAACCACACATCAGTAACGTATTACATATTTCATTCTTGCTTCCTTCAGATGAATACATGGAACCAAGGAGTGGCTTTTCATACTAGGAGGGTTAGACACAGCCTTATTAAATACCTCAGCACGAGGAAGATTTCTACGCTGAATTAACTACCCATAATGGTTGTTTCTCTCTCTTTCTCTCTCTCTCTTTATTACTTTTTCTTTCTGCCAGACGATTTTATTCAGCTTAGTGAGGCTCTCTGGTAAAGAATGGGTTAACTGCAGGTGCGTCTTTAACCCAGGCATTAGGTAGCTTCTGGCCTCATAATGTCGCAGTGTTTGTTGTTTACAGCTTCTCTCGCTCTCTTGCTAAAAATCCACCCGGACTAAAATTCCCGGTGCCTGCATTTTCAGTTTTTTGTTCTTTTTCTTTTTTTCCCTGGCTGATTAGACGGGAAATAATACAGATCGTTCTTTTTTTTTCTCCCTTTCCGTTACCCAAGGATAATACGAGGATAATTGTATCGCTTCTGTTATCATCATCATCATCATCATTATTATTATAATTATTGTTATTATTATTTATTATTATTATTATTATTATTAGTGATAGCAGTAGTGTTAATAGTAGTAGTGACAATAGCAGCAGTAGTACCGGTAGTAGTAGTAGTACTCGTAGTTGTACAGTAGAATTAGTAGTAGTAGAAATTGCAGTAGTAGTAGTAGCAGTAGTAGTACTGGAAGTAGGTAGCAGTTGTAGTAGTAGTAGTAGTAGTAACAACAATAATAAAAAAATATTCACTTTTTTTTTTTTAGGGGGGAGGGGAGGGATTTACACCGTGTCCTCTTTCATCGATAAGAACTAAGGCATTGCCCCTAGGTAGGGGACTTTGGTTTTTGGTGCGTGTAACACTTTATGACCGGATGCCCTTCCGATGTCTATCAATGACCCTTGGGTGGACTCGAACCTCCGACCCTTCGGTGAGAGCGCTCTAATCCACTGAGCCACGGCTGCTACAGCCAGCTAGGTGACAGGAGAGCACTACCTCTCCCGGCATGGTAGCTTACCCGGGAGCGGCGCAAACTCACGACTCTGCAGTCATGAGTCAGACGCTCTACCACTGAGCCACCATTCCCCTAGTAATAATAATAATAATAATAATAATAATAATAAAAATATGGTAATGATTCCAAGTATTCAATAGATCTTAAGAGAGAATTTTCTATACTAGGAAGATATACTGACAGTGTCATTCATGCATTGTAAACACTAACTGAAAGGCTGGAAAAATCGTGCGGTAATAACGCATAACCGTACTCCGGGCATCGACTCTGAAAAGCTCAAAAGTCCCAGCAGTTTGCCTCCGTGCCACTCGCTTTTACATGCCACCACTTCGGTACTAACATCAACCGTGCGTGCTGAATATATGCAATACATGCAAGGGCTGTCTCATTCGTGACAAATGTAATGATATTAACGGAGGGTGTTTAATACATGTCAGAGAGTTTGAGAAAGATCATTAAAGTGTGCTTTAAAGTAATTCCCACCGTGAATGCAATATACGAGTACCTTGCCTCAACCCGGGATTGAACTCCCTTCATTTAAGACACTAACCCACTTCTCACCCAACCTGACCACCACCTCCCCCGTTTGCTTTTCAGTACCTCAGGTGGTGGGTGATATCCTACGACTGCGTGAGGTGAGCCCAGCCAGCGCCGGTGGGTACCTGTGCATCGCCAGCAACGGTCACCCGCCCTCCGTCAGTAAACGGGTCAAGGTCAAAGTGGACTTTCCCCCAGAGGTTAAAGGACCTAAGTCAACCATGTGGGCGTTACCTGGGACCACCATCAGCCTCACCTGCCTGTACGCCGCACACCCGCCCCCAAGAGTCATCTGGCGGAGGGATAACTCATTAGGCTCACAAATCCTCAGTCAAGATTACTTCACTATTACTCCTCAGGACGGCCATCCACCGTACACGTGAGTCACAAAGCTGATCACCGCAAAAATTAGATGCTTAATATATTTCGCTATTATATCTCAAAGCCATCACACAAAAGTGCTAGCCTACTTATTATTTAAATATCAAGTGTTCCATATTTAATGAAATAATATTATAATGTTTACTTACGATACAGAACAAATTAATCGTCCATCACACTAGTCGGATACACAGTGACTATCTTGTCTCTAAGCGTCACACAAACTTGCAACTCATATAAAGAACATCACTTTTTAAATGGTTTCAGAAATATAATTTTTAATCATGATAGCGAACTACTAATGGTAGTTTGTTAATCAATGTTGACAATGTTAGCTTACCAGCATCAACAAACCACAACAAAACTGCGGACTGTACCGCCACTACTTGTAATTCAAGTAGAAATTCACACACACAAAAATTTCTGGACCACTATATCTCGTTGCGTATCAGGAACAAAACCACCACATAAAACTTTTTACTGTACCGTCACTCCTCCTTGTGTTTCAGGCACAATATGACACTTCACATGAGAAACCTGGTGTCGTCAGACTTCGGGCTTTATACCTGCCACGTTAAAAATTCTATGGGTGAAGCTGAGGCCAACACCATCCTAAAAGGTAAGCCATTGTATACATGAGAAAAAAATGCTTTTCACTGCTAAGACGATGAATGATAGCAGCTGCGTATTACAGGCATTTTTCAGATGCGTATAGATAAAAACCTGCCTTAGTCGGGTCAATTTTAGTAAATTTTCGCTACGCCAGACGATTTCATTCAGCAATGAGTAAGTCACAAGAACCTGAGAAAGTTAATACTGTCATCAATACCCCTCTAGTGGTCGGAACAACTTTAGAATTCTATTCTAGGTAATGGCAGACGATTTCATTCGGGAGAAAGTAAGTAATGGAAGTCTAAGTTAAATTACCAGCTTATGAGAATTTCAAACCTGGCCAGCAGTGGCTAATCATGAATCCAAGGACCTCACAGCTTTCCTTGGTATCAATCAGAAGTGTGAGGGTTTTGAATGTAAAGAAAAAAAAATCCTCAAAATCATGTATAGTTAAGGTTACTATTAACATTACACTATCTTGAATCTGTTTAAAGGTTGTATAGTATATATGTGGCAATGGAGATTTTGTAACACCTCGTCCTCAGCGATTTATACATCAGGCACATAGCATCTCAATATCATGTCGTATGTTACTAATGCAAACTAAGCTGATATGAAGACACAGCATACAAGAATACAGTATGTCAAGATGAAATATGAAACGCAACTGGCTAAAGAAGAAGTACTACGAGGACTTCTGTGACGCTTGGAACACGGTTGGTAGTCTTAAAGATCTTGCCTAACCAACAACTAACAAGAGAGCAGGCTGGAGACAAGCTAGGTTAGTTCGGACCGCAAAATCAAAGCAACAGTCAACAGACTCTTTACGCAATGCTGAATTCTTGTGAAATATTTGTAATTAGCAATTAGCAGGAATTGTCCTTCGTCATTTCTGAACCTCAAACGTGTAAAGGAATAATTCACATAGACTTTGCACGCAATTTCCAACAGCCAAACAAATGAAACGGGGACAAAATTTTGCCTACTATTTCACTGAATGTACATCGCAAACAGGGCATGTCAGTCACTCTCCTCACTTAAATATGGCAAAAGAGTAGTCTGTGGAATGAGAAACATACCAACCCTCTCCCAGCTAAGGAACATTAACCAGCAGATAAAAGTGAGAGGGAAAAGAAATGACAAATGTATCGCACCCCTGACAGCACAGTAACACCAAGCAACACTATCTCTGGATAAGTAGTAACCACCACAATAACAAATATATACAGCTATAACGACGTTGAATTCGAGCCCCACTGAACGTGGCGAGTCCACGGTCAGGCTATGAACACGTAGCCTACTTCATCTCCCTCACTATCTCCTGAAAGGAGGATGGTGGGCTGTAGGAATAGGGCAGTTTCAGCCTGCAGTCCACCGAGTTAACGCCCAGATCAGCCTGGGGCCACAACCATCACCACCACCACCACCACCACACAACAACAACAACAACAATAGCAACAATCTCTTCATTGTGATGACATATTTTTTTTTTGCATGGTGATGCATGGTGACTTTCAGGAGCAGTCTCGCCCATCTTTTTCTCACTAACGACTATCGGATACAAAACGTTTCACTCCCGTAGAGTTAAGCGACTTCAGTATAACCACTTTACGCCACACCACAACCTATACCACCGTCTCGTAACATACTACATAAAATAACCTTCCCACACCATACCATACCAAGGTCATTAACCAAAGAAACCTGAAATTTCTCAGTCCAGTGCTTCTGTACTTGTTCATTTTGCTGAGGCTCTCACAGGATGTTTTTTGTCAGAAATTTCGAGGGTATTCTTCTATTAAGAAACCAAAGGTTAAAAGTAAAGTAATGGGAGTCTCTTTGAATGAGTGGGGTATAAACTGACACCTTAATTCACCTATTATTATCTCCTTTATCCAAGCTAGCTCCCCTTCATTTGGCCAAATCTTGAAGGATACTTAGCAAAGTAAGTCGGATTGACTGATATTGACGGGTTTGTGGTCTTGGTTGGGTTGGTGGCTGAATCGGTAGAGAGGCGGCTTGCAGTCCTAATGGACCCAGGATCGAATCCCGGCTGGGGCAGGGAACAGTTTCAGGATTTGAATTTCCTAAAAAGTAGAGTTGCCTGATCTACCAGATGACCCGCCGACATGTCGTAAAAGTACCCCCGCTATTAGCAGTACACCAGTCCTGTATAAGACAGCCCTAGCATGTATTCAATATGGACGGTGAGTGTTAGCGCCGAAGTGGTGACATGTGGAGGTGTAGGAGGACTACTGGGCCTTGGGATAGGCCACTGCCCCCAAGAAATAGGCCCTGAGCCTTTGCCCAAAGTCGGACACGTAAAAAAAAAAAAAAAAAAAAAAAAAGTGGGTCAAGTCCAAACGTCCTTAAGTGCGGTATATACAATACTCTCCCGTTAGCTAGCTGACTTAAACTGAATTAAAAATGGTGTATCTCTGTCTCCTTCATTGGATTCAGAGATGCCAAACATTCTTTGATTACAGTTACTTAAATACAATGAATTACTTCATGAAATATACAAGCAAGGTCTAATTTAACAAGTTAATCTTAGTTTTACATAAAAACTAAGGCCATATATTCATTTAGTTACGTTAAGATATATAAGACCCCCTTCCATTTTCCATATCACCATACCCTACCACGCATGTGCAGTCATTTACATAGAATATTTCTGTAATTATAGGAAATTAATACACGTATTTACATTATAATTGTCCATAAAAGGCTAAACACAGTAGCATTTAATTAATCAAAAATAATGACTATTAGCCAGAACACTAGAGCAAATCCCTGGGTTATTAAACCACATTGAACCTGCACTATACGTTCCCTGGTAAATTCCTCTGCTTTTTAACAAAGACAACTGTATTAAAAAGTGCCCATATACCGCTACACACAGGACATCTCCTTCTGGGGTAGTAGTTTCCACAGATTGGGGGCTGGGCGAAAAATGATATGCTGTATCATGTAATAAGACCCCTAAAAAGAAGATGTCTCCACAAGTCTCGAAAACCCTGTGTTGAGACCCTTCTAGGTCGCGCATCTTGACCCAACTGTTCGTCACCATTCACTATCTCAGGACTATTCGTTAACCTAAGGGATACCAATTTGTCGATGCATTTTTATGCTGACATGTCCTCTACATTAATTTTATCTTGACATGTCTCAGCACCCATTCCGAATCTGGATGTGTGGAAACAACCATAGCTAGTGGCCACTGGGATCTAGGTTAGTCAGTTTTCACTAAGACCATATCTTCTATTTTTATTAAGGACTAATTACTGGCAGCTTGAACATCATAATATCTTTCTCTTATGCTTAATAGACAATCCATGTTCCCGTGCCTATTCCATGTGTCCAGGACCTTTTCAAAATATTGATTTCCTTTATGCAGATGTTGCCATAGTTCACCCCCCTCTATGCAATGGCGGGATCATCTACTTCCTCCTGGATATCAACACAAGGCACTGGATAAAGCCTTCTGCCATACAACATATCAGCTGGTGTCAAGGCGTCAACTGAGACACTAGTATCAGCCAGATAGGTTAAAGGTCTACCATTCATTCTAGCCTCGATTTCTGTTATTAAAGTCCTTAACTCTTCTGTAGTGGCCTTGATTCTATGTAAAGTTTTCTTTAGGCTGTTCTTCACAGTATCAATCATTCGTTCAGTGAACCCGTTTTGCCATGGGGCACTAGGAGCTATGAACTGAATGTACAGTTGCAGATTCCCAGGGTCGACTTAGCAATTGGGTCATTTATACTTAAAATTAAAGGTGATGCTCTAAAGAAATTGGTTCCATTGTAGCTTATTAATTTACTAGGACAAGACTGTCTTGCAGCAAATCTTCTGAATACGTCCAGGAATGTCTCTGAACTCGAACCTTCTGCCATTTCTAGATGGACCGCCCTTGTGTAAGTGCAAGAACACAAACATATATACACCTTACGGGGAGTTCCCTCACCCGTAATAGTTATTGCCCCTGCCTAGTCAATTCCGGTTACTCTGAAGGACCGACTTATATTTACATTATCCTTTGGTAAAGAAGGTGGTCCTGGACAGTCATATGGTCGTTGTTCATACCTCCTACATATAATGGAATTCTTGAGATACTTCTTTTCAACGTGTCTACTTCTAGAAATCCAATACCTTTCTCAGACTCAGGGCAATGAAGTCTACGGCAACCCTCCATTAAGAGTTAACTCATGGACTTCCTGAACAAGTAATTGTACAAAATAAGCATTCTTTGGTAACAATATAGAATGTCTAGTTTGGACAGGCAAATCAGTCTCTACTATTCTGCCACAGCATCTATTTTGATCCTTTCTGTCAAAGAATTAACCTAAATCTCGTATCAGCTTATTATCGCTGCAAGTACCTTGGCGTTAAAGGCCAAAAATCTCTCCGCAGTATTTTCTTTGCAACTTTTAACCCAATATTCCATGGGTTCAAACTCCTCCAACTCCACTGGCTTATTTAAAAATCATACAACTAATTTAATAGTGCTGAGTTGTCATATTGATGAAAATCTACTGATGTCTATCACATTTTTTGGATCAGGTACTACAGAATCCAGGTTTGCAACACTAACCTCAACAATATTATACTGTTTCTGCTCAGGCCATTCTTTAGTAAGTAACCAAAGTAACCATTTAGGACTTTTAAACCACAATTCAAGAGGATCAACCTCTTTACTGTCGAGCCTCTCTAGAGAGGATCGGCTTGGTTTTGATTGGTGAATACATGCATAAATTTAAATCTGGTTACAATTCTTTTATAGTCATCACTATTGAGGACGAAAGGAATTTTACTGTCTTCCTTTCCTATCCATTAAAGACAAATCTCACTGTCAGTCCATATCTAAATATCCTGAAAATGAGTGTCATGAGTGGTGGTTAATACCTGGCCAATTTAGTTCCTACTTCAGTGGAAGCCAATTCCATTTGAGGTAGGATTCTTCCTTTAACTGGTGCAACTCTGGATTTGGACATAATATTTTTACTATAACCTCCTGTTGCACAGTAAGCTACTGCCCCATATGTCTTTGGAGAAGCACCACAAAATATATGCAAATGGGACTTCGTTACCGATTATTTGCCTGGGAATACATATGCCTGATGATCTTTCAAATTTCTTTCTAATCTGTTCCCATTGTTTAACATACGTCTCACCTAATTCAGTGTCCTAGTCCAACGTTTCTCAACATGCTTCTTGTACTCAACACTTGCCCCTTAAAACTATGGGGCTGACCAATCCTAATGGGTCAAATAACATGAAGACCTGACATAATAAGAATCTCTTGGTGAGTGTTACGTCAGAGAACTTAACTGGTTTTAAATTTATTTCATCAACCCCCGTATCTTAGTTATGACCCAACACATTTTGAGTTTTGGGAATGTCAGTATTAGGTTGGTCCTCTTGTATTCTATTCCTTAAAAGTGGTAAATTTATAATCTGTATTCCAGCGTTTTAACGGCAAATTTGCCTATCCACATTCGGAATTGGCTGCTTCATAAGCCTTCAATGCTTCCGTCTCTGTATCAGCAACACCTTGTAATATGGAAGGCCTGCTCTATTTATGGGAATTTGGCATTCTCAAAATGATGCTTCAAAGTGTTGCATGGTAGGAAAGGACTAGCACAAAAACCAAAGAGCACTGATTGGAAACAGCAAGTTTTCAAAGAACTATCCTTATTTTGAGGGTCCTGAGGCCAGAGGAATTTTGTAAATCTCCTATTCCCTTCTCTCAATCCTATTCTGAGAAAAGCCTTATTAATGTCTGCTGTATAAGCATAAGGTTTCTCTATAAATCTTAATAATATATTCCTCAACTTCTCTGTTAGTGTAGGTCCGCAGTTTAGGCTGTCGTTCAAGCTTGCTAGTCATTTGGACGCTCCACAACTACTATTAAAACCTATCCTTATGGGAACTGTTACCGAGTCCTTGCATACAGCGTGACGTGGTAAATAATGTCCATCTTTATGATTAACAGGAATTTCAACCTCTTCAATAAATTTCTTCCTCTATTGATCCTTTATAATATTATCATATATTGTCAGATGTTCTGGTTTGTCTCAAACTTTCTTAGAAGAGAATTTAACTGAGCCTTAGCTGCTTGGTAATTTGTTGGTAACTCCGAATGGTTTAGCTTCCATGGTAGTCCAACCCAGTACTGTCAACCTTTAAATTACACAGACTGATCATTCAAGTCCATAGTTATATTTTCTTCAGGGTTTGGTTCTTCAGGATGAATTCCCACACTATCCAAGTCCTGTAATTAGTGCACAGGTTTAATTTTCTCATCCAATAACTCATTACTTGGGTAGGTTCTAAGTCTGCACCTATTCTAGCTACCATCAATGACTGTGTAGGGGTAACAAAGACTGAGTCTACCAATTTGGCCTGTCCTCTGGCTTGCTTTGGAAAAGGCAACTGACTCACAATAAGGTTACCTCCAGGACTCTTGAACATCTGTACTTTATCTTTCTTGAAAGTCCTATGTAGGAATCTTCCACAGTAATCTGACCCAACTATCATTCTTGGGGACCCACAGTATCTGGTTTCAAATTTTGTTTAGTAAACATTATCCCGAGGCTCTGTACACAGTCAGAGGTTCTTTCAGTCCTTTGATAAATACGCTTGTTTCCACCTTATCCAGTACAGCTGCTGTTATACGGCATTTATACCGGCCAAGCTGTATTAAGAGTCTAAGTCAAAGGATTGTGCTTCCTAAGTAGTTAAAAACCCTGTAATAGCTAGATTTACTTTGCCTATAACGGGTAACTCTAATTTTTCTATAGTATCAGCAAAAATGAAGGTTTTCTGTGCACTAGTATAAAAAAGAGTGCATGGTGATACACTCTTATTTTCTATCATTACCTTCACATCTCCAATGGAACTGCAGCTGGCATTGTTATTGGACTATCTGATTGTGCAACAGTCATACTGACACTTGCAGGTTTAGGAACCTCATCCTTGACCATTTTTGGACACAAAGCACTATGATGATTTCCCTTTTTTTACACTTGAACAAAAGATTTCATCTACTTTTACACACTGTAGATGTGTTTTCTGAATTCAGACGAATCATACAACACCCCAATTCATTCAGCCTCACTATTCTAGAGGCATAATCAGGATCATTCTGACAAATTACAGTGTAATGTCGTTCACTACAAAATATACAAACTTTGCTGTCCTTTACCAGGGAAGTCTTTGCTTCTTTATTATCATCTGCTTGTCCATTCTTTCTCCTTGGTAATTTCTCTTCATATTATAAGGAACTAATAAAAGTGACAACATCCTCTTTATTTAACGGCCTACCTGAGACTGACTTAGGTTTCACAGCCAGTTGGTTAGAGGTCCTTTTCTTTACTTCAACCTTCGGTTAGCTTTCACCAGGCTTCGCTGTTCCTTGCAAATACAGCAAGCTCGCCCCGAACACGTTCTCACCGAACGCGCTCGCAATTATATGCGGTTAGTGCTGGGATACGTATAAGACAACGTAAGATTAAAGAACCATTACGAAAACTATAAATTTACGCAAGAGAGGCGGCCTTTGAAAGGCCATATCTCCTTGAACATCAGCGTAGCACAACGCACGGGTTGTTTTGATCACGTGATCGTATCCTGCTTTTCCATAGTACTGTATTTGTAAGTTAAATATTTACATTACTGTTCCGGTAAGTTTATGTACAAGTTAAAGTACTATTAAATAACATTAAAGCAAGAAATAAAGTCTTATAACCAGTTTACCTGATAGGCATCGGAATATTGCCTTTTTTATTTGTTCGTTAAAGATTTGCCTCATCGATTTTCCACGGTACTGTATTTGTACGTTAAATATTTACTGTTCTGGTATGTAAGTTAAAGCACTTAAATAAAGTTAAAGCGTTACATAAAGCCTTGTAACCAGTTAACCTGATTTATATGATTACCCATGATTGGCGGGTTCCGAGACAATTCTCCGTCGTCAATTCGCCGTCAGACAAATCCCCGTCAAAACATGGACGATTCCCCGTCAGGACAGTTCGCACCCTGAACGATTCCCCGTCATTCTATTAATATACTTATTTCGCCTTTGAATTATATTTTAGCGTAACCCACAGCCGTCTTCATTAATGACGGCGAATTGTCTTGTTATTGTTGTGATGGCGAACTGACTTGACGACGAATTGTCCCGAAACCAATCGGCATCGGAATGTTGCCTTGTGTTTACATATTTGTGTGTTAAAAGTTTTGCTGTGCTGTACCGTATTTGTAAGTTATAACTTTAAATAAATATTCTAACCACTTAAAGTGCTTCATATTGATTACCAATGGCAGATAACAGCAAAACACCACATTTAGGGAGTCTAGGGAACAAAATAAATAGTTGTTAAAACTTATGCGGTTTTGCGCCGAAAGCGCCACGGTTGGAACGAAACCCTCGCGTTAGGGGCGAGCTAGCTTTTGCAAAGTTGCATTGAGACATCCTTAATCTCCTTACAGGAGAATTGATCTTTCTGGTACCTATCATACAATGCATCCCTGGTTCTAGATATTATCTTTAAGGATACAATTCTAGAAAACACCCAATCTGCTGCTTTTACATCTTCGTAAGTACCTACAGCTTTTAAATTACAACTCACTGCATTCCGGAAGTTCTGCAAAGAATCAAAATCATGTTTAGAGTCTTCAGTAACTGGGTAATGACCTGCTCCCTATCTTCATAATTATGTCTACGGATAGTCAAAACCGCCTCATAATTATCCACTTCAACAGGCAATTCATTTAACAACTTATAAGGCATGCCCTTGACCTGTCCTAACAGACAGGAGAATTTACTAACCTGGGAGAGGTCTGTTCTGTCATGGACTAAGTATCTGAATTTATCCCAACAGGATTACTAATTTTGCTCCCCATCAGACTCAGGAAGCGTAATCTTTGGTAGTGTGGTTTTACAACACGGGTCTACACCTCACGTTTCTGCACAAGAATGAGCTAATTCTGTTTCAAGCAACTCTACGATATTGATGCTCATCTTGATTATTTTCAAACTTCGTACTTTCCAATTCACACAGATCTTTATCATCTTCCTTCACAATAGCTGCTTCTAAACTGCTATAAATTTCATCATACTTAGTCCATCTGTCCTTTAAGATCTTCAAAATACTTTATAATTTCTTTTTTGACAGTGGTATTTCCTCTATTGATTCCTTACTGTCGTTTATAGCTCTGGTTACCCATCCTGCCCTACCACTCATTAACTTCTTTAACAATGAAAGGGACATTTTGGTTGATTACCTTAGGTGATTATCACAACCTTCAAAATTTCAATATTTTCAATTTAAATTTTGTTGACTGTGGGTAAGGTTTTAACCTTGCTCCCTGGGCTGTTAAACCGCTTGAGTTGTACTGTTCTCCGCATAAGCATAATCCCACAAAATTAACAACTTAATTTGTTACCCTGAGCCCAGATGCAGGAAGTTCTTCAATATTCCATTGGTCCACCCATTTGCTTCTACCGTGTAGGCGTCCCTCTTACGTTCTATGTCTATCTATCTATTGCCAGACGCCTCAATCCCGTTTGGGGTGGCCACAAACAAATCGCCTCCACGTCGTCCTGTCCCCCGCCATTTCATTGCCCTGCTCCCAACTCACACACCCGTCTCTCATATACCTCTCCACCCCATCCCTCCATCTCATCCTCGGCCTCCCCCTCCCTCTTCCCCCTCCACCTCACTCACATACACTCTCTTCGTCAGGCTTTCACCCTCCATCCTCTCCACATGGCCAAACCACCGCAGTGTGTTCCTCATAACACTTCCTATCACATCCACATCCACACCACAACGCTCCTTTATATCCTCATTCGTCAGCCTGTCTCTCCATGTGACTCCACAGGCTCCTCTTAAATAACTCATTTCCACTGCTCTCACTCTTGACTTGTGTCCTTCCAACAACGTCCAAGCTTCACTTCCATACGTTAGAGTTAGTATCACAATACTGTCATGTAGTAACTTTTTCACTTCCATGCTCACTTCCCTGTTTCTTATCACTGCTTTCAAAGAACCAGCAACCTTTCTTCCCTGCTGTACCCTTTCAAGCACTTCACCCTCCAAACCTCCATCCTTACTCATCACACTACCCAAGTACTTAAACGTACTCACATTTTCCAATTCCTCACCATCCAACCTCGCTGTACATTCACTGACTTCACCTCTCTCAAAGACCATCACTTTACTCTTCCCTACATTCACCTTTAGATTCCGTTTCTTACAGACTCTCCCAAACTCATCCACCAAGCCTTGCAGCTCCCCTACGTCTTCACTCAACAACACAGTATCATCTGCAAACAACAGTACAGGGAGTTTCCAGACACTATCCTCTCTCACCATGGCCACTCCAACATCCACTACCCTACCTTGTACTTCTTTTACTACCCCATCCATGAACAGATTGAACAACCATGGAGACATGACACATCCATGTTTCAACCCAACCTCCTAAGAGAAAAATTCACTTAGTTCACCATCCACACGCACTGCAGCCTTAGCACCATCATACATACTCTTCACAGCATTCAACAACTTTCCATCTACTCCATATATTCTTAATACTTTCCACAATCCTTGTCTATCCACCCTGTCATATGCTTTCTCCAAATCCATGAAAGCCGCATACAACTTCTTTCCCTTCTCTAGAAACTTTTCCACTAAAGATCTAAGAATGAATATCTGATCTACACAACCTCTTCCCTTCCTAAAGCCTTCCTGTTCTTCTCCAACTAATTCCTCTGTTCTTTCTCTAACTCTGTCAATAAGTATCCTACCATACACTTTTTCTATTATACTAAGAAGACAAATGCCCCTATGATTACCACACACTTCTTTTTCCCCTTTTCCCTTGTACAAAGGAATAATTATACCTGACTTCCAATCCTTCGGGACTCTACCTTCCTCCCAGGCCAATCTGCACATTTTCCACATCCATTCTACTACTATCTCTCCCCCATGCTTCAGCATTTCATCACACACTCCATCAATTCCTGGGGCTTTCCCCAATTTAACTTTCTTCATTGCTTCCACAACTTCTATCCTACTGATTTCTTCCTGTCTTCTCACCCCCCCTCCTCCCAGCCATTCCCCAGCCACTTATACTCGCATTACTTCCATCTTGTATGTTCAACAATTTCTTAAAGTGTTCTCTCCATCTGCTCACTTTTTCTCCCTTCTCCACTAGTAATCCACCATTTTTATTTTTCACTCCCCTGCTAACCTCACATCCACCCTGTCTTACTCTCTTCACCTCTTTCCAGAACATTTTCTTACAGTCCCTCCACTTTACACTCAAATTCCTTCCAAATTCCTCATCCACTCTCTTCTTACTCTCTCTTACTAATCTTTTCACCTCTCTCTTTCTTTCTACATATAACTCTCTCTTCTGCCTCTCAACTTCTTCCACGCCCCTATTTCTCATCCATTCATTGTATGCTTTCTTCTTTTGTGCCACAACCTGTCTCACTTCTTCAGTCCACCACACTGTTCCTTGCACCCCCTCCGTCTTCTATGTAATTTATGAATTACCCTTTAGCTTGACGGTTCCAATAAATACCGTCAGCTTTAAGGGTTACCAGGAATGATTGGGCATTATAATGAATATAATCCCTTTTAGCTGCATATTCTCAGCAACTTGCTATTTCCGGCCCTGCTGACTGATTTTTATGTGTCATAGCTAATTGGTGCATCATATGGTAGATTTCTAGGCTCGAGGAGAACTATGGCTACAGAAGAGCTACACAACCCTTCAATAGCCCCAATCACAGCAATAATATTCTCCACAACGTCATTAACTTCCACATCCTCATAAATATCATTATCTCCGAGAAAATGGATGGCATGGTGGTGTTCCCAATCCAATGCTGTATTTAGCCATTCATCACTTGAAAGGGACCTAGCTTTTCCTTCCAGAGCCCGGTATTTACATATTTCTGTGTCTGGCAACTCTACCATGCGCAGGGTCAGACTATGCTCCACAAATGCAACCTTAAACCCGCTTAAAGCGTCTGCACACATCTGTATTCCTCACTTAGGGCACCATATTGTCAGAAATTTTGAAAGTATTCTTCTATCAAGGAGTCTCTTGGAATGAGTGTGGTATAAACTGACACCCTAACTCACCTATTATTATCTCCTTTATCCTAGTTAGCTCCCCTTCATTTGGCCAAATCTTAAAGGATACATAGCTAGATAAGTTGGACTGACAGATAATGATGGGCTTGCATCTTGGTTGGGTTATGTGAGTCAAATCCATGCGTTCTTAATGCAGTATATACAGTGTTCTCCAGTTAGCTAGCTGACTTGAACTGAACCAAAAATGGCGTATCTCCTCCTTCATTGGATTCAGAGATGCCAAATATTATTTAATTACGATTACTAAAACTCAATGAATTTCTTCAAGAAATTTACACGGATGGTCTAACTTAACAAGTTAATCTTAGTTTTAAATAAAAATTAAAGCCAAATATTCGTTTTATTTACGTTTAGATGTATAAGACTCATTTTCCACGTCACCATACCACGCATACGCAGTCATGTACATGGAATATTGTTATAATTATAGGAAATTTATACATGTATGTACATGATTACTGTACATAAAAGGTTAAAACCGGGTAGCATTTAATTTATTAATAATAAAGAATATAAACCAGAACACTAGAGCAAATCTCTGGGTTATTAAACCTCTTTTAACCAGCACTATATGTTCTCCGGTAAATTCCTCTGCTTTTTAACAACTAACAAGGACAACTATAATAAAAAGTGCGCATATACCGCTATACAGTACACAGGATATCTCCTTCTGGGAGAAATAGTTTCCACAATTTTTTTCAAACAAACAAAGACTCTCAAATGCCAAAATAGAATACAGGCTGTAGTATAATCCTCCTGTTTTTAAAGGTTTATCCCAAATCTGTGCACAGTAAGAACAGTCTTTTACAAATGCAGAGGTTCGAGATTGATTCGGGACCATATGGGGCACTGCTGAAGTGAACCACCATATGGGGCAGAATAGAGTGAAGCACTCTACGTACTCTGAGCCTGATAAACCTTTAGGAGTTACTGTCAACGGCCATATAAGACTTTGAAAAGCTCCTTGTGTGTGAGGAAGCTGAAATGAAGAGTCATAAAGAGCTTCTCTCAATTGTCTCGCATCTAATAATATGTTAATTAACTGAAGAAGCTGAAAGTCTCCCTGAAAACGATATAAAGTCTATCTATCTATCTATATACCTAGGCTGCTTCCCCCAAGGAAAGGGAGGTAGCTCTGAAACTTTTTCAACACCTAGTGAGATTTTGCTATAATAACCAGCAATACTGAAATGCACTGACGCTCGGTTTTCGAGGCTCCACACTTATGAAGAAAGACCTGGCCTAAACTGTGATTTTGAAGGCAAAATTCCTGTTGTCTCTCCTGCTTCCTTCTCCATGAACTTTGTCTCATGAATCCGCAACAACAGACACAGATAAATCAAAGATCAGTGTAATCATTATCGGTTGGTTCCGAGTAACGGGAATTTATCAATTTCCCCATAGAGGCAGAATAGGCGACAATACTTTTGCTGCCGATAGTACATGCATTACTTCTTGTTTCTGAACAAGTGAACGACACCACACGGACAAATCCTCTCTGTGATCAGTTCTAGTGGTTCAATATTACTTTGATCACTATCTGTTCACATTCTGGTAACACAATTATTAGCCTGTGCTTATTTAAGATTCATTTCCCGGCTTGTAGCTGCTACAGAATACGGAGGAATTTTCATGTACAAGTGTATACAAAATTACTGATCCACCTCATTACGGTAAATAACGAGACCGTGAGCAATGACTTTCGAAATCCTGTGATGCTACCTATAGAGTCCACCAGACTTTTTACAATATTACCGTATGTGTTTCAATACTTTCCAGCTAAAAGGTGGTCTTGCTATTGTCCGCTACTGTTCAATCAACACAACAAATAAAAGCACCCTTAC
>NC_136991.1:38894693-38907002 GCF_032717465.1 Coenobita brevimanus
GGCCCAAAATTTCAAATGGGCAAAAAACCGTCAATTTTCACCCGATTTACTCAAAATTTGATATGTGACATCTTTGACCTGATATCCTGTTGTGTCTATACGTCGGCACTAAAATGACTGCCGGGGACGGGTTTATTGAGCCTAGGCTCCGCTTCTTGTTGGTTCTTTCATCCCCAGGCGCTCTCTTATCTTGAATTAAAACGTCGGGTAACTACATAACTGAAATAAATTATACACCACTCATATGAAAACATATTTTCATTAAAATCTTGCTATCACCCGACGATTACATTTGTCTTAGGGAATACATTTCGAACTGGAATGGTTACATACAGTCTTCATTGCCGGTTTCATCACCAGTTCTCTTATCCTGAAGAAAAACAAGCGGGTACCTATATGAATAAAATTAATCATACATCAGTTGTTCCAGGTGCTGTTCATCTTGACACCAATGACTTACTTTCCATTCTCTTCCTACTAATTTCAGAAGATTTTATACGGCGTAGTGGAGACTTCTTTCAACTAGGGGAATGGATACAGCCTCCAATAGCCCTTCCAGTACGAAAACTTTTTCTTAACAGTATAAACAAGAACAAACTGTAAAAAAGATGTCGCTGCACTGAAGGGGTTGAACTTACAAAATAATATGGCAGTGAAGGAGAGAAGGAGATCCATACTACTACTAAATTTTTTCCAAGAGATTTAAAAAAAAAAAAAAGACTGATAAAACATGATGAGCAGAAATGACTTACCAACGCTCGAAATTAAATAAATGTGTTCCTTTCCCCGGACTTACCAGGTGTCTCTCCAAGTTAATTTCTCACGGGACGAGGACCCCCAAACTTTTAAAAGTTGGCGACAGGTCTTTCCCCGCCTCGCAAGACACCCAAAGTTAAACTGCTTCTTGACGTTTTCGATACGATGGCGTGTTTTGCGTTTTAATTACACTCCTGCATGACGATTTTATTGAATGATCTTGTCTGGAAAGTTAATCAAGAATATATATTACCCCTATAGTTCAAAGTCTCTCCTCCGCAGAACAGAACTGTCTGGAAATTGCTATAATTATATTGAAAGATTTGTTCTCTGATTGAAGGACTGATGCAATGATGAAGCGAATAATGGTAATAATGATAATAATAATAATAATAATAATAATAATAATAATTCCCAAAGACAAAGAGACCTGAATTATTCTTGCTAGATTACCTCCTGACAATTGACATTTTTATTCATGCAAAAGGAAGGGACCAAAGGCTGGAAACTTCGAAAAGTTGTCCATTTCACAGAAGAAGAACAGGAGCAGAGCCAAGATTAACATCTGTTCACAAGATCTCTTCTGTCCAAATGAATATTGAAGACCAAGGGGCGTGTTCCAGGTGGCATATTAGATACTGTAACGCCTCAGTGATTTGTATTACGTATTATACTTTAACATTTTTGTATTTTATTTATATCGCTTTAATATCAACAGTTCGCAGCAATAACATACAGGTCGATACTGAGTCGTACTGTGCAGGATAAATCGTAAAGGAAGAGATATTACGAAATCTCCAAAGTCACTTACAATACGGTCCTACATCTGATCGCTACGGTTCGAGAAAATCCCCACCTGACTCAGAAGTGGTTTATCTCTTGAACTATCGTGGTCTTTTGTAACTTCAACTCGATCGTCTGGGAAAGAGAAAGAGTATGGAATAACAAACTGTCATGCTACAGAATTAAATAATGGACATTTTTTCTAACTTATTCAGTGAGAGAGACTGTTAGTAAGCTAAAATCGTTGTAGGTGGCAAGGATAATATGAATAAGTCATCATCGAGGTCAGTGGATGTTTACTTCATTGATTCTAACTTGGCCCATATTCTTTATCTTTTACAGCTTGCTTCACGCAGCTTGGTGCTAGAAAAAGACAACAGTACGGCTCTGCATCCTTTACACTGCACTTCTTTGTGACTGGCACCGTATTCTTGCGTTAATTGTCCGTTACAACTCAGCATTCCAGATGGAGAGAATTTAGGCTAAGCAAGAGTGAAATGCGTATAGTAACTCTGAATATAATCCTCCTTACCATAGCTAGCAAAAGTTATCCCCTTCAATACGAAGAGGTATCTTCTATATTGAATAAAATCGAATGTCGGCAGTAGGAGAAACACACACTGTTCACCGTCGCACAAAAAGGTCATATAACTGTAGACTGATACAAAGCTTCACAGCGAGGGGCACTATTAAACCACACATTAGCGGCAACCAGAGGAAATTACAGGCTGGCTCGTAAAAGAACAGCACTCCACTAGAAACTCACATGCCAGTATCTTATGTGTTACGGGGACAGTTCAGTCGGCATCTTATGTGTTGCGGAGACGGTTCAGTCGGCATCTTATGTGTTGCGGGGACGGTTCAGTCGGCATCTTATGTGTTGCAGGGACGGTTCACTCAGCACCTTATGTGTTGCAGGTAAGGCTCAGTCGGCATCTTATGTGTTGCGGGGACGGATCAGTCGGCTAGTGTGGGAGTGGATGTGTCAGTGGTATTAGAAAATAAAAGACGCAGGGTAGATATTGATACTACTGACTGAGCCGTCCCCACAACACACAAGAAATTGCCCGGCGGAGTGGAAGTGGAATGTCATAGGCCACGCTGTACATCATAAACGTATTGCACAAAGGTCGGAAGCCATAGGGATGCTGTTTCCAATATTTTTACGCTCTTGTAAAATCCGACACATCATATTTCATATCGGTAGTGGAAGTTAGGGCTAGGAGGCTGATGGTGGTGGTGGTGGTGGTGGGGATGGTGATGAAGATTAATGGGAGGATGGATGGTTGATCATGATCATGTAACATGTTTAGGAGGCTGATTGTGATGAAGATTAATAGGTGGATAGATCGATGGATGGGTGGATAGGTAGATAGATAGGTGGATGATGATGATGATGATATGTTGCTCGGCTACCCTGATCGAACGCAAGGTTTCATGACAAAACCACGACTAGTAGGCTACCACCGCCACCAATTTATTCATTTACTACGGACTAGTAAAGACCTCCGAAGCTGAACATTTGCTTCACAATGTGTATGGAATAGGACGAGCCAAGAACTAATTATTATTCAGGTAAAGACGAAGATTCACTGACAGGTTACCATTAACTCTCTCTCTCTCTCTCTCTGCGCAAAAATGAAAATCACGGTAAAGAAAGAGAATTGATCTGAAGTTTCTTGTGAACTCGGACGTTCATTCACAAATAAATTTACAATCAGTTTACTATCATAAATTAGATTTATTTTCGTAGGGAGGACGAAAATAGGACAGCACTTTTTTTTTTTCTTTACCTGGCTCTTGTTCTTTCTGCATAATTATATCCGAGGAACAACGAGGAAGTGACTGAAAGTTTAATTGTGAATCCGAAGCCGAGGTCGTGTTGTTGTAGGCCATGGTGTGTGTGTGTGTGTGTGTGTGTGTGTGTGTGTGTGTGTGTGTGTGTGTGTGTGTGTGTGTGTGTGTGTGTGTGTGTGTGTGTGTGTGTGTGTGTGTGTATGCGTGCGTGCGCGCGCGAGCGCATCAAAATTGATGTAATGCCATAAAACAATTATGCTATTGATGTTAGATGCATACAGACAAACAGACAAAAAACTTAATAAAAAATATTACCACCTTGGCGATGGTACAGTACCAATGGCTTCACAATGATTTTCGAACGACCGAGTAAAGCATTATATTTGTCACTCTCGATGCTTCCTTCGCGCTAACTTGACGCTAATCTTTATCCTCTTTCAGCTCATTTCACGTACCCCAGTTACAGAAAAAGACAACACTACAGCTCAGTACCATTTTCATAACGCTTCTCGGTGACTAGCATCACATCCTAGTGTTAATCTCTTGTTACAATTCAGCATTCAAGATGCAGAGATGGAAATTTTAAGAAAAGTTAGAGATAAAAGAGTAAAGTTATTTGCTCCCCTGTTCCTCCTGCTGGAGCTATCTCACCCCATAAATAACTGCAAAGCAGGCTTAGGATTATGGTGACGATGATGAACGATTTTATTATTCTAGTCTAGTCGAAAACAATGTAATTGGAGCGGAAATAACTCAAAAAAAATTCCCCAAGAAACACGCAACCGTCGATTACAAAGCAAGATGCCTATTTCTGTTCGAAGTACAATTTAATATGCTGGAGTAATGAGACAAAATCCAAAGATTTCGCGATTGAACCACGATGTCAAGCCAGGGCCTTGTCGATATAAAATAATATACTCTTTTCACCTTAATCTATCCTAGATTTTTCTCATTTTGCAGCTTATTTCTAGCAGCTAAGTGGCAGCAAATGTCATTACTGTGACTCTATATCCTTTCTATAGCATTTCTTCATGATTTGCAACATAATGATGGCGTTAATCTATTGCTACAGCTCAGCATTTAAAAAATGTCATTTTTAGGCCAAGTTAAGGTGAAAGGGGTGTAGCTGCACATGAATCAGCATAAGACGCAAAGTAAATCGCAAAGCAGGGCATGCTACGGCTCTCAGACACAACCAGCACCGCGAACTGCAGCAACATCTCCTGCTGTGATTGTCCTGCACTAATATGCCCGAGTCTGACGGTGGCTCTTTATAGCCCATTACGGAATATTAAGGAGCGCACACTGAGACTGCACCCACCAGAACAATGACCAGGTGTAAACAGCCGTCTGACAGAGAGAGAATATTCCGTTGTCTGGTTTTGTGTGTGTGTGTGTGTGTGTGTGTGTGTGTGTGTGTGTGTGTGTGTGTGTGTGTGTGTGTGTGTGAATCAGGAGGTGTTTGTACAGGTGGTAATATTGTGGTGGATGTAATGGTGTTGTACTATTCTAATTCCTGTCATAACCTGCTAAGAACAAATTTCCTCTAGCACTAATGTGCACCTTCTCTCATTTATAACTCTTAGTGGTGGACGTTCATTTTCACTTGGTTAAATATTCTATGTTACATTCAGAAAAATTCTAATTATACTCAACTTCCTTATTTTCTATAGTCTTTTTTTCATCATAGGAGTGACACGTCCTCAGAAAGGTTAAAATGATTATAGTTCGCTAAGTTTTTTGGCAAAGGTACCCCGCCCCCCTTGCATCTACTCATCTGACGTATAGGCCTAATGAATGATCCGTAAACTGCGCTTCTCTAGAAATTCACGTGGCAGTATCATGTGTGTTGCGGGAACGGGTCATTCGGCTAGTGTGGGCCTGGTTGTGGCATCTGGAGCAGGAAACTAATAAATGACGGAAGAATGATACTGATAATGCTTATTGAGCCATACCCACAACACACCAGAAATCGTCCAGCGGAGTGCAATTGGAGAGTTATATATTGGCCACCTTGTATATGTGAGTAAGGTACTGCATCAGCTCTTCCTAATACCAGTTTCATTTCGCTAAATGTACATTATTTAGCTTAATGTGTCACCATCACCCACACATCATATCTATGTAATAATCATATCTGTGTAACAATATATCTCTTTAAGTTTAGCCAGCTACTCCTAGACGCATGGACTGATTTTGATGAAACTATGCTGGAACACTCCCTACGATCCTAGACTTTGCAAAAACATTTATGGTTCAAAATAAATAATTTATCTGCGAAATTCTTGTCGTTAACCCCTCAATGGTCTCTTTTCTCTAACGGAGCCAAGTCCATTTTCTTCGGGCTTTACCATATATTAGGTTATTCATACACATGATTTTTATTTTAAAGTTCAGGAAAATAAACAAATGGTGACTGACCAAAAAAGCCTTGATGGCGGTCTTACGAGAGTAATATTAATTTATAATTGTTTTCTAATTAAAAAGAAAAAAATAAATGGTGCTACCGTATATGTTGATAGTGATATAACACATTTACTTGTATAATGAGAATTTGCAAACTTTTTCGCTCGTGGCCCTTCAAGATTCACCCAGTCACGGCTCAGCATTCAAAGTTAGGGGCGTGGTCCAGCTTGGCCAAGGTTAAATAATGGACGATAATCTGGCACTCTCTAATACTGCCATCCATTCCTTGACTGTGTTCTGACCGGTTTTTGATCGTGGATATGGCAACATGGTAATGAAGTAGAATCCTTATCTTATCAATGAGTGGATCATAAACATGTGTACGGACATTATATAACTGATTATACCTTACTGGATAAACGGCTTGGAGGATCACTACTGAATAATGATAAATTCATTCTAAGGTATATGTTTAGTATTACTGTCATGATTTAATCGGTTCACTACCAAAAATCTCTTAAAAGCAGAATAAAATTGTCTGGCTGTTGGAATGGGGATAAATGTGGATTACCTCAAACACCTTCACCACACAGGGTCTCTCATAAGCTGAATAAAATCGTGTGGTTGTAGCGAGTGTAAACCCTAAATTTACACGTCATGGTTCTGTAGGGTTAAGTGGTAGTTGGGGCAATGCTTAGGAAGCCTTCTTAGCTGTCATATTCTTATCATCTTAGACTCACGGTGGGTTCCTAATTGTCCATTCATTTATTTTGGGTTGTATTCTAGGTGTATCTGGAGATTTTGTAACACTTCCACCTTTCCGATTTATGATTTATTCTGCATCTTACATGTCACTGTCATCTTGTATGTTATTTATACAAACTATGACTATAATCATGAGGATAATATATATATATATATATATATATATATATATATATATATATATATATATATATATATATATATATATATATATATCATGTAAAATATTACAGTGAAAAATACAAAAAAAATAATCGCTATGAAATAGGTGCTACAAAGTTTCCCACGCTACCTAGAATATAGCCTTAATCATTCAATCCACTTCAGTCTGTTGGTCTAGAAGTTTACAATATCGCTGTAGCTCCTTCGCTATGAGGGGTCTCTCCTAACTAGAATAAAATCGTCCAGCGGTGGCAAGAACATATTATAAGATGGTTGGTAAACAGCGTTCCATTTCCAACTCACCTGGCGATATGTAGCATGCAGCGGAGACGGCTCAGTCTGCTGATGTGAGCGTGGGTGTGCTAGCAGGAGTAGGAAATTAATTAACGTTGCCTGATAACGCAGACTCAGCCGCCCCCGCAACACACGAGAAATTACGCGGCGGAGTGGAAGAGGAGTGTTATATATGAACCATCCTGTATATATAAACAAGAAATCGTATTGAAGGGATTTATAAAGACTGCCTCTAACCTTTTCAGTACAGGAGTTCTGCCCTAACCTGACTAAAATCGTGTGTTGGTAACACAGATTAAAAAGGACATCCATCGTACTGAAGGGGTTATTAATAAGTTGCTCCACCTAGGTAGCCAGAGTGTACTGGCTACATATGCATTCCTTCATTGTGCAGACTAAATTGGATAAGTGCAGCATTCCTGCCTATATAACAATGGCTAGTGTTGTATCTGTCCCTTACTATATAATATAAAGCATTATTGGACAAATATGAATGCCATACTCACCCAGTTTAGTCTGCTCAGTGAAGGAATGCATAACTAGCCAATACAAAGAATCATGTCGCTAGACCAAGGGCCGTATTCCCATGCGTTTAGGAGGCTTTCTTATCTCTTTTCCTTGGCAGTATGTTTCTCATGTTACACTTCGGCAGTACAGTGGCTGAGTGATGGTCGCAGGAAACCGGGCGATAACGGGCCACGGTTCGAATTAACATGTTATGCTGGAGGCTTTCCTGTCGTGTAAAATCAGGTCAAGGACGTTGGCTGGTCTCACACGGGTTAAATGACCAGGCCCACGGTAGCCTATTATTGGCTCTTCCACGTCCGTCGCCCTCCGGGATGTCGAAAATATTAGTGTGCCAACTGATAAGCAAGAGGTATCAGAGAGCCTTCATGCTGACGAGAATTCTGGCCCAGCACATGCACCACACATTTCTCCTCCTAAATTAAGACAACATAGTAACTCCCTCTCTCCTTCACTTCTGGCTGCGTGCTGCCTGGCGGCGTCCTGTCACCATCCATCCCCCTGCCCTGTTTGCCGCTGTCTGCTGTCTCTGCCACTGGTGCTCTCTGCTCTGTCCTGACGCGCCCAGATCCAGGGGTGCAGTCAGCGCCCTCCAGGAACCAACACTATGGCACCAGAAAGTCCAAAAACATAGCTAGGATAAATATTTTAGACACCAAAGCAAGTAAGATATTCTGCCTCCTATTGGTTTTAGTGCTTTCCGTTTAATGTCAACCCCTTCAGTCCGAGGATGTATTTTTTTTTTATTCTTGCAAGCATCAGACGATTTTATTCTGCTTACAACAGCACTCTAGCAGCGAAGAGGTTAATGCAAGCTATATATAACTTTACCAGATGGAGAGTCTCTCCAAAGCAGAATAAAATCGTCTGGTATTAGCAATAATGTAATATGCGTCATCCGAGTGAAGTGGTTCACTCTTTTTGACATGGTGACGTCTTTTATATTCATTCTTGTCATCACCAGACGATTTTTTCCGCTTTGGTTCAATACTGCCATCATTAACCCCTACTTTAACAGGGCTGTCCCCAAAGCTGCATATATTCGTCTGGTAGTTGCAAGAGTAAACTAGACAAAATCCGTCATCGGACTGAAGGAATAACTCTTTGGCTGCGGTGAATATAAGTAAATAAAAACGTTTGAACTCAGCTTGAATTAAATTAATGAGTTTTCAGTTCTTGCTCCAAAAGTTTATCCAGATGATTCTTTTAACTTTTTGCCACTATGGGCTTCTCTGGGCTTAATGATCATAAAATCGCATAAAGTTGGCGTGTACAAAATACACAAGAGGAATATCGCAGTCGAAGGGTTAGGGTACTATTCTTATACTGAGCCGTGTTCTCTTTGGCACGGAAGACATAGTGTACTTCTTCATTTAAAGTTGGGGACAAACGCCGTGAGGTGCTTAGCTGGTGTTATCTCCATTACTTAGGTATTCGGGTCTATGGCAAGTTAAGTCACCAACTACCCTGGGATAGAGGGCCACTGCATCATCCAAGGACATAAAGTGATCTTACCACAGTTATCTCCCCTATGTGCTGCCCTCGGTACTCACACAAAGGCTGGATGGACAACCGAGTCGAGTGGCACCAACAGTCTGCATCCAGGATTTGAGCCTGGCGTTATCAGGCCGACAGCTTAGTACCTGGAAATGCTAATCGTATGGGAACCGTGTCTGGTTACATCTTAATATTTTCTGGTATGTTATTTATATCCATTTAATAACGGCATAACTGCATCTCCAGCAAAAGGATATCAACCCTCCCAGTCATTTAAGACTTGCTCAGCTGAATAAATCTTCCGGCGTTAGCAGTAATAACATACCAAAGTTGTCACGACCATGGAGTTAATGGTGACAGTATTAACACTAAAGGTCCTATGACCCTCTCGGGTGATCAAAAAGATCACCCGACTTTAGTTGGGATACACTACAAGGTTAGCTCTCACCATGGGGGTTAATGTGCATGAGACAAAACAAATGACCGAGAAAAATGTTAAAGTCTCCTAAGCCAACGAGAATACGAGCCTTTTAGATCAAGGGCAAAACTGTAATCAGCTTTAAGTAAACCTGTAGATCAACTAGCTCCAGTAACTTTCTGACGTCACCGAGGTTAACCACTTCACTACGATTAAGCATTTTTCATAATCCTTTTTGTTGTCTTCAAATGATTTTTTGTCAACTTTGAAGAGACTCGTGGAACTCGGGGGATTTTAATGAGATCAATGAAAGTCGTCCAGAGGCAACAAAAACCTACTGCAAAAAGATATCGTCGTACAGAAGGGGTTAACAAACTAACCTCATCAACCCCTTCAACCCAATTCCGCGTTTTCTCTCTCTCTCTCTCTCTCTCTCTCTCTCTCTCTCTCTCTCTCTCTCTCTCTCTCTTTTATGCTATTTACAGGCGAATTTACAATTAAGATCTCTAGTGTTAAGGTAATTAATGAAGGATAAACCTAAGCCGATGACGTGTTGTTCCAGTCTGTCCCTCCTATTTACAGACTGACTGACTGGTTGATTGATTAAATTAGTTTATTAAAAAGATCATGGCAGGGTAACAACAGAGGACATCGCCGCCTTTAACAACAGGATAAAACGCAGAGTAATGAGTACACACACACACACACACACACACACACACACACACACACACACATACGTATATCATCGGCTATTGGAAGTCCATTGCTGTACAAAGGCCTCCCCCACTTTATTCCACGAATTTCTTCACTGAGCCAATCTCTGCCAAGTTTTGCGTGCAAACTTCTCTATCTCGTCTCTCCACCTCCAGACTGGTGTTTTTCTGCTACGCTTACAATCTCTTGGGGTCCAGTCAGTCAGCCTCTTGCTCCATTAGTTATCCCTTATTCTTGCTACATGACCTGCTCACTTCCATTTCTGTTCGTTTATAACTTCTATAATGTCTTTTACTTTAATCTGCTCTTTTGCCCAAGTCGATTTTTTCCTGTTTCTTAAAGATATTCCCAACATAGGCCTCTCCACTGCTCTCTGAGAACGGATTAGTTGTTTTTCCATCGATTTTGTCAGTTTCCAGGTCTCACACCCGTACGTATAATATATATAATTATATATATACATATATCTATATATACATCTATCGATCTACCTCTCTCTCTCTCTGTATATATATATATATATATATATATATATATATATATATATAGATAGATAGATAGATAGATAGATAGATAGATAGATATGCTAAGAAAAGAACCTTGTGACGGGTCGCTCAGCACTTGTACAATACAAATAAGAGCCGGTTCAGAACAGCGCTTCGCTCTGAAACAAGTGCTTTGTGAAGAACATACTCTAAATAAGTCGTTTACGAACAGCTGCCGCCGCCACCACCACCACATATTCCACCACAACCACCACAGCTAACACTCCACCGCCAAGACAGCTAACACCACCACCGCCACCACAGCTAACACTCCACCGCCAAGACAGCTAACACCACCACCGCCACCACAGCTACCACCACCACCACCATCACTGCTGCTACCACCATCACAGCTACGACCACCACCACCATCATCATCACAGCGAATTCCTTTTTCTGCTGAATAAAATCGTCTTCTTAGCATCAATGAAGTAACAGACATCGAAATGTATATATGCAACCCCCTCTTCTCTCTCTCTCTCTCTCTCTCTCTCTCTCTCTCTCTCTCTCTCTCTCTCACTCTCGATACATGAAACTAAATGGATGTGACCTGCCACATTTTTCCGCAAACGCAATGTGTAACATCAACTGGGACAATTGTTAGGGGTAAAAACACCGTCAGAAAATTCCAGTCGACATGAAACAGAACCCTGCACACCTGGGACCCAATGCCAATCATCCTGCCAAGTTTCAAAATATTTGTTTTTTTCAGTTTTGGCTGCGCTACACCCGCATACACACGTACATACACAGACTCTTAGAATTATACTGCACATAAGTATGTATGTATGTATGTATGCAAATATATATATATATATATATATATATATACAGTATATATGTATATATATGTGTATATATATATATATATATATATATATATATATATATATATATATATATATATATATACATAAATGTATGTATATATACAGTATATATATGTATATGTATATATACATATACACAAACACACACACACACACACACACACACATATATATATATATATATATATGTATATATATATATATATATATATATATATAAACAGTATATGTATATATACAGTATATGTATATATACAGTATATGTATATATATATATATATATATATATATATATATATATATATATATATATATATTGTGTGATACGTGTGGGCGCTCACCATCCACTCATTCGATGTAGTGCTGCTCTCGGGTGTCTGCCCTTTCCTCTCCATCCTTCTTTCCTTCCATTCTCTTCTGTCTTTCTTTCCTTCATTCTTTCCTTGTCCTTCTTTCTACGGGTGACTTTACACTCCCTCTTCTGTCTTTCTTTCCTTCATTCTCTTCCACTACCTTCAGCCTGTGGGTGACTCTACACTGAGTGACAAGCCAAATGGTTTCCTGTGCACCAGGAAACTCATTTACTACGCTGGGTGGTAATCATATAACCAAATTTGGGGGCCTGGTGGTTTAGTGGGTAATTACTGCTCTCCAATCAGATTGAGCCGGTGAAGGTTTATATCCAAGGGATGGTTGGGGTTGATTGCTCATGTAATGCCACTCAGGGATGAGTGAGGTTGGTCACTCTCATCTTAAATGTCGGGACCAACTGCCTAGCCTGGGCTCCTACGCTCCTCATGGGGCAATGTAGGAT
>NC_136991.1:38907102-39028311 GCF_032717465.1 Coenobita brevimanus
CACCCCTGTGAGCCTCATACCGCACTGCCAATGCAGTCTGCATGCTCATACTGTAATACTAAATCTCTCATGTGAATATCGTGCTTATACCCACCTGATATATAGAAAAACTATATACATCGTGTAGGTCACAAAAAATGACTCCATAAACAAATAAATTAACAAAAATGTGAATAATTTTTCAGCTTGCAAGTATCCTACAGGTCAAGCACACACACTCTCTCTCTCTCTCTCTCTCTCTCTCTCCTTGCCAAAGACTTTGAATTCAAGCAGCTGGTATGATATACTGGTATGATATTTAATGGTATTTACACTTTTTTTTTTTTTAAGTATTATTCCTATCTTACTAAACTGAACTAATTTGCTATTTTTAATCCACAACAATATTCCCTAATCAGTTTTCCATTTTTACCACAGACTCGCCGTACTTCGAGCAGCCCATCCAGAATGTGACTGCTCAGGTGGGACGCACTGCCAAGCTCACCTGTGTTGTTGAAAACCTGGGACACTACAAGGTCAGTTCTCGTTCTTGTTAGCTCCTTTAATCCAATAACGTACTTTCGTTTTTATTCTTTTTGCCTTTCATACACGACTGTACTGCAGATTTAGCAGCGATTTCTCGTAGAACAGGGATTAGTGACGATGTACCGTACGAGTACAATTGGCTCCATTTGTAAAGCACTACAAAGGGGTGGGTCGGGGGTCTCATGTGGCATTGCCAGTGTGATATTTGGTGTTTATGTCTCACGTCTACCATGGTCTGACTACCATAATGAGGTTGTTTCAATATAGTAGCTATAACGAAGACGTGAAATAAATACACCACTGTCACATTTAACCTACAACACACCTAACCTCTGTTGTATTTACGAGTCGAGAGAGCGCCTGTACACACGCTCAAAAAAGTCTCTGCCCTCTAACGGCACGTATCATTCTGAAAAGTATGGACGTGACAGCATTGTGAAATATAGGGGGACTCTGTGATTATGTGAAAACAGTATCTTTGGTAATTATTTGAACTTGAAATTAAAAAAAAAAAAAAACACATACTAGGTGGTATGTATGTTTTTGAGTCTACTGAAGAATTATAGATTCATGTGTGTCTGCAGAACTCGCTCATTTTCACAACCATCGTACCCTAAGGGGCAGAGGCATTTTTGATCGTGTGTACATCTGACCCATCTGGCTTCAGGTATCTCTCCTAAACATACGTCACTGCATTAAAGCGATTAACGCTCAACCGCTAAATGTTTCAAGGCTAAATGTTGTGCTGTTGAGAACTTGGAACACTAAACGGTTAAATCTCATCCTTCTTCATGTTCCGTCTCGAAACGTTCCACTAATTACGTTCTGTATTTTCTACGACCTACAAACGGTATAGGGTCAGGCCAGACCTCGTCCTTCTTAATGCTCCACAAACAGATCCTTTTTCCGTTTCACCTCTATCTGCTTCACCGTTCCTTGCTGCACTTTACATTGCTCCACCCTTAGTTGTTTAATATTTCAATGTTCCATTATTATATATCATGCCCTTCTATCAACTATTCCACCCTGCGCCCTCAACTATTCAACCTCGCACCCTCAGCTGTTTCACCCTGCACCCTTACCTGTTTCACCCTGCACCCTTACCTGTTTCATCCTGCACCCTTACCTGTTCCACTCTGCACCCTTACTTGGTCCACTGTGCACCCTCAACTATTCAACCTTGCACCCTCCACTGTTCTACCCTGCACCCTTAAGTGTTCCACTCTGCACCCTTACCTGTTCCACTCTGCACTCTTACCAGTTCCACCGTGCACCCTTCCTTGTTCCACCCTGCAGTCTTCCCTGTTCCACCCTGCAGCCTTCCCTGTTCCACCCTGCAGCCTTACCTGTTCCACCCTGCAGCCTTACCTGTTCCACCCTGCACCCTTACTTGTTCCACTCTGCACCCTTACTTGTTCCACGCCGCACCCTCAACTGTTCCGCCCTGTACCCTCAACTGTTCCGCCCTGCACCCTCAACTGTTCCACCCTACACCCTCAACTGTTCCATCCTGCACCCTCAACTGTTCATCCTGCACTCTCAACTGTTCATCCTGCACTCTCAACTGTTCCACCCTATACCCTCATCTGTTCCATCCTGCACCCTCAATTATTCCACTCTGCACCCTAAACTGTTCCACCTTGCACTCAACTACCCAGCCCTGCACCCTCAACTATTCCACCCTGCACCCTCAACTGTTCCATCTTGCACCCTCATCTGTTCCATCCTGCACCCTCAACTGTTCCATCCTGCACTCTCAACTGTTCGACCTTGCACTCAACTACCCAACCCTGCACCCTCAACTGTTCCATCTTGCACCCTCATCTGTTCCATCCTGCACCCTCAACTGTTCCATCCTGCACCCTCAACTGTTCCATCCTGCACTCTCAACTGTTCCACCTTGCACTCTCAACTACCCAACCCTGCACCCTCAACTATTCCACCCTGCACCCTCAACGACTCCATCCTGCACCCTCCACTACACCGCCCTGCACCCTCGATTATTCCACGCTCCACCCTAATCTACCTCGCCCAGCACTTCATACACGAAGAGGTAGGGAAGCCCCAATTTTCGACGGTCTACAGTTATCATTTGCTTAGTCTGCACCCTCATAAAAAGAGAGCAATCCGTAATGATATACAATGGCCAGACATGTTCTATTCTTCTTATGCACTTCAAAATTATCGTCTAAATTTTGGTATTTCCCTTCACATACGCCATTTAAGTTGTAACCTCTTGATTCCGATGACAGACTGTTCATTTCGTGCTAGCTGCCCTCAGTTGATTCTCGTCAGTTTATGAGAGATTTTCGAAATGATTTTGTTAGATCTAGCTTCGTTTATTCCATTAGTAATTACACAAGAGCACTTTCCGAAGCTGAATAAAAGTGTTAGCTGCCAAGAAAAAGAAATGTCATTGAATCGATAGGGTTAACTTTTAAGCACACAGCCTTGTGACCTTAATATTTTTTCATCCTACATCCAAAGTGTTTCTCTTTCGTTAACTGCTATGATTATAGGAAATGTTGCTGGCTGACTCTACGACTTACGTACACAGTTTATCCTCTCCAGTCCGGTGGCACATTCCTTTAGTATACTTTTGATAACACCAGACAGTTTTATGGTGCTTAACAGAACACTCACAGTAAACGGGTGAAGGCCATCCAAATCTAATAACATTTCCTGAGCTGCATAAAATTGTTTGGAGAGAGAAAGAACAAAAAGCAAAAGCCAAAAGATACGTCTCGGGGTGAGCGGTAAGTCCATCTGAAACAGCAGCACTACAAACGGTAATAATATTGTCAGAAAGCACTTAAATTGAATGATGGTAAAACTGAAAAGAATAAAAAATAAGCAGTCCCATAAAATCGATCAATGCAGAAAATGTGAAGAGTGTCGACAGTCCGTGATTATTTCCACGCTATTTTCCAAGTTCGTGATCCTCCTTTCTTTTAGTGTATTCAACGCTTGTCTGCTTGGATTTCTCCCAGCCTGGCAAAATGAACTGTTTTCGGTTAAAAAAACAAAGTGTGCTTATCCATGGCAAAAAATGAGGTAACTGAAATGCTTTTAAAACCAGTGAATGTTTCCCATAGCTGAACAGAACTGTCTTGTGTTAACTTTAATATATTATCTGCTTTCATTCACAGCCACAAAAAGTTTACTCCTCTTCTACGATGACAAATTTCTTATTACGGACAGATTATTTCAGTCATCTTTTAGGAAGGACCGCTGGTAGGGTAGGGACTATGGAAGGCTACATCTAACCCCACTAGTTCGAAACGTTTATCCTTAGATGAATAAAACCGTTTGGAAATAGTAAGAGTACAGAATTCATCACCGGAATGAAAGAATTAACATATGAGGAACATGAACCTTCATCCTTTGGCTGGAAAACGTTTCCCGAGTTGCAAATTGACATTTGGAGACTAAATAAAATAAACCAAAATGAAATAAAATAAAATGGCACCTCAATGGTTAACTGGTACTGCAAGGCAGGAAAGTAAATGGATATAGGAAGATTTTAAAATCAGAAAATGTAAGCATAACAAAAGACAACGGTAAATGCATAAAGAAGGAATGCTAACGTTGTAATTGCAGAATGAAAGGTTAAAAATGCAAAAAGGAATGTTTTACATGAATGTTAGTGTAAACATAGTGATAGCCTCTGCGTGCAAACTGGAAAGCTATAATGAAAAAAAGAATGATGTAGATGAAAGTCTTTAAATCCAAAATGGAAGACTGTTACGGTAATGCAAAAGAGAATATTTACGTGCAAACAAGGGAGAGTGATGATATAAAAGTGAAGAATGTAAAGTGAAAAGATTTCCAAGAACAAGAGGAAGAATGTTAATGAAAAATAATGTCATATCCATGCAAAAGAAAAGCAAAATGTGTATAATGGAGAGTTGTACATGCAGCCTGATAAAGGCTAATGTCAAGTCACGCTACTTGCAACACAAAGAGGAAACAGCCTGATGACATATGCAGATGCTAAAGGTCACACAGACACACTGCAAGCGCTACACACACACACACACACACACACACACACACACACACACACACACACGCACAGATTTTCTAACGCGCTATACTCTTTTCATCATTACCTGGCCCACACTTTCGTCCTTTTCCAACTTATTTCATGCAGCTCAATGGCAGTATGAAAATACGACGGCGCAACTGCTGCCCATAATACCTAATAGTGGACAGTATCATATTGTAGTATTTATGTACTGTACTTCTATAACTCAGCATTACAGATGGAGATATGACAAATTCAGGTGAAGTTAAAGGATATAAAGTATAACATACAGAGACTCCTTTAGACTGACTTCCAGGTACTCTTATCACTTCCGCAGTTTCGTATCTTTAGCTCATAGTCAACAAATGCTGTGCATAAAGGCTACTTGAAGGCTTCATGAAAGCAGACTGTTCCTCTTCAACCCTTATGAACCACACCACTGGCCTAACCTACCACCTGCTGGGACGTGAGAGTACAGTAATGAAGAACTGATCAAATGGACCAAAGTGTATTATCTCGCTGTGGTGCCAAACTTATTCAGGACATTCATTTCGTTAAAACAATTTTCACTGCTTCCCTGTATGGCCATCCGTCATCTAATTAAAAACCTGCTAATGCTATTACACCAAACCAGAGCAACCTACGCTAATTACGTAAGTGGCAGCGTGTGGGTGTGAGTAGTCATCTAGTGGCATGTACAGCTCCGGACAGATGAAACGGCTACACCCCATCCACCAGCGACTTGGTTTGGGTCTCAGTGGTTCTGGTAACAGTTGCAGGTGGAGGGAGGGGGGATGTGGGAGGGTGAGGAGGGGAGAAATGTGGGCGGAGTTCTATAGGGGGTAGTATGGGAGGGTGAAGAAGCACCACGGTCTGGCTGGTGGGAGGGGGAGACGAATGGTTGGGTAGCGGAGACGAGAGTCTGCTGGAGGGTAAGAGAGGTGAGTGTGATTAGATGAAAAGAAATTACAAAAAATAAATTATTATAATATCTGCTGCATATATTGCATTTTATCTACTTAATAAAAACACTGTCTATTATTCACCACCGTATTTGGGTATCCTACTCATTATTATTATCTTTTGGATATTAGGCAATAAATAAAGATATCGGACGGTCTATCGGACCCGAACCAATTTTTTCATAACTTTTTTCTTCAGCTATTTCCGTATTCCTATTATCCCTCGTGCTTGAAGTCCCCCTTTTTATCACTTTCTCCTACGCCCTACATTTTTTTTAGGCATAAGGCAGTTTAACTTTCTCTCTAAATAACCATATTTGTCAACAAATATTCCTTTCATTAATCTATTTAATTACCTGTTTTCTTTCAATATGCATTTGTCTAATAATGGGTGTTACACCTTAATTGGCGCCGCTATTTGACGTTGTGAATAAATTTGGTCTAAATTTACGCATATATTGCAGTCTCTCTCAAGTAGGCTGGCAACCTCACACATCCTCCCCCCTGCTTTGTCCTTCTCGCTACCCGTTCCCTCCTTTCCTTTTGTAGTACTGTTTATCTATTCTTTCTCATATTTTAACCTCATTCCTTCTTACAAACTTTTAATGCCATAGGAATTTCTCCCCTTATCACCTACAGTCCTACTACATGAAAGTGGAAAAAACTGCCATCGGGAAAAGAATAACTGGAAATTTATGGCGAAGGTTACGATATTAGTTATTTAGAATGAAAGTGTTGGCAGATACGCATTCTTGACGTGATTATCGCAGCCACAGCATTTCGCCTTCATAAAACAGAAGAACTATAGGTTTCATGCATTACCTCCTTACGTCCAGTATTACTGTGCAGAACGCCATGTATAACACATTAAGGACCACAAGGACAATACTGGTAGTCATCGTGATTCTCATGAATCTCTCCATAGGCTATTGAAAACAGTGCTTTATGCTCAACTTCAGAATTATGTTATCATGGCAATGATAGGCAGAGATAATAAAAACAATATATACAACCAAATTATCATTTATTATACAACGAAGCTCAAACTGGCTCCGTCCTACCTGAAAAAATTAAATACCTGATCATATATATATATATATATATATATATATATATATATATATATATATATATATATATATATATATTGATGATGCCATGTCGTAGCGCTTAAGGGAATAACAGGGATGACGACGGTGATAATTGTCGCAAGGGAACGAGATGAAAGGAAAATTTTCTCTACCTGAAGCAAATTCTAATGGACATTAATAATTCCAGACCCCGTTTACTGACAATAATTTTTATAGATCTGCATGTCGCCGTTATTGCGTCTCGGAACATTTCGGTAGATGATACAACTGATATAAATTGATAAATGGGTAGAGAGATATCCTTATCGTCTATATTACGTGATAAGTATGATATAGTAATGATAATCTGTCCTGATAGAGTAAATCTTGCTGTGACGGAAGGGTATTTGTAAAGCGAACTAATTTATACCACAGACAGTATCAGAAGTGTTTCTTCTTCGTAAATTGAAGCTCGATGAATACTCTAGACTGTATGCCAGGAAGCAGGTGACCTTGGTGTTTCTTATGAGGGATCGGTTCGTGGCATAGTATGGAGGATGCATAGAGCTCAAATTTATCAAACAGATAGTATCCTCGTAACTGGCCACCTCTTCAACCACTTCCTGAAACTCAGACATGGAGTACCGGGGTGAGAATAACGCCATAATGACTAATACACCACAAACACATGGATATTTATACATCAACGAGAAACGACTGTGGTTCACTTGTATTTTCTATGGACTGCAATAAACACCGTTACTCAGGGCACACCACCATTTCCATGTTTTGTCAGTATATACTGAGATGAATCATTCAAACCGAAACAGGTAGATCCTCTCCGTCAACTGAGACAGTGGCATACTGACATGTGAATTAATTGTCATGTCTGGTTATTCTTTAGAAACCTTAAAAAAAAAAAAAAAGACTGGTTTGCCTGTAGAAACAAATAAAATAGTAGTTAGAGGACAAACTTGTGCCAAGTGACACTATGCGAAGTCGTTAGGTTTCCTGCCATGAACAGAGGTGTTAACAGAGGTATCAGCCACCCCGGGGCATCAGTCACACCGATTCAGAATGGAGGCAAGACGTAGATAGGCAAGACGGAGAGAGGCAAGAGAAAGGAGGATTGGTTTGAGAGGGCGCATAGTAGGGATGCGTGAAGCCGGGCAGTCCATCCGAGCCATCGCTAACACCCTGGGAATTTCCACCAACACTGTCCAAAGGTGGATAAGAAGGTGAGTGTAGATATAGTTCCTCTAATAATAAATAACATAACCGTCAGTTTAGGAGTTAAAGACACATAAGGTTTATGAAATAACACCACATCATGTTCTTCCTGACCTTACTATATAATACATTTACTCTACTGTATTTCCTTCCGTCTGGCCAACGCAAGTTTAAATATGGTAACATCGCATTGCACGCTCGTGATTGGCAGAACAAATGTGGTCCTTTACCCTTGGCTTGTTAAGATAAATATTTAAAATTTATGCCTTCATAAATGTATTTTTATTAATCTTTGTGTCGTTGAGTAATAAAATAACGTTAACGAAGGAATAACTTAATTGTTCATCTCAATAAGTAAAACGTAATCAACATATGTTCGGGGAGGCGGGGGCTCAATCGGTAGAGAGGTGGCCTGCAATCCTAACGGACCCAGGTTCGAATCCCGGCTGGGGCAGGGAACAGTTTAAGGATTTGAACTTCATTAAATCAGGCTTTACTGATCTACCAGAAGACCCGCCGACATGTCGTAAAAATACCCCCGCTAATACCAATACACCAGTCCTGTATGAGACAGCCCTAGCATGTATTCAATATGGACGGTGGGTGTTAGCGCTGAAGTGGTGACATGTAGAGGTGTATGGTATGTAGGAGGACTGCTGGGCCTTGATAGCAGGCTGTGAAGCCTATGCCCAGAGTCGGACACATAAAAAAAAAAAAAAATCACGAACTGCCAATGCGATAGTGTCATATTTACAAATAATGCCACAATCACGTAGGCCTGACGAAATAAAATAGTATATATTGTAACTGTTTAGAGATGAAAGTTTTAATGTGTAGACAACTAAGCTAGAAAACACGCATCCCGGATAATGTTAGGGTAAGGACTGCAGGTCTACATTAAGTCAGGTGCGACTGTTTTGAATGATTCATGTAAAATCTGATGCCAGACTACTCCTCCCAAAAGCCTCCTTCCCTAGTTTGGCCCTCAAAAATTGAGTAGGAGTAAGTAGAGCGGTTATTAAGACAAATTAGATAAAGAAAACTACACAGAAAAATCATATGAAACTGTCACTGTCATATCATAAATATGTAACTGGTGGCAACGAGGTGGTTATCTCGTATCTGAGACGGATACCCGGGTCGGTGGAGTAGGTGGACAATTTTCCGAGCCAACTGTGTTCCTGATCGCGTAGCAGAAAGTAGAAACTCTGATGTAAAACCGGGGGTTGCACCCTCATCTAAGGTGCCTAATTCGCCGTGAAATACTAATATATATATATATATATATATATATATATATATATATATATATATATATATATATATATATATATATATATATATATATTTTCCACGTAGTTTAGGGCCTGCCATAATCTACGTGACTTTGAGCTTTCTTGTGTAGGGGAAGAAGGTCGAATGTCGCCTAGTTTTTCAAAGAGAGTAATTCAAACAGGACTAACTAAACAGGATATCAAGTTTGGGATTCTGGCCAGTAAGCTCCTTCTGCTCTACACGCCTCAAATATGAATATTATTTTTCATTGAAATATATTTGAACAGGTTTCTGTATGATGAGTTTCCTATGTGGAAAGAATTTGTTTTCTGTGTTACATATAAGAAATTACCCAAAGTTTTCTTTTATCATGGCCTTTTTTATCAATAACCATGATCAACACTATGAACTCTAAATTTAAATTTGTTTGCCAGAGCAGAGAACACTGACTGGTATGGCAACCTACCACGGGGAAGACCATCACGGTGCACTACTCCTGCTCAGAGGCAAGATATTGTGCAAACCGCAGAAGCCGATCCACAGACAAATGCGGTAGCCATAAGGGAATCTCTTCAACTTGATGTCAGCGAGAGGACTGTAAGACGAGTGCTGCACGAAGCGGGGTTGCATCATAGGACCCCAGCAAACAAGGAATTTCTGACTGACCAACATCGCGAGGGAAGGCTACGGTTTGCCCAACAATATGTTGACAAGCCAGAGGAATTTTGGAAGAGAGTGATATGGACAGATGAGAAAACCTTCTCCTCTTCGTGTCACGGAAGGCGCCACTGCTGGAGGAGGAATACTACTCGGTGAGTATAATTTCTGAGGTTTTTGCTTCTATAAACTAAACTATTCAGTCATACATGACCATAAGAATATATAAATAATTGCTGCAGGGGGACAACCAGTTTAGTTACAACGTCAGCGACATCAATAAAATAGTTACTAATAAGAGTCCATGCACAGTAAATTACTTTGGGTATATAGGGTTACGCAGTGTTTGAATTAGTGACTGTAAAACATTTTCCCTAAAACAAAGGAAAACTTTAAATACTAATGGGATGGAAAGATCACGCTGGCATGAAGTCAACAACTTTAAATAATACCCACACTAGACAGACGTTGATTTTTCCCTTGGGAATCCTAAAAGTGGTAAATGTAATAACTCTACGTGCTTACATTCAAAATGCATATTCACTTAGTATGTGTCACTGCTACCATACCAACCTGAACTATGGCACACAGACTGACAAAGACAACCTACCAAATCTTATCCCTAGCGAACAGGCTGTTTAATGATCTATTACTCATACATATAGATATCATCTTTGCAGATTTCGCACCATCAATTTAGGCTCCCCCTACGTAATCAATATTTATCCTACCATTGTTCAGTTAGTAACCCTATAAATGAACTTCTATAAGGCAACCACGCATTTCACATGCTTGTTCTTTAGTGTAGGCTATTCCTCAGTTGCACTGAAGTAAGACAGGCATTCATGGCATGTCATTAACATTTCCCAATATTGTTAAGAACCTCTTGTTAGCATAAAACAAATATGCAATTATACCTTGAAGATTATTAATGGTAGCCTCCTTCTTTCAACAGATACAACCAGGAAAACGTATTTCATGTGGCCAGGAGTGGACACGTGAACGTTAATATTTGGGGGTGGGTAAGCTGGCATGGGATGGGTGACATGCACCACATAGAGGGTCGGTTCAATTCCGAGAAGTATATTGATATACTTAATAACTTCTTTCTGCCCTCATTTTCTGCCAGCAACCATCCCTTTCCTACTGGTCCAATATATTTTGTCCAGGACAGATGCCCCGTTCACCAGGCTCGCGTGGTCCAGGAGTGGTTCCAGGAGCACCCTCGCTTCCAGCTTCTGCCCTGGCCCAGTAAGGGTGCGGACTGCAACCCCATAGAAAAAATATGGGGATCAATGGTAACTTCGTGGGAGCCTGAACAGGAACGCACACCCCAGGAGCTACTGGACCACACCCGGCGAGTATGGGAAGTCTTCCGGGGTAAACCTGACCTTGTGAAATGTCACACAGGTAATATACAAAGACGTCTTCAGGCTGTGATCGAAAAGGGTGGTGGATGGACAGGATACTGAGAGTTAGTAAGTGTTAAGTCTCATTGCTCTTATTCTATGAAATATATATGTTAGATGTGCAAATAACACGCACACACAATTATATATTATATATATATATATATATATATATATATATATATATATATATATATATATATATATATATATATATATATATATAATCATACAGGCTCTACACTTATGAACTTTAACATCGAGTAACCCTATATGGCCAAAGTAATTTCCTCTGCATGGACTGACGTTGTAACGAAACTGATTGTCCCCCTGCAGTAATTATTAATATATTTTTATGGTCATGTATGACTGAATAGTTTAGTTTATACAAGCGAAAACCTCAGAAATAGTACTCACCGAGTATTATTCTTTCTCCAGCAGTTGCGCCTTCAGTGACACACTTCCAAAAATCCTCTGGCTTGTCAACATAACGTTTGCTAGGGTCCTGTGATGCAACCCTGCTTCGTGCAATACTCTTCTCAGTCTTTTCGCTGATATCATGGTCTGTGCATCGGTTTCTGTGGCGTGTAGTGCAACATGGTGGTTTCCGTGTGGTAGGTTGCCATGCTAGTTAGTGTCCTCTGCTTTACCCAACACAATAAATTTTAGATCAAACAGTGTTGTTCATGGTTATTAATATATATATATATATATATATATATATATATATATATATATATATATATATATATATATATATATATATATATAGAGAGAGAGAGAGAGAGAGAGAGAGAGAGAGGATCATGTATTTAATTTCTTCAGGTTACATGTGATTGTGTGAGCTGGTTACACCCTTGAGACTGCAGCACGGAGGCAGTTTGAGCTTTGTTGTATAATAAATGATAATTTGGTTGTATATATTGTTTTTATTATCTCTGCCTATCATTGCCATGATAACATAATTCTGAAGTTGAGCATAAAGCACTGTTTTCAATAGCCTATGGAGAGATTCATGAGAATCACGATGACTACCAGTATTGTCCTTGTGGTCCTTAATGTGTTATACATGGCGTTCTGCACAGTAATGCTGGACGTAAGGAGGTAATGCATGAAACCTATAGTTCTTCTGTTTTATGAAGGCGAAATGCTGTGGCTGTGATAATCACGTCAAGAATGCGTATCTGCCAACACTTTCATTCTAAATAACTAATATCGTAACCTTCGCCATAAATTTCCAGTTATTCTTTTCCCGATGGCAGTTTTTTCCACTTTCATGTAGTAGGACTGTAGGTGATAAGGGAGAAATTCCTATGGCATTAAAAGTTTGTAAGAAGGAATGAGGTTAAAAATATGAGAAAGAATAGATAAACAGTACTACAAAAGGAAAGGAGGGAACGGGTAGCGAGAAGGACAAAGCAGGGGGGAGGATGTGTGAGGTTGCCAGCCTACTTGAGAGAGACTGCAATATATGCGTAAATTTAGACCAAATTTATTCACAACGTCAAATAGCGGCGCCAATTAAGGTGTAACACCCATTATTAGACAAATGCATATTGAAAGAAAACAGGTAATTAAATAGATTAATGAAAGGAATATTTGTTGACAAATATGGTTATTTAGAGAGAAAGTTAAACTGCCTTATGCCTAAAAAAAATGTAGGGCGTAGGAGAAAGTGATAAAAAGGGGGACTTCAAGCACGAGGGATAATAGGAATACGGAAATAGCTGAAGAAAAAAGTTATGAAAAAATTGGTTCGGGTCCGATAGACCGTCCAATATCTTTATTTATTGCCTAATATCCAAAAGATAATAATAATGAGTAGGATACCCAAATACGGTGGTGAATAATAGACAGTGTTTTTATTAAGTAGATAAAATGCAATATATGCAGCAGATATTATAATAATTTATTTTTTGTAATTTCTTTTCATCTAATCACACTCATCCGTCTTACCCTCCAGCAGACTCTCGTCTCCGCTACCCAACCATTCGTCTCCCCCTCCCACCAGCCAGACTGTGGTGCTTCTTCACCCTCCCACACTACCCCCTATAGAACTCCGCCCACATTTCTCCCCTCCTCACCCTCCCACATCCCCCCTCCCTCCACCTGCAACTGTTACCAGAACCACTGAGACCCAAACCAAGTCGCTGGTGGATGGGGTGTAGCCGTTTCATCTGTCCGGAGCTGTACCTGAACTAACGACACACACACACACACACACACACACACACGAGAGAGAGAGAGAGAGAGAGAGAGAGAGAGAGAGGGGGGGGGTAGATCAGTACACACTTGCCTATTACATACCCTTAACTGTGCCTTGCGTGCTGTGTAGGGGCAGTGTGTATGAGTGTGTATCAAGATCATCATGAGGAAACTTGAAAGGCAGACCTTCACGGTCAGCTTACTTTGGTTAAACTGGGGATCGCACACTGAAGGGAGGCTGGTAGTGGAGTCACAGTGGGGCTGAAAGTGGAACAGGATCTGGAGTAAGACGTAGGTTAGCACTGGGACACTGTTACGGCTAAATATCTACCCACCCATTTTAAGTCTTTAATATGTTTGTTAAGTCTCACTGTTATTGATATTTTTAGTTATTTAATACTATTCTTTTATATTTCCAGTCAATTTTTACATCATCCTGTTCTCAGCACCATTTTTTTTTTTTTTTATTCTCCTGTGATAATTTCACTTCACAACCCGCGTTTTGTTGATGGATATGTCATGTAGTTTTTGTTACTGCCTCCTAAATCACAGTTTATCAGCATCTTCTCACATCAGCTAACATTAACTACATTATCGCCTCATTTGATAAACAATTAATCTCACAATTTCGCAAACTATTCTTATTTTTCTTCTTTATGTTCATTTTTCCATCACCAATTTCATCCACCTCCTGAATATGAACATATTTATCAACTCTGTATCTAAGTATTCATCATCAGATTTTCACGAACTACAAAACTTTTCATTTCGTTAAGGCACGCCCATGTTATTCGTATGCTTTACACCGTGCTATCGGCCATATGTACTTCTGCACCGATCTAGCCTTTACCTTGTCATATTCTCAGTACTTTTCGTTTCCGTAATTTATCACTTTTCTATCACACTCCTTCACAGTCGCAAATCTTCTTGAAGGCCAGGTCGATTCTTGTCAGTCATACATATACGGTAGTCAATAAAACATTACAAATGCTGGTAATGTTACTTAAGTTCTTGTCACCCATGGCTATACATTCATGAAATCAGTCATTATAGTGTATATATTAGTAGCCTTGTTACCACGATAATACTGCTGCTAATCGTTAACAATACGTCCACACACCCCAACCTCTCACAAAAGACTAAACACTATAGGCGTTTTTTGTAGCATCTCGGAAAGTCAAAGGGGTTTGAGATTCCGCTGTTGGAAAGTCAAACTCCTCACCGGGGAGTTTGCCTCTGCAGTGGTGCATACCCAAACTACCAATCAGCGTGTTGTGTAGCGGAGTATAGACAGTTAGGGAGTTTAGCATGGTGTTTAATTCGCAATATCAGAAGATAACTATTCATTTTTTATATTATAATGCATAACAAATAATCATGTTAATGACTATATGACAATAAGGAATTCTAACAATGTACTTTATTACGAAAATCAATCAATTTAAATGTTCCGTCTCGCACCAGCTCGCACCTCCAGCCCCAAAATGGCCGACGCGTCCAATGAATTGACTGTGGTTTTGGCTTCGTTCCAACGAAAGTACAAAATTACAAAATTCTTACGTAACGTCTCAGTCAGTCATAAGTATTTTCATGTAATGTGTTTTTTGAGGGATATAGATGCATTTCCAAAACGTGAAATGTGCTTGGATCCCAAAATTTTTCAGTTTATCATACGTCTTAACGCAGGAATTGCAGCCATTGAAACAAGTTTACAAATCCACCGCGAGGTTGGGCTTACTTGAAAAAGAGTAAGAGTGTAAATGGTTTCTACTGGCCTTAATTTCTGCTTCGGAATGGAACGAAAATTGTAAGTAATGCTCCTACGTTTATCTTAGGAGCATAAAATGTCATTATGAAAAAGGTGTCATCTCATTTCCTTGCTGACTGGCTATGTACGACAGTTCTTCCAGGGCTCACAGTGCTCGTTCGCCTGGCTGTGCTATTGCTTAGCGTTTTGTAAACTCCAACAGCGGAAACCCAAACCCTTTTGACTTTCCAAGGTGCTACAAAAAACGCCTTATCACTGGCAAGTGAGTTAAAATAACGAGAGGAGAGTAGGCAGATAGTGGCAAAACTTGTCTCGTTGCCAGGTACCGACAGAGCAAGGACGCCGCCCAGTGCCCGAGTCCATACCAGTAAAGACTGGTTCACTCATATGTTTCGAAGCATGGTGGTGAAGCGCATGTGTGTGGCGGGTGGCATCACCAAATTAAACTCGCTGAACCCTCTTGTACCAAAGAGGGTGGTTCGTGTTACGTGTCTACAAGATCAGTCATCCACCTATCATTCGTAACCGTGCTTTAACGCTATGTTTAAAAAATGATAATGTAAAACATCCTTAGGAGGACGAATGAGTGTTACACATAATTATATTTTCATGCTACGGACAGGAACAATTCTGCGAATCTCGTTCACACGCTCAAATTAGCTGCATGCTGCTACTTCATAAAGGCCAGTTCACACTGTCATTGGGCACCTGAAACAACACATATTGGAGTATGGTAATGGAGACTGCTTGCAAAGTGGCCTACTCGAGCAGGTTCGTTGTACAGTCAACAAGAGTTCCACCTGGACCACCTAGTCGCGGGATGTGGCTAACGTGGCAACAGTGCCTGTGTGTGTGTGTTCGTGTGCACATGCCCGAGAATTTTTTGAATCAAGCTTCATCCTCTTTGCCGTATTATATTATTAAGTGGTCATTGTATTATGCTGTGATATTGGCTAATAAATACTGTGTGACTGGGATAATGAGCTGTGCACTATGCTATTTATAAAGTCTGATTTATATATAATAATTCTTCTCTTATCTTGTACCGTTAACCACGATACAGGTTGAGTTGTGGTTCAGAAACATCGCTCCATTTATGGGTGAACTTGCTCACTGTTTCTGAACCACAGCTCAACCTGTATCGTAGTTCACGCTACAAGATAAAAGAATTATTTTATATAAATCAGACTTTATAAATAGCATAGCGCACAGCTCATTATACCAATCACACAGTATTTATTAGCCAATATCACAGCATAATACAATGACCACATAATAATATAATACGGCAAAGAGGATGAAGCTTGATGATTCGATAAATTCTCGGGCATGTGCACACGAACACACACACACGCACTGTTGCCACGTTAGCCACATCCCGCGACTAGGTAGTCCAGGTGGAACTCTTGTTGACTGTACACCCGAAAGCACTAATTTCTCCCCCCATGCAGCCAGAGTCGCGGCCAGTGAGCGACCAGGCGTACGAACACCCCACACCCACCTCCCCTTTCCCAACCCCAGTGTAAATGTTGTTGGGTAGACGTGGAACAGCTAAAGCTGATGATATTACAGTGTGTCATGATTGTTTTTATAGACAATCAGAACCAGCAGGGATAAGTATATAAAGGTACTTAATGTTTATTACTGTGCTGTTATCCATAACATAGAGGAATGGCGCGAAAATGAAAGAAGACCTACAGTGTGCCATGTGTTATTGTCTATAATACTTATGTCCTATTTTATAATGTTACAAATAAGTATAGTGTTGTGAACAGCATCTGTTGAAATATATGATGTCTTTTCTCATACATTCTCACTCCCGCCACCACCACCCATCTCTCTCGATTCCTGTCTCCACCAAACGCCTCTCTTATCCTCTCGTCCACCATTCACACCCATTATTAACCAACGTAAACAAAGATAGTGATGAAATGATCCGTCAGGTATTGATCATATTATTACTATAATACACCTCTGTATTAAGCACCAACAAATCAATAACATACAATGCTTCGGTATACCTGCCGACTATTTCATCTTGTTGTAAGCTGTTACGTGACATACTCACCGCAAGTTGGACCTTGTGATACAAGGACATACGGTTGTTTTACTTTAACACAGGTTGTGTGTGGTTTTGGACGCCCATGAATTCATATTAACGTGGCAATTTAAGCCTTACATTATAAACACTTAAGATTTATGTTCCTGTCATTAATGGATGGACGAAACGAATTAGGGATCGGTCCTGACGAACCACAAACTCTGTACTTTAACGATAATATTCCGACCTCTTGTCACAACAGTGACACAATGTCATTATGTATGCGACTGACCCACATTCAGTCGTATACATTGTGACATTTTGTCACTGTTGTGATAAGAAGGTCGAAATATTTTCGTTGAAGCAGAGAGTTTGTGGTTCGTCACAACCGATCCCTGATTCGTTTGAGTTAATACGGTAGTGACAGGAATATAAACCTTACATGTTTATAATGTGAGGCTTAAATTGTCACGTTAATATGAATTGATGGACGTCCAAAAACACCCATAACCTGTGTTAGCAATAAACAGCAGTATGTCCCTGTAACAAGGTCAAACTTGCAGTGCATATGTCACGTAACAGCTTACAAGATGAAATAGTTGGCAGGTTTATCGAAGTATTGTATGTTACTGATTTGTTGGTGCTTAATACTGAGGTGTATGCTAATATTAATATAATCAATACCTGACGGATCATTTCATCAATATCTTTATGTTGGTTAACTAAGCGTGGGAGTGGGGGACAGGAGGATAAGAGAGGTGTTTGGTTGATATAAACCCAGAGAGAAGGGTGGTGGTGGTGGTGGTGGGAATGAGAATGTGTAAGAAAAGACATCATATCTTTCAACAGATGCTGTTCATTATACTATACTTATTTGTAACATTATAATAAAGGACGTAACTATTACAGACAATAACACATAATACAATGTAGGTCTTCTTTCATTTTCGTTCCTTTTTCATATGTTGTGGATAACAGCACAGTAATACACATTAAATACCTTTATATACTTACACCTACTGGTTCTGATTCTCTATAAAAACAATCATGACATTGTAAGATCACCAGCTTTGGCCGTTCCACATTTGTCCAACAACATTTGCCACTGGGGTTGGGGGAGGGGATGTGGGTGTGGGGTGTTCGAACGCCTGGTCTCTCACTGGCCGCGACTCCGGCTACTAGGGGGGGAGAAATTAGTGCTTCCGAGTGTACATTAGGTTAGCACCTGTCTCCAGTCGCACCTTAACTGCTCTCTCTCTCTCTCTCTCTCTCTCTTGTACTCAAACGCGCACGCACGCACGCATGCACGCGCGCGCGCACAGACACAGACACAGACACACACACACACACACACACACACACACACACACACACACACACACTCACACACACACCGATCAAAGCATAACACCCGCTCTTGCTTCGCGAGTCGCGGGTGTAATAAACAGCTGAGGAATTGGGGCTACGAAATCCCTAAAGTCACTTAGAATACGACCCGTGTCCTTGCTGGCACAGGAGACAGTAATACCTCTCCTTGGATTTTGCCCACAGCAGGGCGAGTGATGCAAGGGAGGAGGTAGGAGACAATTTTCCTACCAAACCCTATCTCCTGCCTCTTCTGACTAACAAAGTGGTAATTGGTGGGTAAATCGTTAATGCAGAAAACCAAGCGAAGAAACAGGAGACATTTACCTTGTCTTATTATGGATGGTGCGGATAATGTGCAGGTTAAGGCTAATCCAGTAAAAACAAGGAATGAAACAGGAAGTAGTTCTTCAAGCAGATGTTGATAATGCGTCGATGAAAGATAATTAGGCTTTATCTGCTACACTCATTCTTGGTTATCTATAATTCCGATTCCTTGCTGGTCTTGAGGAGGCCTATCATCATCATCATCATTATTAATCCCTTCAGTAAAATGAAGTTAATATTTTAAACTGGCTTCCTTCGGAAAGTAATAATCAGCTCATGAAATAGCTGCTGTACTGAAGGGATGAAATACAAAAGAGCTGGTACAAACATAGTCATAAACATAATCTACTGTAACTCCTCCAGTTAGGGAAGTCCTCCTAAGCTGAATAACATCGTCAGTAAATACCATTAAGTCGCTGTCAGTGAGTATGATTTACCAACTATTGATGCTGAGCCGTTTCCCTGACAAGAAAGATATCGTATCAACTCTCATTTAACGATACATTCTGCAAATGACAACTTGAGAATCAACTGCTTTATAAATGCAAACCATGTTGATGTAAAAAAAAAAAAAAATGCATTACCCATGAGAAAAGCTAATTAGCTCAATACTATGATTATATATATATATATATATATATATATATATATATATATATATATATATATATATATATATAGAAAGAGAGAGAGAGAGAGAGAGAGAGAGAGAGAGAGTATATATACATCTATCTATCTATATACCGTATATATATATATATATATATATATATATATATATATATATATATATATATATATATATATATATATATTGCCATCGACAGACAACTTCAATCAGCTTAACAAAGAATTTTCGAACTGGAGAGGTTAGATACAGCCTTCACTGATGCCTTCACTTCTACAGCTCCTTAACTGAATAAAAATTATCTGGTGCTGTAGCAGGATTAATACGGAAAAACAAGTCATCTTAGAGATGGAGTTTAAGGTGTAATATGCATAACCAACCGCTAGGGATGAGCTGCAAACGAAACATCTATTCCTTCTCGATTTATTGTGCAATCTGAGTCTTATTTTTCCATTGTATGTTAATTGTATCCTCTTAACATCGACATGGTTTAGGTAAATAACATTCAAGTGAATATTAACCTCTTCCATGACGAATTTTCTCCCTCTCTTCTTACTACTTACCGAAAATTTTATTTAACTTAGGACTTTTCAGACTGGAGAACTGAGGTATAACCATTACACGGACGCTCTCCGAGACTGTAAAAGTAGCCTGAACATGGCAAGAAAAAATGCAATATAATGAAAGGAGGTTAACGGGCTAGATAAATAATTAAATAATTAGTGATGCAAAAATGTTAGGAAATCCTTAGTCGACGAGTCTATGGCCAGAAATGTTGTATGCCTGCCAGAATACTGATCGCTATGTCTGTGAAATATAAGCAGTCACATCCACTACACGCATCCCTGGCGCTCAACCAAGCTGACAGGCTCTCGTCCTTGGTCCATATTCATAAACTTTCCTTACCTTATATTTTGTATATGGTTGCTTATTTATGTGTTTGTCTTCATTCGTGTACTTACAAAACACTTTACAGTGAATCAGAGTGAATACTGAAGTGACAAATATACAAATATACGATCTATGATATTAGCTTGTATAAAGACTTGTCTATCGTGAATTGTACTGTTTGTACCCAAGCTTACCCTAAAGCTGCCATCTCTTGATCATGAAAGCAGAGTTGTAACAACAGATTACCACTAGAATATGGCGCCAGTCACGAAGAAGAGTTACTTAAACGATGTTAAGCAGTAGTGTGGTCTTCCCTACCACCGAACCACGTGAAAGAAGTTACAGAAGAATGAAGATCTGAGTCAAGATAAACATAGGATACTTAATAAGCTCGATCCCTGGTCTTCTCACTGGAAAAAAAAAAAAAAAGGTGCAAAAAAGTAGCAAACACACAACAGTGACAAGTTTCATGTTTTTCCTATAGCATTTGAAAGATTTATTGCATTGAGGTCAAGCAACTCCTGCGGCTTGAGGTTAGTGAAACCTACCGCTAGCTTCAGTAGTTCAAAACATCTTTCCTAAAGTTAATACAATCAGCAGTACGAGTAGACAGCTGAAATAAAACATAATATACCTCCTCCAAACGAGGAGGTAATCTAACAGCTGTGCTATTCTGCTTTACTTTGCTGTGTAACTGGGCAAAGTAATGCAAAGCCTCATAACAGTTATTATTAGTTACCTTGCCGGATGAATTAATCCTCCGGTGGTCGCGTCTTCACTCGTATTCTGTTCCAGCTGAATCCAGACGGTACTGTTCAGCTGAGAGAGTCATAGGAAAATGAGATAATTTGTCGCTAGTAACTCTCCCATGGTAACAAACCCTAGTGTTCACTTCCACCATACTCCAGATGTTTTTAGTCAGGGGTCAGTAAGTCATGGGATCTTTTGAATTCATACTGGTACCACTCATGATCAGGACAACTCCAGAATTGTACTCCAGCCAGATGCCAGACAAATTTATTCAACTGACATGGAGGAGAATACTTTTGGGGGGGCAATACACCTTCCCACCAGCGAAGTAGACGCTATATATGTTCATGAAAGGATAAAATGACAAAATTATATATTTCTTTTTGCAACTACAGTTTATTTTACAACACAAACGAGTGATATTAGAAGATTTTACTCCCCATTTCTCTTATCTTTCCAGCAATAACAAACCTTAATTACGAATAGGAACTGCCCGTAAGTATTGTGATTCAACGTCGCGCCAAATTATGAAGATCTTAATAATGGGGAGAGAGAGAGAGAGAGAGAGAGAGAGAGAGAGAGAGAGAGAATTTTGAGGTTGAGGGTAGAATTGTAAGGCAGGGTTCTGTCATGAAAGGGGTTAACGGGAATAGCTCCCAGTGAGTGGCATCGATCTGGTGAGGTCGGACGAGGATGAAAGGATTCTTTCTCTCTCTCTCTCTCTCCTATGTCATTCTTTCCTCACTACTCACATCTTCGTTTCTCCTTCTTCAGTATGCCCCTTAACCAAGTCCTACCGTATTAAATCTCTCTCTCTCTCTCTCTCTCTCTCTCTCTCTTATCGGGCTTATCGGGTTTCCTCTAAGTCTGGGGGGTCAGGAGAGAGAGAGAGAGAGAGAGAGAGAGAGAGAGAGAGAGAGAGAGACTATACCATCATGTACGAATTGAATACCGTCCTGTTGAGCGCATTTCCCCCTTAAAAATGACACTTCCTCTCTCTCCAGACCCGTACAGACTGAAGAACTATATATAAACCCAGTGAAAGGGATGAGGTGTGTGTGTGTGTGTGTGTGTGTGTGTGTGTGTGAGAGAGAGAGAGAGAGAGAGAGAGAGAGAGAGAGAGAGAGAGAGAGAGAGAGAGAGAGGAGGAATATTTATAGGAGTAAAGGACTGGAATATTTCAGGTCGAGAAGGAATGGCTGACCAAGTCACAGGAGCCAGAGATTTGGATTTTTTTTTTTCCTTTTTTTTCTTTTCAGCTCCAAGCGATTTTTCGCTGCTTAGGAGAATTTTCGAATCGGAGGGGGTATATACATTTCTTCTTAAGTGGAATAAAATCGCCTTAATACAGTAAGAAATATAAGAGTGAGACTTGGAAAATAGGACATGGACTCAGTACCTCCCGGGTATGGTCGACCTTAGTCTCTCTCTCTCTCTCTCTCTCTCTCTCTCTCTCTCTCTCTCTCTCTCTCTCTCATCTGAACAAAATATCCGGCGTTAACTGGAACAGAATGATGGAGGTGTACCGAGCCTGGCAGTGCTAATGAAAACATACGTTCAGGTAACTGGAATACAACAGTAGAGTTGTATTTCCGACGCTGAGAGTGTTAAATGCCTACATAGTGAGAGATTGTTCCTAAGGCATATTCTAATTGGCTTTGGAGATTTTAATAACACCCCTTCCTTATGTATAACATCTCCGTAGCATAATACGTACTGATAATACAAACTCTGTCGGCACTGAAATTACATAAGTAGCAATCCATCCATTTATCTACTGCCAAATGCCTTAATCCCGTTGAGGGTAACCACAAGCAAATCGCCTCCATGTTGCCCTGTCCTCTGCCATTTGGCTGCCCTTCCTCCGGTTCACACCCCACTCTCATATCTCTCCACTCCATCCCTTCATCTCACCCTCTTCTCCTCCCCCTCCTCCTCACTCACATAGCACTCTTCTGATCATTCTCTCATTCAAATGATGGCACAATATGCGACCTACATGGCTAAGGAAAACGTGTAAAGATGCATCCTTTGTCACCTAAAATACAATTCTTTGTTTTTCGATTAACCATTACGTTGATGGACGAATCTCTCTCTCTCTCTCTCTCTCTCTCTCTCTCTCTCTCTCTCTCTCTCTCTCTCTCTCTCTCTCTGAGGCTGTTCCTACCAGACGATCGTACTCTATTTAAAAGAACCTACCAATAATGAAGGGGATAATGAAGACCATCAACGCCTCCCAGTTCATGAAGCCTATTCCAAGCTGAAGAAAACCGTCAAAGAGATGGCATGAGCGAAAGAAAATTGACGTCCTCGGGAAATAGGGTTATTATGATGATCAGGATCATGAGATCATGATCATGGAGATGATGATGATGATTTTTTAAAATAAAAGAACAGAGGAAGGAAAAACAAATGAAAAAAAAAAATCTATACGTCAGACTACTGGCGTCCTCCATTCATAAAACATCGGTAACAGTTGGACCTGAACAGCTGTAGGTTGAAGTTTGGGGGGAAATAACCCCGGGGAAGCAAGTTCCAGAGAGATGCAGTTCTGGGAATAAAAGAATTCTGATAGGCAGAAGTTCTGCAATATGGCTCAGTAACATTCCAGTCATGAGTGCTACCAGATGCCCGTGTAGCACGAGGGAAGGCATGGAAAGGTGGCACCATGAACGCAACTTCTTCTGAGCATTTGCCATAAAAATATCTGCAAAATAATGCAAGGGAGGCAGCATTCCTTCTTACTTGTAGGGGAAGTAGTTTATTTATAATAGCAGAGTTATTAATCCAAACAGCTTTGTTCTGACTTTTGTCTAGTTGTTTCAGTGCAACCTCTCCACATCCATTCCACAAAGGTGAGCAATATTCAAGCTTAGAGCGCACTTGAGTCTTATAAATAGCTAACTGCTCGTCAGTGAAGAACTTACGGACGCTGTACAACAATCCAAGTTTCTTTGAGGCGGTTTTAGCAAGTGATCTGACATGAGAGGTCCAGCTGAGGGCATTGTTAAGTAAGACACCGAGAATTTCAATACTTTTGGGGATGGGAATATTAGTAGTACTGAAAGTAATATACGAATCTGGCAATATCTGTCTATTAGTAAACAGTATATATTTAGTTTTACTAGCATTAAATGAGACAAGGTTGTTTTGTCCCCATTCACTAATCATAGATAAGTCTTAATTTATGGAGACGGCTGTACTGAGTTGTGAGTTAAAGGTATTAGACTTTGTAAATGGGTGTCTGAGTATGAATGAATGTGAAATGTTGAGTCATCCGCATATGAATGGATGGAATTGTGGGTGACAGACAAGAGATCATTAATATGAACCAGGAATGATGATGATGATGATGATGATGGCGATAATAATCCACCTGTGATTTGCCGGAGACCAAACTGAAGTCAGCCAGATGAGTCAAGCAATATTCCACAACACCTAACCAGGGAAGGCTTGTCTCACCTCGTCTCATTCATGATACCAAAGTACATGCATGTGCAAAAAGTTCAGCGACAGTCCTCTGCCACCACTGTGTCCTGCCTTCCATATATCTAAATCTTCCCTGAGGGACTGAGAGTGTCCTTCCTTCTCACACTGTTTTGTTGTTTGCTTCATACAGCTATCTCACAACAATACTTCATATAACGCTGTCTATCACCACAGCCGGCAGAGAGGTATCGACAAAATTTTACTCATGAATGCATCTCGTCCAAGCTGTTGGCCTGTTGGCCTGAAGGGAAGAAACAGCCCCCTGGCACTCGGGCGAGTAGTGCTGTTAATGTCACCACACGGACATTCGATAATATCAGTATGATGAAAGAAGCCTGTTGTGTGACAGGAAATATCAGCAAACATTAATCAGCCTGTGATGTTCTGGTCATCGAACTCTGGACCATCAGATGACAGTCAGACTGCATTCCTCGACACCATGATAGGAAAAGTTGTCGCAACTACTCTCATACCTGTAGTGGAATGCTGACTCATTTGAGGTTGATGCTACTGATGATGATGAAAAGTAGGAGGAGATGATGATGATGATGATGATGATGATGATGATGACGATGATGATGATGACGATGATGATGATGATGATGATGATGATGATGACGTTGATGATAATGATGATGACGTTGATGATAATGATGATGGCGATGATGATGATGATTATTATTATTATTATTTTGTTGTTGTTGTTGTTGTTGGTGGTGGTGTTGCTGCTGAAGATGACGATGACAATAACGATGTCGATGTCCATGCTTATATTAATGGTGATGACGCTGACGATGGAGTCCATGATGGTAAGGCTGACAATGATAATGGCGAAGACAATGACGGTAACGAAATTATTATTAATGGTGATGCTGACGATGACAACACTTACGAAAAATCTGATGCTTGTATTTCAGGTTGCGTGGGGCTACAAGGGAACGGGCGCTGTTCTGACGGTGGCCACCCAAGTGATCACCAACAACAGACGCATCACCATCCAGCGGGAGCAGCGGTCCACCTGGGTCCTCACCATCACAGACATCACCATGAAGGACGAGGGATGGTACTGGTGCCAGGTTAATACCACGCCACCCAGGTCCATCAATGGGTACCTCGCTGTTGTCGGTGAGTCTATTGTTAATCTGATTCTGCCCCACTGACTACGATGACGTCATTTCAATTTTCGCCAGCGCCATGAAAGACGAGGTACTTTGTCTGGTTAACTCTGTATCGCCCAGGCCAATCAAAGGGTACCTTGCTGTTGTGGGTGAGTACAGTATTAGCCCTTATCATCTCTACAATGCATACACAATACGCTGACGTCTGTTAATTCCCGCAACCACTATTAAGGACAAGGGATGGTATCAGGTGAATACTTCGTTGCCCGGTCGATCAACAGGTACTTCACTATTTTCGGCGAGTTTGTTAAATCCTTTCATTTCGGTGCCTGACTTTCGTTCCTTCCTTTCCTTTTTTCCTTTTTCTTCCCTTCACCATGAAGGACAACGGACTGGTACCGATCAGGTCAACGCATCGCCACCCAGATCCATCACGTGGCGCCTTACTGTTGTCGGTGAGTTTCAGCCTCTTCGATTTTATGTTTTATTCCTGATGCCTCCGTAAAAGAGGAGGCCGTGTACAAACATCAAGCCGTGTACAAACGTCAAGTCAACACTATGCCGCCAAGGTTCATTAAAGGTGCTTAGCTTTTGTGGGCACGTCTATAGATAATTTTTCTTTCACTAGGTTGATGTACTTATTTTCCTGCTGTCACCATCATCGACGACTGCTGGTGATGGTCTCACGTCAGCACTACGCCACTCACGCCAATAAACACTCCCGGGATCCAGTACTCACTCTTGTCTCAATAAAATCGTCTGGCGTTGGCTGGAATACACCACTATGAATTACACAATCAAGACTGAATTAATAGTACTATTGTTCACACTCCCAGGCTCCTATTACCCATTACTATACTCTGGTGTCAGTTGAGCAGAAAACTAGAACTGTCTCAATCATTAAAGGGTTAAGGAGTACCTCGCTGTTATGGGTGAGTCCGATGTTTGCTGCCCTGTGTCTCATATTTTCTGTCTTGCTCCTGAGGAAGGGGGAAAAAGTACTGTAAGAGGATTTCCTTCTGAAGTTTCTTCCCTCTTGTCCCTCGTATTTTTCACATGAAGGAGAGGCTAAAGTTACGATTCTCTCTCTCTCTCTCTCTCTCTCTCTCAACCCTTCGTTAGTCAGGTGGAGTGTTTTGGCAACCCAAATTTTTTTAAAAGCTCGTATTTCCTAGCCGGTATTTCGAGTATTTCTGTCCGTTCCAGTAATCTCCTGATTCAGTGAGGGGAGGGAGCATGTGGATTGGTTTAGTCATGCTTCTGCTGTACTGAGAGAAAGGGGCACTTTTCCCCCACCTGGGGTGTCCAGTCACCCCATCAAACTAACCATTTAGATCATATTGTGATATAGACTGTTTTTTTTATCTTATTTTTGCATATTGTTTTTCATTATACTGAGTTTAAAAATCACAAAATATATTTTCCTGTGCATGTTTACCTGACAAATGAGATATGAGTTCATTTGTTATTTTTTTACTGATATTATAATATATTGTATTTTGTTGTTATAAATTAATCAACACAACTACAAGGCATTCAATCTTTTCATTAGTGATTGCAGAGACATGCTGAAGCGGCAGTATGACTATATTTTACATGTTAGCAACACTACATGTATTTTTGTATTGGGGTGTTGTAACACCCCACCGGACTAACCACGTTTGAATACCCCACAGGACTAACGAAGGGTTAAACACACACACACACACACACACACACACACACACACACACACACACACACACTATTACACACACACTATTGTGTGGTAGGGTGTAGTTCAAACGTTAATTTACTTTACAACCATATTTTCCAACAAGACATTACAATGCAAAATATGAAATACTTTCAATCCATCTGTAAATACAGTAAGAGTTTTACGATGGATGGATGGATCATGGTCCTTCGCTCATTATTAGTTACGTTCTGAGATACTGTGGAAGTAGACGGCTTCCTGCCGTAACTGCCCACATATATTTTGTATCATCATTGTTATGGTACTTGTCCTCTATGTTAATGAGTACCGGTATGCTGTTAACCTCTTAATGCCCAGGGTACCACAGACTGGACGAAATGGAACAAATGCAAGGTTAAAGAAAAAGTGGCACAGTGCTACACTCGTGCCCACCAGTGGGCCTAAGGACAGAATATTCGTCTTTGTCCTGTAGCCGTGACCTTCAGTCGATTACTCTCAAAATTAACCTGCTTCATTCTTGCCTGAACTTTAATTCCTCAACCAAGTTTGGTCCGAATCAGATCAAAACTGTACGAGTTGACCTTCTCCCCTGAACTTGACCTTTGATGTTTTACTGTTACCTGGTCCCTTGACCTAATCTTCTCAAAATCAAGTCTTTTTATCTCCGTCTCACCCTGAATCCTTCCACACTGTTCGAAGGAAATCGGATAAAACTGTTTAAGTTGAGCGTCATGTGACCTCGACCTTAGACATACTGCTCGAAAAAAGAGTAGGTCAACCCTGTGGCTGATCCTACGCCTTACCATCAAGTTTGGTTAAAATCATATCAACATCGATGTAATAATTTTGTTCACACACACACACACACACACACACACACACACACACACACAGGTCGAACTAAGGTCTAGTCTTTTACTTTTGACTGATATCAAAATCGAATCCCTTCGTTTTTGCATTGCCCTCAACGTTTCCACTAAATTTTGTCTAAATTGGATTAAAGATGGTTAGAAATTGATTTTCCTTAATCAAAATTTGACCTAGCCCTGTGACCTTGACCTCTGGCCTTTTGATCTCAAAACCTAAAATCAACCCTTTTGACTGTCCCCCTCCCTTCCTACGAAATTCTATTAAAATCGGAAAAAAAAAAAAAAAATTCTACCCTCTCCTCCCACATGGGTTACATGTCAAGCAAAACATAACACCTGCTCTTGCTTCCCGAACGCAAGTGCAATAAGGACGGGACCTTAAAGGTTTGAATTATAGCTTTTGTGACTATAAGACTGCGAGTGAAAGCAGGTACGGTATGCACGTTCCCGCAATATCTCGCATGCGGTGATCCTGGACGAACCGGGGTTAATACTTAGCCATCATCTGGGGTAACCCAAAACTAGAAAACTAGTTGATCTACTCGACCATACTTAATTCAAATCAGTTTCTCAATGCCGGCGCTATATCCTTTCATTATGAGGAAACCCTGGGCAAGCAGGTATCATCAATGTGCGTTCAGTAACTCGGCACGTAATTGCTACCAGCCAACGGCCATACCACGTTGAGTACACCGCTTCCCGTCCGATCAGCGAAGTTAAGCAACGTTGGGTCTGGTTAGTACTTGGATGGGTGACCGCCTGGGAACACCAGATGCTGTTGGCATCCCTACGTGTCAAGTGGGGTTGGTGGAGGATTGGTGCCCCTCCCTGTAAAACAATTAACTCTAAGCCCTTGGCCACCCCGTCTGGGATACATGGCGTCTGGCAATGAATGAATGAATGAGTGTAGAAGCGGAAGTATGGAAAAGTACTTTATTATTCACTGTCTGTTAGATAACGGTGGTACACATGGCCTTTCATCTCTTCACTGCGATGACTCTATAAATTCTTGATATTAACCTTAGGAATGACTGTTCAGACTGGACGGGTTAGATACTAGTGCGCTTTGTAGTAATGAATAAATTCGTCTGTTGGCATAAAGAATAAAACAAAATCTGCGTCACTGGGCTTTGTTCGAATGGCGTATTATTTTATCCTAGCTTCCCCAGACGATTTTACTCAGATTCGGAAAGGTTTCTCGTATATGAAGATTAATAATCACTGGATATGACCTACGCTGTTCGAAAACTTGTTCCGTCACTGAATAAAGTCGTCTGAAGATAGGAAAAATGAAATATAACTAGAGGCCTCCCCAAAGGAGGGAATCACAGCAGCCGCAAGCCGATACATATATAGCGAGGCTCGGAATATGACCTTGACCTTGACCTACTTTCACTAATTTCGAACTCGTCCGAGATTTTCATCCCTACTACACACCTGTAAAATTTTTTGATGATATCTTGAGCGTTTGCGAAGTTATCGCGCTAACAGACACACAGACAGACAGACAAACTGAAAACAATACCATCTTCGCTATCAAAGCTGGTAAAGACGTATGCACACTGTATTGGTTAACAGCTCCATTACCGTTCCTTATCCCCTGCTACAATAGTAACAACAAAGGCATGGTCGTCATCACCATAGTAACAACATCCATAAGTTTCCAAAAGCCTGCGCCCGCAGACAGAACCAAAACTTTTCACATAACGGGTATTTTATGTCAAAGGGAAGGATTTTGCCTTTACATTGTGAGGCTCCTGCGACTCGCTTTCCCCTACACAAAACCACCTGGCGTCAGTTGGAATAAAGTTCAGTGCTCGTCCCAACCATGCAAGGGGTAATTACTTCTTATCGTCCTTTACAACAATAACACATGGACAATATTATCACAGTAACAATGTCTTTAAGTTGGCTGGCGTCCACATAGCAAACGAAAACTTTTGTACAACGCGCATTTTATGATGTGAACGATACCTATATGAGCAAGGTTACCACACAAACTGAATATAATGATGAAAACCAACACTGAGAAGCGTTCTTTAAAGAAGGGAGTTTCGGTTTGCATTATTACCCCATACTCAACCTATAAGATATAAATGGCATCGTCCCATACTGCGCACTTTCACTTCACCTTAAATTGCCATATCTCCATTTTGAACGCGGAGCTGTAACACGACATTAACACTGGAAGAGAGCGCGTTCACAAAAAATAATAATAAAAAAAAGTGTTTCAGAGAGGTTGTGAAGTACCCGGTACGAAAATCAACAGCAAAAAGGAAAAATACGCAATGAAGTTAAGCTTGACACACTATAGTATGCTAATTAAGTGTATAATAATATAACAGCCAACACTAAACAGTTATGAAAAAAAAAAAAAAACGTAAAAAGAAAGTGATTCACCAAGAATGAAACCACTGATACAACACTCTGATATATAAACATATTAAACGATATTCCAAGTGTAAGCCCCACGAAGACCGGGGATGCCCACCCTTTAACCCCTTAACCGCGGGGCGTCACTTTCGTGACGCTCGGCTACAATGGATCATACCGCGGGGCGTCACTTTTGTGATTCTGTGTTATTTTGAATTATCCCGGGCTCTCAAGTGGTGGCTTGTATCATATATCAGTACTGCCAATGTCCAACACTAGTCAGCACTCCAAATCTCATCTGTACTCCCATCCATTGTTGACATTTTAGCTATTTTAACCCCTTCCTGACTCCCCTCCCTACCTGCCCTCCATTACCCTCTCCTCTCACCTCCCACGCCGCGCTGCGCTAAGGAAATTTCCCCCTTCTCTTTCCACAGATTTCATCCATTGAAATAAGCCCTATGCCCTATATTTTTACCCAATAATATTTACCAAAAAAAAAAAGGTAAGTGATAGTGTTATACTCCAGAAATTGCCTAATTATCACCTGACAACACCTCACATGCATTCATTCGCTACATTACCACGGTAATTTCCCCTTTGATTTATGCCTTGTAATCGATGTCTGTAATAAAAATATATATCAGAAAGGAAGGGAGAATCCTAATTGACATTTACAGTCACCTGGAACTACCTATTTCTATATTTATTGCCGAGATTTTCTACCTATAAAAAATTAGCATGTAAGTTAGCAGCAGTAAGCCTAAAGTGTCATTGTCAACCCTTCTCTTCTCAGATAATTTACCCCCTTCTTGACTCCCCTCCCTACTTGCCCTCCATTACCCTCTCCTCTCACCTCTCACGCCGCTGCGCTACGGAAATTTCCCTCTTCTTTTTCCACAGATTTCATCCATTGAAATAAGCCCTATGCCCAATATTTTTACCCAATAATATATACCAAAAAAAAAACAGGTAAGTGATAGTGTTATACTCCTGAAATTGCCCAATTATCACCTGACAAAACCTCACGTGCATTCATTCGCTACATTACCACGGTAATTTCCCCTTTGATTTATGCCTTGTAATCGATGTCTGTAATAAAAATATATATCAGAAAGGAAGGAGAATCCTAATTGACATTTACATTCACCTGGAAGTACCTATTTCTTTATTTATTGCCGAGATTTTCTACCTATAAAAAATTAGCCTGTAAGTTAGCAGCAGTCAGCCTAAAGTGTCATTGTCAACCCTTCCCTTCTCAGATAAGCCGCGGCATTTAGTTCCTTGTCCTCCACTGCAGAGACAACATGTCGCACTCGCGCCCCGCCATTCCTGCCGCTTCTGCGCCCATTGCAAAGGGCCCCGTGATCTCTACCCCCAAGAAAAGTGTTGAGGCAAGCAGGAAAGGCCTCAGTGACTCTGCAGTGGCACGAGAACTTGCTGAATTGTCGATGATAATAATGGACAGCGATTTTGACGATTCCGGTGAATCGTGTGATGAGCCGGGTGAACTTATAGCGCCAGAAACAGCGACAACAAGTGCTCCTACCAGTGAATCTGTGTGTAGCTCCAAGGGAAAGGAGCCTTTAGTGCAGGAAGGAAAAGAATTTGGGAAGGGAGTGAAAAGGCGGCGTGTTAGCCCCAGAACAATGCCCCCACGTGACCCAGCCCGCCATGAGTCACGAGATCATTCACCTTCCCATTCCCCAAGCCCCGCTTTACTCATCTCGTCATCATCGTCGGCTGAGTTATCTCCGGAGTCTTCGTCGTCGGAGTCACCACCAGCATCAACAGTGAAGGCCGGCCGTAGAGGTAGAGGTAGATCTAAGAGAGTGAGAAGTAGTGTAGCTAGTAGGGTAAGGGCTGCTAGTGCTGTACGGCAACCTAGGGTCAGTGCGAGTGACCTTGACCGTGATAAGCCTCCCTCTCAGCCAACCTCCACCACCACCACCACCACCATCCCTCCACCGCCACGCCAGGGAATCCTGGACGCCTTCGCGTGGACAAAAGGGTCAGATTTTGTCCCCAAAAACCTGGTTTTCGATGAGAGCTCGTCAGGAGTTCAGCCTGCCTTCACTATGGACGAAAATGCTGAGTGTGTTGACTACCTTTTGGCCTTCCTAGATGACGAAGTCATGCAGCACATATGTGATGAGACTAACAGGTTCGAATCACAACGTGCTGCTAGTGGTACAGGTGCAGCCAAGATGCAACAGTGGACCATGCTGGGAGTGCAGGAGCTGTATGTGTTCTTTGCCCTCATGCTTCTTATGCCACACTCCAAGAAGCATGAGTTGGAAGAATACTGGTCCATGGACCCCTTACTACCCTCACCGACCTTCAACAAGTACATGGCCAGAGATTGCTTCCGGAACATCATGGGAAACCTGCACTTTGCCGATAATGATGTACCTTCCCAAACCGACCCGCTCTGGAAGATCCAGGAGATTCTGAACAGAATGAAGGATAAGTTCATGTCATTCTTCCACCCATTTCAGAAGGTTGTCATTGATGAGTCCTTGGTTCTGTTCAGAGGACGTCTTCGGTTTGTCCTGTACATTCCAAGCAAACGCCATCGCTTTGGAATTAAGTTCTTTGTACTGTGCGACTGTAAGACGGGGTACATCCTTGACTTCGTCATCTATTCAGCCAGCACTGTCGATCTCGATAAAACACACCCCCTTGGCTTCTCAGGCTGTGTAGTGAAAGTGCTCCTAGAAAAGTATTTTGGTGGGAATCATGTGCTGTATACAGACAACTACTATACAGCACCGAAACTTGCCAAATACCTTTCTGAGCACGGCATTGGCTCCTGCGGCACTGTCAAAAGTAATCGTGCCAACTTCCCCAAATTCCCAGAGGCAGGAAACTCGCAGCGAGGAGACGTGCACCTACGCAAGTCTGAGAAGAGGCTGGCAATACGGTGGCATGACAAGAGAGTCGTGCACATGCTCACCACCGTACATAAGGGGGAGATGTACTAGGTGGTACAGGAAAGTTTTTCTGCATCTCATAGATATGACGATGCTGAACGCCTTCATCCTGTACAAGATGAAGGTAAAGCCACCCAAGTCCTTCTCCCTGAGGTTGTTCGCCAGGACTTGTGTCCAGCAGCTGCTGGAAAAATATGGTAAGGTGCAAGCAGCAACTCCAAGGCGCCATCCAGTTACACTTCCCGACCGACTTGAGCAGAGGGCGTATATGGATCGGCACAGACTTGAGCTAATGCCTGCCACAGGGAAAAGGAAGGCTGCGATTCGCAGGTGTCAGGTATGTGCGCATACCACACGCCGCACACCTGAGCATAAACGCACCTCTTGGCAGTGCGCTGAATGCCAGGTTCCCCTCTGTGTAACCTGCTTCTTCGATTATCACAGCCAGAAGCAGTTCAAACAGTGCAAGTGTGGAAGCAGAATTATTTGGAAATAATGTGTAAATAATGTGTAAATAGCAGGTGAAAGCAATGGATGTTCAGTTCATATGATTGAACAGTGTACTATAGTTTCATCTTACTGAAAGTGACAGTGAATAACATATTGTAAGTAAAATAGAAGGGTAAATATTGAAAATAGAATAGAAAATGTAAATAGTAATGTAAGTAATTAGTAATATAAGAATATGAGTACAAATAATTTATGTTATAACAGTGAGAGTGAATCCGTGGCTCTCTACGTATTTTACTGACTGAAAAATAGAATGACTTCAGTGACAATAAAATAATATGACTGAATGAAACTTATGGAGAAAGACTCCAGATATATATAAGTGTGATATAGTAATAGAAATATAAAGTGTGAGGGGTTTTATGAATAATAAATGACAGAGTGCCTAGAGCGAACTAGCGCAAGTGCGGTGATCAGACGCGCTCGTAATTTCCATTGCTTTCACACTGTTTTTTTTTTTAGTATGGATCCCAAACTACTTGAAAATGGTAGAATAGTGTTTATAGTGTTTGTATCTGGCTGTGGTAATCATATAACGGGTTGTCGGGAAGTGTAAAGTGGAGACTTAGTTACCCTACTTCAGAGGTCTCCACAAGTCCTACGGAAACTGACGAAGGCTCAACAATCATTCAAGGAGAAAGCTGAAGGTATGTGCTATAAGCATATATAATTTTATTATTCTAGGACTAATAACTGATTTTTAGCAAATATTTTTTGAGAGTCTGTCGGAGCCCAAATAACCCCGCGGGACACGCAAGTAATTGGTAAACAAGCCCGCGGTGTAGGGGTTAATAAGACGTGCTAAAGTCTACATTATAAACTACACTGTATACTTAACTTGCGCCTAAACTTCCAGCAATATCATTTTCGTAGGCTCCCAAAGCTTGAGCGCTTGTGAAGTTCATGGATACATTGAAAATGAAAGGAAAGTTGTCTTGGTATGCTAAAAATCCAGCAATGAAAAAACAGATGAAACGAATGGAAACTTCTTTATCACCTCTTCAGCCTGATGACGTTATTTGTATTTCATTCTTCTAGTTGCAAAGCTTTCCTTCCAGCCACCTGGTGGGCTAATGGTAAGAATATTCCAGTGGCATGCATAGGTTTGCTCCCCAAGATGTGACTGGAAGGTTTTGGTCATGTACAGCTACCAAAGGAAGTAGGCTGGTCATCTGCTCTTAAATGTACTGGCCTACAGGAGTCCAGTCTCGATCTCCTACACTTTGAAGGAGGCAAAAATAGGATTACCTATTACCTCGGCTGCCAAAAGAACACTACTAACTTAGGAGAGCTATCTAATCGCCAAGATGTTAATGAAGGCTGAGTCTAACACTCTCTCCTTCGCTGAACAAAAACACTTGAAGGGATCAGAAATGTAATATATATATATATATATATATATATATATATATATATATATATATATATATATATATATATATATATATATATATATTGTTACGGAACAGAGAAAGATAATGTACACTTTAAGTGAGAATACTAAGAGTCACTACTGTCCCGTAAAGTTCCAGGTTCAAAACAAAAGAGTTAGGTAATATTACAAGTTAAAGTTTAATGCTCAAACTAACAACAAAACATTCAGGACTCATAAGGATAATGTAATGGCAAATAAACAGGTTAAATATATGGTTAACTGCAATAGCCTCTATTAACACGAAATTAGCAAGAGTAAATTTATCTAAGTCAGCCCTGATAAAATGAAAATACACCTGGTAATGCTCAGTTAATGCAAGATAAATTATTACAGATACAAACTATTATCAAAAATGACTGACATAAAACCCAACATTAATCACAAAGACCTCACTAGGCCTAAGAACTAACCCTATGCTACACAGCACAAGAAAAAATACAACAGTTATACTCAAATTACACACATCTGCTAGATGTTTGGAGATTTCTTGAGCACTCACAATAATAATAACTGTACAGGGGAGGACAGAGATGTGAACAAAATGAGGAGCAGATATAAGTGGCAATGATGCAGAGACTGAGCTCATTATATAGGGGCTGGCAGAGCTTGATACAACTTGTAAGAAGGACGCGCAAATGAAGCCATGGGGAGAAAAAGCTGAAAATCCCGCTCTGAATAACAGAGAGAACGACTTACTCTACTATAACGGTAGAAGGGGGGAACTGAGGCAGAACACGCTCGTGATCAAACATGCAGCAACTGTGCGTTAAAATTACACAAAGGATGATGAAATCATAGGCTATGTAACAATATATATATATATATATATATATATATATATATATATATATATATATAAAAAATTATCTATCTATCTTTCTATCTATATATATAACTCTTTTGAAGTAATTAAGCCTCTGCATACAGTGACGACATGGGTTTTATTTTTGCTACAGCGGGACGATTTAAACAGCTCAACTGTTACTGACTCACTCTCAGCTGCATAATATCATCTAACGCTATTGGGAATAGAAAACAAGAGCTGTCATCACTATCAAGGGATATATGTTGACATTATTAACAATCTTAGGATCCTCAGATTATACTCAGCTGAAAAATTCGTCTGGTGTTGACTGAACAGTACTACACTTGTCCCCAGCTTAAAGGGGTTAATGGGGTCAGTAGTATACTCCCAGCCTCGCAGGGCTCACGCGACTGAATGAGATCGTCTGGCATTAGCTGGAACAGAATACCAAATTTGTGCCAACCATGAAGGGTCAGGTTTGGAAAATATACAGGGAAGATGACAAACACACCGCACCTTGAAGCGCTAAAAAAAAAAAAAAAAAAATGAAGTGAGGATTGGATGCAAATGAGGTATAAAAAAAAGAAAAAAGAAAAAGAAAGAAGAGAAATCCAGGATGAGAAATATAAAAAAAGACAGTGAAATAACCCAAAAAGTGTATACTACACTTGTCCCAACCCCGAGACGGTTAATGGTGTCAATATTAAAACTCTCAGGCTATTGTGCTAACCTCTAACCGAATGAAATCGTCGTCTTATTTAATCGGAATAAAATGCAGGAACTGTTCTAACCATAAGGAGCTAACGGTACAACCATTAACACTCTTCAAGCTCCAACAACTCACCAAGATGAACAAAATCCTCTAATGTTACCCAGAATGCTAAAGTTATTGCGACAATGACAAGGTAGTTGGAAACAATACTAATACTCAGGTTCCCATATTTACCAACATCTGAACAAAGTCAACTGGCGTTGAAGGAAATACGATAGTAGACGCGTTCAACTGAAGGTGAAATTGGAAATAAATACCATGGATAACAAAGATTAAAACTGAAGAAATAGCGGGGATCAAATCGGAAAAAATATTGATACAACATAAAGAGGAAACTAAAATCTAAAAAGCGATGTGAAAAAGATGTACTTCGATGAATGTGCTGAAGGCCATATCAACCCAGAATACATAGTGGCAAGAGAGAAAAGGTTCAGGGTAGGAAAAGCCGCGTTGAAAGAGTTGACACTTAGGTTCTCATGCCCACCTTGTCTCTCCTGACTATCATCGTCTGGAGCAAGCTGGAAAAAAAAAAAAAAATGCTACGGTAATCTCTACCAAGAGAAACACTGACATTTAAAAAATAGCATGTGAAAAAAGGAAAGATGTCAAAGGATGAAGTGGAGATGAAAAGAAAACGAGTATGATAAAAGAAGACGAAATGATGAGAAAAGATAGCACAACAGAAATATATAAAGAGAGTGAAATTCTACCCAGACCGTACAGGATGGCAGGAGAGAGAAGGTTCAGCCTCCAGGGATATAAAAAGTATATTATGAGGATCTCCTTCTAAAGTTTCTTCCATGCCTTTTATAATCTCCTTTTCCCACATGACGCAGAGGGTAAGGCACAAACTTAAGTGAGGCATATACTATAGGCGGGTGCACACAGAAACACACACAGCTGAACATGCACACATACGTACAAGAGAATACACGGAACACACACTTTCACAATATAAATATATCAGTATCTATCTCTCTATTTATCTGGATTTAATGTGCACATAAAAACATACAGGCACACAAACTGAGACCGACCAACAGAATATACCGTAAGTACACACACACACACACACACACACACACACACACACACACACACACACACACATTATGAGAGTCCTCGCCTAAGTGCATCCATAGTAGTAATACTCATTGTGAAAAAACGAGGCGTCATCTGAAGAGAAAGCTCTCTCTCTCTCTCTCTCTCTCTCTCATAAAATGTAAAAGAGCAACAGAGAGAGAGAGAGAGAGAGAGAGAGAGAGAGATTCTAGCTCTAATCCCTCCATCACGTCTAGCGCTTACCAAATGTCCTTCCTCTCTCACCCTCACAGTCTTCACACCCCTCCATAACCCTTACCTCAGTTCATGCTTTTATATTGTTCCCCTCTTTTGGACTGAAGTTTTTGTTTTTCTTGACTTTACAATCTTCCTTATTTTCATTTACGATTTCCATGTCATGTTTTTACCATTTTCCTTATTTTGTGAATACGGTTTTGTTTTTTGCACTTACTTTTTGTTATACGGTATATTTACAGCCCTCCATATTACATTAACCTTGTGCCTTCTTCCATCTACTTCCTTCGATTACTGATTTCCGGCTTTCATTTTTTTTTCCTTTCTTTTCTTTTCTTTCTTTTTTGCATTTATGTTTTCCCCAGCCAGCGTCTTTCTCCCACCTTCTCCGTCGCGGCCGTCAAAATTCTGGCGTTGGAAAAGAGTTGGGCCAGACCCAGGAATTTCCCCTACGATTTCTGCGGAGTTACGCTGAAATATGACCTACCAGGGGTGTCGCCGCTTGATGTGTTGGAACGGGTTTCGTACCTCAGGTATATTCAATATACATACTGTACATACATACACAATTTTATCCACATCTATATCTATCTACCTATCTCTGTCTATATATATCTATCTGTCTATATCTGTCTATCTATCTATCTATCTATTATCTATCAGTCTATATGTATGTATGTATGTATGTATCTGTCTATATGTATGTATGTATGTATGAATGTGTGTGTATCTATATCTATCTATCTATCTATCTATCTATCTGTATATGTATATATAATGCATACTGTGCAGGTAGATATTTGAAGCGAGAGAGAGAGAGAGAGAGGGATACAGTACAGTATATACATCTATCTATCTATAGCCCGACGCCCTAATCCCGCAGACAAAACGCCTCCAAGTCGCTCTGTCACCCACCATTTGACTACCCTCCGCCCAACTCACTCCCCCCCTCCCTCATATACCTCTCAACCTTAGAGGTAGGAGTAGGTAGAGGCGGCATAAGGGATTAACAACGGGTAAGTCAGAGTGAGGCCGACAGATCTGACTCGACCAACATGGCGGCGACCCCTTTGACAGCTGTCTGACTTGGTTCCGCTGACCAGGCGCGAATGTTTTCTTAGTTGCAAACAGAAAAAATGAGGAAGAAAGTAGGTTATGAATGGAAGGAGAAAAGAAAGTAGTTAATGAATGAAAAAAAAGGAAGCATTTAAGAACATATGTTAAAATGAAGGATGGAAGACAGATAGATGATTTAAAATAATATACATCAGCACATTATGAAAAAAGTTTGTATCTATTATTCTATATAATATTCAACTTGACTTTACTAACTCCAGTCATATACATAATGTACACTTACAAATTATAATTCACTCTAAAGATACTCACCGGTGAAATGTAATGGATGGGTCAGATTTCTTATCTCCTCTTTCTTTACACGCAAATGCGGCACAGGTGGTGGGCATTTTTGGAGACTTAGGTTATTTGATGGTGAGTTACAACTTAGGACAGAACGTCCCACACCCACAGCTGAACTACAACTAAAACCAGAGGTAGAATGAAGTCTACTTTGTTTCTGGCATTCTCCCTGAAGAATACCAGGTGGACACACAGCTGGAGGTGTTAAAGGCTTAATAATCTCATGGCCACACCCACGGAGGTAGGATTAGGACTCTTACCTCTATGGGCACAGCCATAGAGGTAGGAGTGCACAGCAATCTTCTTCGTCAAGTAGGTGTTGCCGTGACCTCTTGACTTGACCAATATGGCCGTTTGACAGTTCTCTGGCTTCACCGGAGCCTTCTCACACCGACTCTACCCTAATCCTACCTCTATGCTCTCAACTCCATCCCTCCACCTCATCCTCTGTCTTCCCCTCCCTCTCCCTCCCTCCACCTCACCTACTGTACATACACCCTCTTAGTCAGTCTTTCATTCTCCATTCTCTCCACATGTCCAAACCAAATCTGTGTATTTTTCCTAGTCTTCTCAACCACATCCACATCCACCCAACAACGTTCCTTCACTTCTTCATTCGTCAACCTGTTCCTCCATGTCACTCCACATGATCCTCTCAAGTAACTCATTTCTATTGCTCTCACTCTTGACTTGTTCCCCTCTAGCAAGGTCCATGCCTCGCTTCAATACGTCAGGGTAGGGATCACAATACTATCATGCAACGACTTCTTAACTTCCATACTCAACTCCCTATTTCTCATCACTGATTTCAGTGAACCATCAACCTTCCTTCCTTGCTGTACCCTTTCACGCACTTCATGCCCCAACGTTCCATCCTTACTCATCACACTACCCAAATACTTGAATGCACTCAAATTCTCCATATCCTCACCATCCAACCTCACTGCACACTCAGTGGCTTCATTCCTCTCAAACACCATAACTTTCCTCTTGTTTACATCAACTTTTAGATTCCTCTTCCTACACACTGTCCCACATTCATTTACCAAACCTTGCAACTCCCATTCATCTTCACTCAACAATACTGCATTATCAGCAAACAGCAACACCGGAATCTTCCACATCTCACCCTCATCCATTAGAGCCACCCCCACATCCACTGCCCTACCTTGCATCTCTTTTACAACCCCATGCATATATATATTAAACAGCCATGGAGACATCACACAACCCTGTTTCAGTCCCACATTGAGATCAAAGAACTCACTCAGCTCACCATCCACTCGTACCTTAGCCCTAGCTCCCTCGTACATACTGTACTCTTCACAGCACTCAACAATTTCCCCTCCACTCCATATATTCTTAATACCTTCCACATACCCTGCCTATCTATTCTGTCATAAGCTTTCTCCAAGTCCATGAAGGCAGCATACACTTTCTTTCCCTTCTCTAGATACTTCTCCACTAAACATCTTAGAACAAATATTCGATCTACATACCCTTTTCCCTTCCTAAATCCGTCTTGTTCTTCTCCAACTAGCCCCTCTGTTATATGCCTAACCCTATCATTGAGTATTCTACCATATATTTTTCCAGTCACACTAAGAAGGCAAATACCCTTATGGTTACCACATACTTCTCTCTCCCCTTTTCCTTTGTATAAAGGAACAGTTATACCTGATTTCCAGTCCTCCGGAACCCTTCCCTCTTCCCAAGCTAATCTACACGACTTCCATATCCACTCCACGACAATCTCTCCCCCATACTTCAGCATTTCACCACACATTCCATCAATTCCTGGGGCCTTTCCATTCTTGATCTTCTTCATTGCTTCCACTTCTTCCGACCTACTGATCTCTTCCTCCCTTCTCTCATCTCTTCTTCTCCCAGCCATTCCCCAACCACTTATACTCGCACTGCTCTCACTCTCTACATTCAGCAAATCCTCAAAGTGCTCCTTCCATCTCCTCAATTTCTCTCTCTTCTCCACCAACAATTTATTATTCCTATCTTTCACTCCCCTACTATTTCCCCTTTCACACTGACTTACTTTCTTTACCTCCTTCCAAAACAATATCTTACTCTCCGTCCATTTCACACTCAGTATGTATATATATATATATATATATATATATATATATATATATATATATATATATATATATATATATATAATGCATACTGTGCAGGTAAATAAACAGATTGATATAGACTGACTGATAGACAGATTGATAGATGGCCAGCCGGCTCCACTACCTGGTTAAATAAACGTCTATTAATTCTCTCCCTTTTTACTAAAATATGGGTGGTGGCCTGCAGAGGGACTAATGGAGCTTGCATTCCACCGGGTTCACATCCATATGAGAATGGGGCCACAAAACAAGCAACAAAACTCACGTGGTTCTCGCAAAATTTCACTTGTCATAACTTTTGACACAAAAGATTCCTCGATGGTAGGAATTTTCTCGTACCTTAGTCTCTCTCTCTCTCTCTCTCTCTCTCTCTCTCTCTCTCTCTCTCTCTCTCTCTCTCGACTTGTCTATCTACTTATTTCTCTTTTTCTGTAATAGACAAAGTCTTTCCTAACAGTATCACGCAATTCTAGGAAGATTTTCATAAGCCTTACGATAAATACTGACCACCAGGAATGTTGTAGGATATACTGTCACTTCGATGCAGCTTTGAAAAATGTAGGAACTTACATAGCAACTGCATCATGGAAAATCTTGTTGGGATGGTGATAATGAAGGAAATATGAACTATGTAGGTTTTGGTCTGCTGTCCATAAATAATTTAGAAAACAATATGAAGAATGTTATCAAGATGTTGAAATTCTATGGGGGGGAATAAGGACGTTGTATTGTCGTCTGCAAATAAATCATAGTCCTGAAGGAATCAGTAATATGGGATTAATTTTACTTTCACTAGTTCCCAAGTACAGTGGTTTAAAGACACCGTAACTAATATTTATTGTTCTTGATAAAATGATAAAAGTGTATTTGAGTGAGGTGAAGGAAGACGAGAGGAGGAGGAGACCAAAGATGAGATGGAGGGATGGAGTGGAGAGATATGAGAGAGCGAAGACAGATATGAAGGGAGAGCAGCCAAATGTCGGTGGACAGGGCGATGTAGAGGGGACTTGTTTGTGGGCACCGCTTGCGAAAGAAAGTAGTCTGGTAGAAGACAGACAGATAGACAGACAGACAAAAAGACAACACGTTGAAGAAAAAACATGAATAGCAGCTACACGAGAGAGAGTTATATCGAGGATAGGTCATTGCTGACTTTAAATAGAATCGCCGGGAGCTTTCTGTCGACACCAAACCTCACAAGTACGACGTCAAACAATGCATGGATTAACAGACAGGCAGATAGACAGAATAACGCGGATAAATATAGATACACAGGTCAGTTAATGGACAGACAGATCGATAGACAGATTGACAAAGTACAGTATGTCTGATGACAGAAGCTTCGGAACCATGACCACTCCGAAAATTCTTGTAATTCCTATAATTCACCAATGAATTTAAAAAAAAGAAAAAAAAAAAAAAGGTACTTTTCACACCGCCAGTTAGTGAAATATTTCGAGAAAAGTAACTACCGTATTGAAACGGTTAGTGAAGAATGATCCAGTCTTCCTAGATTCTGCATTTCATTTCGCTCGCAAAAATAATGACAGACCCGAAAAATTTACAAAGATAGACGAAAACAGCAGTTCTGTCAGGGTGATTCGTGTAGCCAGTGAAATTTAAGAATAATCCACATTTCCTAACTTCCACGTCACATTTCACTGACCATGGTAGTGACAGGGCCAAAAAGTCGAGAAAATTAAGTCAAGGATGGGACACATATACAGAAACCACAAGCATAGCGCAAACAACCAAACATTAAGAGAAATGGTACAATCCTTAAATGTTAAACGTCACTTTCACTGACCAAAATAATAACCTTCGCATTCACATTTAACCCGGTTCAATAATGACATGTCTTGTGATGTTCCTCTAATAGAAGATGAACAGAAAAAAAAATATATGAGGCAGATAGCTAGTGAAGGATTTGAGAAGTATGAGGCAGATTGCAGTAGTTGCGGCGCGCGACTCTGAGGTTGTTGTTATCGTGCCCTGGCAACGTACTATTCAAAAGTGCGTCTGATTTATTTCGTGTATAATATGAGACGCACGTGATTCGTGTATAACATGTTCGTGTATAATAATATTCGTGTATAATATATTCGTGCATAATAATATGATTCGTGTATAATATGATACAAAATCGGACGACACTTTTGAGTGGTAGGTTGCCAGGGTACGATAATGACAACCTCAGAGCCGTGCGCCGCGACTATAGTGAAGGATCTGAAAAGTATGAGGCTGATACCTAGTGAAGGATCTGAGAAGTATAAGACAAAGAGCTAGTGAAGGACCTGAGCAGAATGACTTTTAAATCATACAGTAAAGAATGACCGTCTTTCTATGGTCCTTTCGCAGCAAGAAGTCCTTTCAGGGTGTGGCAGAAGTTGGAATTCCCCCGAGTGTGACGTTGCCAATTTGACCACCAATTATCGGATTATCACTGTCTCCCTACCTACCCCCATCACACCTGTTTCTCTCTCTCTCTCTCTCTCTCTCTCTCTCTCTCTCTCTCTATATATATACATATATATATATATATATATATATATATATATATATATATATATATATATATATATATATAATATATATATAATATATATATATAATATATATATATATATATATATATATATATATATATATATTTTGTATATATTTATTATTTATTTTCAACTTTTTTCCACACCACCTATGAGGTAAAAGTCTAGGCATGTTTTATTTTTAAGAGGTTTCCCCTGTAGGCCTAATCCTCTCTCTGACCCTGGGTCCCTCGCCGACCTCGGCGTGGCAACATGGGAAAAAAGCCCTGCCACGTGTCATAGAATTCATTCAAATCGTTGTTATAATTCTAAAAAGTGATACTCAGTGTACTATATAGCTTCCTTTACTATATACAGAATATAAAAAACAATTTCAAATAGCACATAGATGGGAAATAAGAGAGAGAGAGGCATGTACTACGATTGATTTGGCAGTATCGCTAGAGGTGATTCACCAGGTGGGCCCCACCCTGAACGGACTTCTTGCGGTGAAAGGACCATAGCACTCCTTTGCAATTAATATATGATGGATAAAAAATCCAAAAGATATGACTGCTATATACCCTACTGTATTATACAAAGATATGTGTTTCAGGTGTACAGTGAAACATGTACTGGATTCTGACTGTTGAAACGCAAAAAAAAAGTGATCCAGTCCTGCTAAATTCATTGTTACCTTTCGCTGGTCACGGTGATGTAAAATACTAAAATTTACTGCAGTTCACAGAGAGATAGACAAAAAGCATAAGCATGATTAAGCCAGTCGACCAACCAGTTAGAGAGGAATGATCCAGTCTTTCTTAATTTCCCTTCACATTTCACCGACCAAAATAATGAATGACGGATGTAAAAATACCTTAATCGAGAGGGACGGGCAAAAAACGACCTTGATTAAGTTAACTGGTAAAACAAGCAACGCATAGCACTAAAACTTATTTTTTTATTATTTTTTGGTGTAATTCATGGCACAAATGAATGACAGTTTCTATAATTTTGCCAAATAAATTGATCCTTATCACACACACACACACACACACACACACACAAATGACCGAATCTTCCTCAATTTCGCTTCACATATTACGAATCAAAATCAAGACATATCCCCCCAAACTCTAATGTCAACTCTTGTATAGAAAAACTGTGGTAGGTGGGGGCGCTCACCATCCACTCACTCGATGTAGTGCTGCTGTCAGGTGTCTGCCCTTGCCTCTCCTCCATCCTTCTTTCCTTCCATCCTCTTCTGTCCTCCTTTCCTTCATTCTTTCCTTGTCCTTCTGCCTATGGGTAACTTTACACTCCCTCTTCTGTCTTTCTTTCCTTCATTCTTTCCTCTTCCTTCTGCCTGTGGGTGACTCTACACTAAGCCAAATTGTTTCCTGTACACCAGGAAGCTGTTTACTACGCTAGGTGGTAACCATATAACCAAATTTTGGCGCCTGGTGGTTTAGTGGGTGATTATTACGCTCCAATCGGATTTAGCCGGTGAAGGTTTATATCCAAGGAGTGGTTGGGGTTTATTGCTCACGTAATGCCACTCAGGATGAGTGAGGCTGGTCACTCCCATCTTAAATGTTGGGACCAACTGCCTAGCCCCGGGCTCTTACGCTCCTCATGAGGCAATGTAGGATTGGATGATGGATGTATAGAAAAAAGTGTCAGCAGCAAATGAATCATTAGGAAAAGAAATGATCCAGTCTTGCTAAGTTTACCTTCACATTTCAGGGACTAAAAATAATGAGAGATCCGAAAACTTCCCATAATTCATTGACGTGGAGCTCATTCCCATGTAAATTTCCTCGTCGCAGTTCACTTTGAGTTAAATCATAGTGTCTTTTACGCTGGCTTCTTGTGTGTGTGTGTGTGTGTGTGTGTGTGTGTGTGTGTGTGTGTGTGTGTGTGTGTGTGTGTGTGTGTGTGTGTGTGTGTGTGTGTGTGTGTCCTGTTTTACTGCTGTGTGATTATGCTCGGACACTCCAGTGAAGATGTTGTACCTGTCTGATATATTATGTTGACCTCCTTCCCTTCTCACGGTGCTACTTCCCTGACAACAATGCTTTGTTATTTCGCCGATCTCCTCTTATACTCACATACTATTACTATTCACTGATGATGCTCAAGATATGAGCGTTTAATACTGTCTTCTTCCCGATATAATTACAATGTTATTTCGCTGATCTCACCCAATATATTTCATGCTCTTATTGTTCACTGATTATGCTGGAGTTCTGTGATGATACTACTGTCTTCCTCCTGGTATAACATGCTTAATTCCTTCCCTTTTCATGATGTTCCTATACTGACATCAACACTGTCGTTCTTCCTCGACCCAATTTTCTACTCTATTGATTATGCTGTTAATTTGGAATGCTGTCATCCTTCTGCATTAAATATCTCTCTTTCCCTGCCATGGTGATCTGATTAACAATACTTACTTTTCTCCTGATCATGCTGCCTCTTTACTTAATAGTTATCTATCTACAGTATCTATTGTCAGTCGCCTTTAATTTCGTACGGGGTGGCCACACTAAAACCATCTCAACGTTGCCCTATCCTCTGCCATTTGGTTGCCCTCCCTTCAACTCACCCCCCCTCTCTCGTATTCTCTCTCCATTCCATCCCTCCATCTCATCCTTGTCCCCCCCCCTTCCTCTCCCTCTCCGTCTCGCTCATATAAATTCTTCTCGTTAGTTTCTCACTTTACATTCTCTCCACATGGCCAAACTGTGCTCGTTATGTTTATTATTGTTTTTTTTCTTCTATGTTTCCGACTCTGGGCACAGACTTTAGGACCTATTCCAAGGCCCGGTAGTCCTCCTACACACCTCCACATGTCACCACTTCGGCGCTAACACCCATTATCCATAATGAATACATGCTAGGGCTCTCTCATACAGGACTGGTGCACTGGTATTAGCGGGGATAATTTTACTACATGTCGACGGGTCCTCTGGTAGATCAGTGGTCTGCTTTTATGAAATTCAGATCCTTAAACTGTTCTCTGCCCCAGCCGGGATTCGAACCTGGGTCCATTAGGATTGCAGGCCGCCTCTCTACAGATTCAGCCACCGCCTCCCCCAAAATGATGTCCAGTAACATACTGACCTACTTCCCTTTTCATCCTGTTTCATTCTTGACAACAGTACAGGTTTCTCCCTTCAGTGCTATTATTCTTTCCCTATCTCATATGATACGCTACTGGCTGCTGCTGTTCATTCATTATGCCATTCCTGTGTGCGGATAATGCTGTATCTCTCTTACCTGACCGATTTCATTACCTTCTTATGCTGCTTCCTTCTTGACAACGATTATTTTTCCTTGATCTAGTCTAGTATACTACGTAAATGTTGCTGTTATTATGTAACCACGTTACTGATCTTGGCTATATTCGCTGTCAGGCAACCTGTCTCTTAAGGCCCGCCCCCTTCCTGAAGTCGTGGTCCCGCCCATCCTCACCCACTCTACTCGTGGCAGGTGAGGAGGGGCAGGGTTTGAAAGAAAAGTTGCCTGACGGAGGGTAATAATGCTGTGCTTTTCCAGACATAATATGCTGATAACCTTCCTTTCCATGATTCTCTTTTCTTAACAACTGTGGTATGATTCTTTCCTGATTATATCCTGACGTATTACCAAATTATTGCTAATATTCAACGGTTATACACTGACTATACACTGAAAATGCTGTCATTTTTGGTGTCACATGCTGGCATCTTTCCCTTCTCCTGGCTTGCAGCAATGACTTTCACTCCTAATTATGCTACCTTCTAAAATATGCCCCTCTGCTAATAATACTGCTTCTGCCGTTATAAATAACGCTATTCACTATAATTTTGCTGTCTGTTTACCTGCCTTTCACACATCGTGGAGCTTCCTACTTGACTTACACTGATGACTTTTTCTCCTCGTCATACTGCTTCCCCCCTCAATACAACATTGTCTTTCTCCTCTGAAATACATGCTGACTTCCTCCCCTCCTTTGTCCTGGTGTTTCCCTCCTAACTTAGACTGCTGACAAGCTCCCCGCCCCGCTTTCTCTCTCCCTCCGACATTAATGCATACTTTCCTCATTATATTGTTTCCATCCTAATAAATCATAGTGTTCACAAATAACGTTGTCTTTCCCCTCTCATAATATGCTGACTATCTGCTCTTGTCTTGGTGCTTCCCCTCTGACTTACGCTGCTGACTAGCTTCCCCCCCCCCTCCCTTCCTTTCTCCCTCCCTCCGAAATTATCTCCCATCTCTCTCTCTGCCTCATAACCCGTCTCTTGAAAATATTACGCCCCATTTTCACTCGCGCTTCCCTTCATAATACCTTCCATCCACCCACCCAGCCCCTTCCCTTCCCTTCCCCTTACACGTACACCTTCCTCCCCTGCCTTCGACCTCTAACACCTTCCTTACTTACTCTCCCCTCCTTGTTTTTCTTTCCCTCCCTCCCACTCCTACACCTTCCTCCCCTCCTCTCCTTCCTTCTCGTCCTCATCTCTTCATGACTTTCCTTCCTTTCCCTTCCTTCCTCTTACTTACATACCTCTTCCCTCGTCCTTCCTTTCTTCTCTCATCTCTCCTCCCATCTTCCCCTTCTCTATCTCCTTGTCTCTCCAGCATTTTCTTCTTCTCCCCTCTTTTTTATTCTTTCTCCTTCTCACTCCATGGCCTTCCTTATCTCCCCTCCATCATTCCCCTCCTTCCTCATGACTTCAGCACTTCCCTCCCCTCCTTCCCCCACATTCACAATCTTATTACTACACTCCATCATCTCCCCCATACTTCACTCGCCACATCTCCCACTTTCACTCCCTCCTTTCCCCCTCAACCTCCCTCCCCTCCTGAACTTCCTTCCTTCCTCCTGCACCTCACTTTTTCCTCTCCCCTCTTCCCTCTTCCTCATCTCCATTACCTCACCGCCTCGTCCCTCTACCTAGTCCTACGTCACAGTTATTTCTGTCTCCCTTTCTTACTCACACACTTCCTGGCTCCTTTAATTCTCTCTCCCTCTCCCTTTCTCCCTCCTTACTCTCACTTTCATTTCATCTCTTCCTCCCTTCGTTCCTCTTTCCCCTCACTTCCTCCTTCATTTCTCACCTTTTCCTCTCTTCCCCCACTTCTTCCCTCCCTCTCGCTCCTTCCCGTCCCCTCTCTTCCTTTTCTGACAAACTTACTTTCCTTCTCTTTCCCCTTGCTACTTCCTCTGACGTTTCCTCGCGTTTCTGCTTCTCCTATCCCTCCCTTCCTTTCCTTACCCCTTCCCCCCCATGCAACCATTCCCTCCCTATTTCTACATATTTCCACCCCTCTCGTGCTCTCCCTGTCTCTGTCCTCTTCCACCCTCTCTTTCTTTCTCTTCTTTACCTTCCCTCGCTCTCTCCTAAGTTCTATCCCTCCCTCTGTTTATCCTTCCTCTTACCTGCTTTGCTGTTCCTCCCTTCCTCTTTTCCTTTTCTCCACCTCATACCTCCTCTCTCTCACTCCCTTCCTTTCTTCTCCTCCCCCCTCTCCACAAGTTTCTCCTACCCCTACCTGTCTCCTCTCTTCCCTTGTCTTCCTCGCCCGCTCTCCCTCTCGACCTCCCCTCACAACCTTCCCTTCTCTTCCCTGCGCGTCCGTATCACAAACTTTCCCCTTCTACCTAAAGCACGGTATTCTTGTCGGGTTACGAAGCTCACTATGCTCCTTTTACTCTTACTTGGCCTAAAATATCCATCGTTCCATTACTAACTCAGCGATGTAGCAGTAGATTAAATATAGAATATGATGCTAGTCACGAAGTTTTACGGGAAGAATGCAGAGACTAGAGCCATATCATTTTTCTGCCTTTGAGCTATGTGAAATAAGCTGTAAAGGACGAATATCTGCGTCAAGTTTTGGTGTAAGAACTATAGAACCTGTTCCTTACGGTACCAGTTTACTTCGAATGCCGGTACGATACTAAGTAAATGATACCTCTACACAATACTAAAAAAGTTAAAAGTTACATAAGAAATTATGGAAACAGAATTATCAAAATAAATCGTTTGGGAAGAGGTTACTACACTCTTTTCACCTGAACCTAACACAGATTCTCGTCCTTTTCAGCTTATTTTAAATAGTTCCGTGACAGAATACGAGAATGCTACTCACTGCAACGGGTCTTCATCCTTTCCATAGCACTCCTCCTAGACAACACTCTTTTCACTTTAACTAGGTGTATAATTCCCATCTTCCCACCTTGATTACAGAGCTGTAATAACAGATTAACTGTAGAATATGATGCCAGTCATCGGGAAATGCTATGGAAAAGATGCTGAGCTGCGATACTGCCTTAATCAGCACATGGGCTACGGCAGTGGTTCTCAACTCGTTTCAGGCCATGGATCACCAGCTCAGTTAAAAAAGATATCGTGGACCATTTCATTTTTGAGTAATGATAAATAAAGCACAGACAACAAACATTTTGGTTAGAAATATATTTCTTACAAACAGAATTTCGAGAAATGATATAAAATAGTAGACAGTTGACATTTTGGTCTGAAATATATTTCTTCCAAACATAATTTCCAGGAAGTACATGAATTCTTCTCTAACATTTTGCTGTGAAATTTATTTCTAACAAACAGAATTTTGAAATTATGTAGAAGTATACAACTAACATTTTTCTTTGCAACCAGACTTTTGGATTCTCTTCGCACTGACAAGCTTTTCAATGTTAGGAGTGGTACTTGATAATGCACAATGAATATCGCTTTCCACTGCAAGCCGATTCCTCTGTTTAGACTTAATTTGCAACAAACGTGAAAATCTGCTCTCACAGAAGGAAATTGATGCAAATGGCAGAAGACATCTGACTGCATGGGTTGACAGATTTGGGTAAGTATCAATCATACTGGAATAATCAATAGGAATAATACAATAAAATGAATGGCCAATTATTTATTTTGACAAAATTTTTCGTACTGAAATTTCAATAAATTTAAAAATATATGCACCAATCTTCAGTTTACTACCAAATATAGTGAACGTCCTGTGGACCACCCAAAAAGTCACCGTGGACCACCAGCTGAGAACCACTGGGCTACGGGAAATAAGTTGCAAAAAGACGAAATTCTTCTCCTAGTTAAAGAAAATGAACTATACTAGCATATTCTAGTTTTGGTCTCTTGTTACTGCTCAGAATCCATGACGAAAGAGGGTAAATTAGTGAACACAGTGTGGGAAGCCCTGCAATCTAACAGGAATACGAAGCCTTGTTATACACCCGAGTCACTATCTTGGCTCCCTCTGCCTTAACAACTCCCTCACCCGGACAACTAATGCATTCACGCCGCCACTGCTTTCTCATTCCCTTCCTCACTTTCTGCTGCCGGAGCTTCCCCTCCATTCTCCTCCTTTGTATCTCCTCTCCCACCTTCCTTTCCTTTCTCCTTTTCTCGGTCACACCCTCCATTCCTTCTCGTCTCGTCTCGTCTCGTCTCGTCTCTCTCTTTCTCTCTCTCTCTCTCTCTCTCTCTCTCTCCTCCATCATCCATTCCTTACTCTTGTTCTCTCTTGGCGCTCTCACTTGCTTCTCCACTTTCTGTTACCAGGTTCCTCCCATCCATTTTCCTCTCTTCACCCCTCCGGTCTACCATGCCTACCTTATCCCTTTCCTTCCTTTGCCCTTACAAAAACTACCCTTCACTCCCTCCCCTTACTTCCCCAACACATATAAAAAGTACCTTTCACTCCCTCCCCTTACTGCCCCAACACATACAAAAAGTACCTTCCACTCCCTCCCCTTCCACCTCCTTCATTTCCCCCTCATCACTACGATATCTTTCCCTTTTCTCCTTATAACACTAACACTGTCTTGGTTCAACCTTCCTTCGCCTCTCCATTTTCCCTAAGCCTGCTGTCTCTCTCCAAACCCTTCTCCCTTCCACTCCCCAACAAAACTATCCCTCCTTTCCTCCCTGTAACAAACTCTCTCCCATTCACCTACGTGTAATATCAACACCAACTTCGTTCATTCTGCCATCACTTCCCCTTCTTCCACCACATACTCGTATCAATCACAGCCTCCTTCCCTCTCACCTCACTACTTTGCACTTACCTTCCACTTTCCCTGCTGCAAGGCCCTCCCTCTCGCTCATATACCTCCTTCAATTTTGGCTTCCTTCCTTCAACCTCCACAAACTCCCCTTCTCTCTCGCGCGCCTTTCTCTTCTCTCTCCTTCCCTTAACCTCATTTCCATTGCCTCACTACCCCGTCCCTCTATCCCCTCCTCCACATCATTTTTTTTTTTTTTACCATCTTGGCTCACTCAGTTTTCATGTCCCCTTCTCCCTTTACCCCTCCATTCACCTTCCTCTCCTTTTCTTTCGTCACTTGCCTAAGAAAACAGCTCCCCATTTCCTCCCAGTCCCTCCTTTCATTTCCCCTCACTCCTGCTTTACCCCTGCTTTTCTCCCTCCAGTTTCTCAACCACTACAGTACTGATCTTCCCATCCTTTTTCCTTTCGCTATAGGACCCTTTACTTCCATTCCTTGTAACCCCAGCAGTGTAAGACCTGACTGCAGTTATCCCTTGTTTTCCCTCACCTCTTTGGCTTCCTTCCCTATATTTTTCCCACAGTCCAATACACAACAACCCCTCCTTCTTCCCACTATCAGACTCCCTCCCCTTTCAGTCCTTGTAATAGCAGCACTATCTTATCTCACACTGCCTTCACGTCCCCTTCCCATCATCCATTTCTGTCTCTTTCTCTAACCTTCCACCCTTTATACACCTACACAACCCGTACGCCCCAACAGAACTATCCCTCACTTCCCCGCTTTACCAGACCCTTCCTTCATTTTCCCTTGCTCCTTCTGCCTGTTTCCCATATACCTTCTTCTTACTCCCCTACAGAATTTTCTTTCATTCCTAACTCATTATGTTGGCTCACGCTTCCCTCACCTTTCCTCCTCCTCTCATACCTTCGATATTCTTCCCCTACCTTTCTCCCTCCATTTCTCCATTCTCGTACGGAACAAATCCTCTGTTTCTCCACCTACCATATTCTCTCCCCTTCCACTCCGTGTTGCATCACTCATTCGCTACACTGCCTCACACTGCTTTCACCACTACTCACTCTGATAGCCAAGTATTCACGCTAGGACCCCTTATATTCAGCCGAATTCTCTCTCTCTCTCTCTCTCTCTCTCTCTCTCTCTCTCTCTCTCTATCTATCTATCGTTACACACACACACACACACAAATATACATACAGTACACATAGATAGATACATACATACATACATGCATACATACATAGAGAGATATAGATACAGACATAGATATACACATAGACAGATAGATGGATAGATAGGTATAGATACAGAGATATACACATAGATAGATAAACAGATAGATACAAACAGATTTTTTGGGGGGAACACCCGAACAGTCTAACATGTTGTACTATCTGACTCTACATTCTAAGTCTTCTATAATCTATCTGCTGTTAAATATTTTCTAACTCTACCATATTATAGCTACTCTACACATTAATATCTCAGTTTTCCTCCTTCTCAGTATTCTATTTCCTTCACAAGCTTACGCTCCCACCTTCCTTCTGCTCTGTATTCACGCTGCTTCCTCACTCTTTATCATACCTACTCTACGGTCATCCACCCTACTTCATGTTAATTTACAGACCACATACCTCCTCCTTAATAATCGTCTCTCTCTTTGTTTTGTTGCTCTTGTATTTCCATCCTTCCTTTTTAAATCGTGTTTTTGTTTTTATTCTAAATTTTCTTTTTACCCCCTCCATGTAGTGACCCATTCTTTCTTGGGTTTCATTTTCTCTTGTCTTTCTACCAATTTTCTACACTAACCTCTTTTGTGCTAATTCTCTCTTCTTTCCATAAGTCCCCCTTCACAACCTTCTTTCGTTTTTTATTCTCTATTTTCTTTCTCATCGTCTACTGTTTTCATTTTTCTCTTTTCTTTCTATCTCTCCTTTTCTATAGGCCGTCTCTGTTGTTTTCAGTCTCCTCTTGCTAACTCTCCTTTGTACGAATCATCTCTTGTTTTCATGCTCTTTTTTTTTTCTTTCTTTCCTGTGCTCAGATCGTCCCTTGTTTTCATTCTCTATCTCACCTTTGTATGAAGCGTCGCTTTTGTCTTCATATTCTCTTTCTTTCTGGCACTTCCTTGTACAGATTGTCTCATTTTTATTCTCTCTGTTTTTCCCATTTCTTCACTGAACTAATCACTTTCCTTCCCCATCCATGTCTTAACTGATCTTTTCTTCATCTCTCCTTTTCTTTCCATTTATCCTAGTAACCTTACCTTTTACCTTATTCATCTCCCTTTTAACTGAACATCTTTGTTCCTGAATACTTATTGTCATTGTACTGTACGTAAGTTTCTAGTCATTTTCAACCTACTTCTAGTTTTATCCCTCCAATTAATAACCTTTGTACTCTTCCAATCTCCATTACGTTCAGCTTATGCACTTACCTTCTCATCCCTACCTTTCACTGTACTTGACCCTCCATACTCTTCCTTCCTCCCATGCATTCAAACACTGAACTTACTTGACTTTCACTGCACTTTACCACTGAACTTATAGCGTCTCCATTACATTCAACCTCAGAACTCATTCCACTTCCTCTGCACTCATCTTCTGAACTCATTCCAATTGCACTGCACTCAGCCTCGGAAACCATTCCAACTCCACTGCACGAAACCTCTGATCTCATTCCGCCTCCAATGAACTCAGCTTCTGAACTCATTCCAGCTACACTGTATTCAACTTCCATACTAATTCCCCTTCCACTGCACTCAGTTTCGAAACACATTCCACCTCCCTTGCACTCAACTTCTTTACTTATTCCCCCTCCACTGCACTCAGCCTCAGAGCTCATTACATCTCCATTGCCCTCATCTTCTGAAATCATCGCACCTCAGCTGACTCGATCTCTGTCTTACTTCACCTCCAACATATCTCAACTTATTCAACCTACACTGTACTCTACTTCCTTAGAAAAACTACCTTCCTCTATTTATCCTACCTTCGCTGTACTGAAATACCCGTCCCCGCCCCGAAGGGGCTCGGGGACGGGTAGTGTTTTCATTCGGTGTGTCTGTTTGTCTGTCTGTTAAAAACTTTACGCGAAAACTACTGGTGCGATTTTTACTGAAATTACAGGAATGATGGGCTATGATATTCCAATCACCTGATTAAATTTTGGGCCAAACTGGGCCAAGGCCCAGGCTGTAGGCCCAAAAAATGTATTAAAAAAAAAGAAGTAAAAATCGTTATTTTCGCCATAACTCCTTTCAAATTCGTCACATCGATATGAAACCAAAACATAAAGGTGCATCTTTCAAATCTGCATCCTATAACATGCCTCATTACATCTGGGGGGTCACCCCCCAGTTAGCGGTAGGGGGCTCAGTGTTAGGTGGGTCGGGCCTAAAATTTCAAATGGGCATATAATTGTCAGTTTTCATCCGATTTACTCCAAATTTGATGTGTGACATCTCTGACTAGATATCCTGTTGCGTTTATACGTCAGCATTAAAATGACTGCCGGGGACGGGTTTACTGTGCCTTGGCATAGCTTCTTGTTACTACTGTAATTTGCTCCAACTGTATCTACATTCTCTGTTATCTCCCCGCTCCCTCAGACGGCATGGGAGACTAGGGGTATCGCTCCATAAATGACATGGAGGGTGTATGGTGCAACGTGGTGCGAGTATGAAAGACTTCAGAGGTGTGTGGTGGCATGTGATGCAAGTATGAAAGACTTCAGAGGTGTGTGGTGCCAAGTGATGCGAGTATGAAAAACTTCAGAGGTGTTTGGTGGCATGTGATGCGAGTATGAAAGACTTCAGAGGTGTTTGGTGGCATGTGATGCGAGTATGAAAAACTTCAGAGGTGTGAGGTGGCATGTGATGCGAGTATGAAAGACTTCTTGGCCTATCGGAAATGGTTGCCTAGTCTACTGTATACTCAGAATCGGAAATAGACTAAATAACAAAAAATCCTACCTCCACCCATCCTCTCTACTTATCATACTTCATCCAGTTTTGGTTCTTAACCCTATCATTCTATTCAAGATAAGGTCAGGCAGTCTTTCTCCAGCTAAGAGTGAGTCATAGAATCCCGAGTATACTGCCATCAACAACCCTCCAACATTCGGGTCGGGACAGCTCTAGTATTATTTTCCATTTAACGACAAACCATAGTTTTTAGCTGAGAGTATTGACAAACCCCTCATGGTCGCAACATCTCTAGTATGGTAACACGACAAACGCCAGACGATTTTCTTCAGCTAAAAGTGTCATAACAACATAAGAGTGTTAACTAATCTATCTTCCCCGCCCGTCCCATCCCCAGAACCGCCTGTACGCTGCTGGGCGAACGTAACGAAGAGACAAGAGTGAAAAGCGATGACTGAATACGTACTCGAACTTCGTACCAATTCAGTCTCCATGCTCTCTCTCTCTCTCTCTCTCTCTCTCTCTCTCTCGTACACGTCCCGTCAATGGTCTCTGTTGATGCACTGCCATGATTTTTTAAAATGTAATCAATCAACGTCCAGTTCAGTTGTGTTCAGCCTAAAGCTAGTGCATTAATCATATCTATAATGTATTCAGCATCTGTACTAATCTGCTTCCTCTTCTCTCCTTTTTCGTTCCACCAACCAATCTTCCCCCCACCCTTCTCAGAACACCCTGCGTCGGACGTGGGTAACGAGACAGTATGAATGAGAAGCGGGGAAGGAGCCAAATTAACCTGTCCACCCCGTCTACGGAGCAATCCACCTCCATACCTCATTTGCCTCCACCGTGTACATTCATCTTTCACTATTCTCAACCCCTGTGGTATCTTCCCTCCAGTGTACTGCAGCTCCACATTCACCTTATTTCCAATGAATTTTCAGTGACCCTACCTCCACTAAACGTCTCCTACCTCCATCAAACTCATTGTCCGTACTCATACTACTACCGTTATATATATGCTACCAACACTGTACTTAACTGCTGTATTAAACTACTTCCTCTGCCCCACCCCCGTCCCTCCAAAACATCTCTACTAATCTACCTAATCTCCCCCACCCCTCTCCCCCAGAACTACCTATACTGATTGCCTCTTCCCCTAGAAACACCTGTACTAATCTACCTCCTCTCCCCAAGAACCTTCTGTACTAACCTTCCTTCTCTGCCCTACCTCTCTCCCCCAGAACCACCTGTATTAATCTACCTCCTCTTCCCCAGAACCACCTGTACTAATTCTCCTCTTCTCCCAGAACCACTTGGTCTAATAAACCTCCCCTGTACTACTCCTCTCCGGGAAAGCCACCTTTACTAATAGACTTCCTCAGCCTTACCCCCCGTTCCCCAGAACCACCTGTACAAATTTACCTCCTCTCACCGAGAAACACCTGTACAAATTTTCCTCTTCTCCCCTAGAAACACATGCACTAAGTTACCACATCTCTTCCTAAACCACCTGTACTAATTTACTTCTCCCCCAGAACCACCTGTACTAATTTACCTCCTCTCCCCCAGAACCTATCTGTCTATCTATCTATAGCCCGACGCCCTAATCCCGCAAAAGGGTGGCCGCAGACAAAACGCCTCCAAGTCGCTCTGTCACCCACCATTTGACTACCCTCCCCCCAACTCATCCCCCCTCCCTCATATACCTCTCAACTCCATCCCTCCACCTCATCCTCGGTCTACCTCTCCCTCTCCCTCCCTCCACCTCACCTACATACACCCTCTTAGTCAGTCTTTCATTCTCCATTCTCTTCACATGTCCAAACCACCTCAGTGTATTTCTCCTAATCTTCTCAACCACATCCACATCCACCCCACAGCGTTCCTTCACTTCTTCATTCGTCAACCTGTCCCTCCACGTCACTCCACATGCTCCTCTCAAGTACTCATTTCCACTGCTCTCACTCTTGACTTGTTCCCCTCTTGCAAGGTCCATCCCTCGCTTCCATACGTCAGGGTAGGGATCACAATACCATCATGCAGTGACTTCTTAACTTCCATACTCAACTCCCTATCTCTCATCACTGCTTTCAGTGTACCAACAACCTTCCTTCCCTGCTGTACCCTTTCACGCACTTCATCCCCCAAAGTTCCATTCTTACTCATCACACTACCCAAGTACTTGAATGCACTCACATTCTCCATATCCTCACCATCCAACCTCACTGCACACTCTGTGACTTCATTCCTCTCAAACACCATAACTTTACTTTTGTTTACATTAACTTTCAGATTCCTCCTCCTACACACTGTCCCAAATTCATTCACCAAACCTTGCAACTCCCATTCATCTTCACTCAACAGTACTGTATCATCAGCAAACAGCAACACCGGAAGCTTCCAAATCTCACCCTCATTCATTAGAGCCACCTCCACATCCACTGCCCTACCTTGCACCTCCTTTACAACCCCATCCATGTATATATTAAACAGCCATGGAGACATCACACAACCCTGTTTCAGTCCCACATTGAGATCAAAGAACTCACTCAGCTCACCATCCACTCGCACCGTAACCCTAGCTCCCTCGTACATACTCTTCACAGCACTCAACAATTTCCCCTCTACTCCATATATTCTTAATACCTTCCACATACCTTGCCTATCTATTCTGCCATAAGCTTTCTCCAAGTCCATGAAGGCAGCACACACTTTCCTTCCCTTCTCTAGATACTTCTCCACTAAACATCTTAGAACAAATATCTGATCTACACACCCTTTGCCCTTCCTAAATCCCCCTTGTTCTTCTCCAACTAGCTCCTCTGTCATATGCCTAACCCTATCAATGAGTATTCTACCATATATTTTACCAGTCACACTAAGTAGGCAAATACCCCTATGGTTACCACATACTTCTCTCTCCCCTTTTCCTTTGTATGGCTTAAGCACATATTATACCTGATTTCCAGTCCTCTGGAACCCTTCCCTCTTCCCAAGCCAATCTACACAACTTCCATATCCACTCCACAACAATCTCACCCCCATACCTAAGCATTTCACCACACCACCTGTACTAATTTACCTCCTCTCTCCCAGAGCCACTTGTGCTAATCCACCTTCTCTCCCCCAGAACCACCTGTACTAATTTACCTCTTCTCTCCCAGAACCACCTGTGCTAATCCACCTTCTCTCCCCCAGAACCACCTGTACTAATTTATCTCCTCTCTCCCAGAACCACCTGTGCTAATCTACTTTCTCTCCCCCAGAACCCCCAGTATTAATCGACCTCATATGCCCTACCCTTCTCCCCTAGAGCCACCTGCACTATTCTACTTCCTCACCCCCAGAACCACCTGTACTGATATACCTCCTCTCCCCCAGAACCACCTGTATTGGACGGTGGTGACGAGGAGGTGCGAGTGAGGAGTGGAGAGTCGACCAACCTGACGTGTCGTGCCCACGGCACCCCCACGCCGACCATCAGGTGGATACGGGAGGACTACAGGCCCATCAGGCTCTCCAGTCAGATCCTAGGTAACTCACTGGCCCATATTCTTGTTGATTTGGCAGGATTTCTACCACCTCTTCCTTATCAGTTTATTTCTGCTTATGGTATATCAGTATTTTAGTCTTTTTTATACCATGTCACTGTTAAAAGGAAAGAAGAGGTACGTAAAATAACACTAGGGTAAAACAGGCAAAAAAATAAAAATAAAGAGGTGTTTGAAACCTCCTAATGTGACAAAAATACTGTCCTGTAACTCTCACTGCTGTACCTCATACTAGGGACTTAAGTATACTGATTTTATGAATTGGCACCCTCGTCCCTGCCTCGATAATAAAAAATTATAGTTATTGATTCCGAGTGTAACCACATTATCATCACTGTTTTGAAACTGAACTATTATTTTCCTGATCATCTGTGCCTATCCAGCACACCCACTAGAAAATTATTTACACGGATTCTATGCATAGCTACATTTTCTTTCTTGTCTTGATACCAGCGAATTACTTATACTGATGGTAACAAGAACCATATTCTCTCATTCTTGCTCTGAAACATCTCATTCCCACCTTGCTCTGCTTGACGATAGAAAGTTATTTTCTTATTCCTATACTAAGTACACACAGTCTGTCATTCTTGCACTAGGGCAACTAAATTGATTAAACAAGTGGTGCCAGGCGCAACAAACTTCGCCCGACAGCAGTTACTTAATTACTGTTAAATACTGACTCGTTTCTGCCATTCAGTGTCAGTGCACAATTAAAGTCTATGGTAATGGCGCAAATGTTTTCAAGTTACGCCCTCAGATAATCCCTGATCTTGTATTTGACCTTTCAAGGTCTCTCAAGGTCAAAGGTCATGCAACCAAATGAAAGCCCTTATGAGACTTCCTATATCTTGGTAATAGTAAATATATCTATCTTCAACGAGTTTCGAGTTATATCCCCCTGAATATCCGTGACTTTGAGTTTGATCTTTCAAGGTTACTTATGGTCAGAGGTCAAGGTACCAATTAAAAATCCATATGGGATTAGTAAATCCCATATGTGGATAATAATAAATATATCTATCTTCAACCAGTTTCGAGTTATAGCTCCCTGAATATCCGTGACCTTGAGTCTGACCTTTCAAGGCCATTCAAGGTCAAAGGTCTTGGTGCGAAATGAAAGCCCATATTACGAGTTCCTGTATGTTCATAACAGTAAATATCTCTATCTTCAACCGTTTCCAAGTTATGGCCCTCTGAAAATCCATGACCTTGATTCTGACATTTCAAGGGCACTTGATTATCTCCAAAATTTAATAACGTTCTTTGGGGACCTATGCCCACATAAAAGTTTCATGTAATTTTATTTAGCCGTTTTTCTGTAATGTTGCTAGCAAACAAACAAACAAACTTGACCAAACACAATACCTCGTCGGACTAAGTCCGAGTGAGGTACCTAGTCTTAGGCATCTCTTCATGACACATTGCTCGTCCTTAAACTAGAGAATGACTTACAATGATTTATAGCACGGCTAGTCTCAATCTTGAATTGACACTAAAATTTTAGCAATGCTAAAAAGCCACATTCTATCCTTCTTACCATGGAACTAGACAGAAAATCAGTATGACTCTGCCACACAGCATTCCTTGAGACTATGAGTGCTTAAGCCATTCTAAATACCGCCACACACTCTTGCCATCCTACTCTTCTACAGAATTTTGCAAAAAAAAAAAAGAGTGTAACAGATATATGTTGCTAGTGTTTTTGACGCCAGAGAAATTTTTAGATGATAGCAGAAGCACTAACTGCAGTAGACATACATGGCTTAAAAGTATTGACGAAATTACTTTACATACATCCAAGGACCCAATACGTCTTACTTGTCGTGAGTATGGTGAATTATTCAGGTTTTTGTTATTAGGATTACAGTAGTATGCATGAAAAAATAATTACTTAAAGCATCACTTCAAGGCCCCTACCTCAAAATGGTATAATTATTCCCCTGTACAAAGGAAACGGGGGAAAAGAAGTGTGTGGAATCATATGGGAATACAGGTTCTTAGTGTAACAAGAAAAGTATATGGTAGGAAACTTTTTGACAGAGTTAGGGAAATAACAGGATTTTTTGGAGAAGAACCAGGGTGTTTTTGGATGGGAAAAGGTTGTGTAGATCAGACAGTCATCCTAAGGTGTTTAGTGGAGAAGTTTCTAGAGAAGGGAAAGAAGTTCTGTGCGGCCTTCATGGATTTGGAGAAAACATATGACAGAGTGGATAGACGTGGAATGTGGAAAATGTTAAGAATATATGGAGTAAATGGGATTCTGTTGAATGCCGTGAAGAGTATGTATGAGGGCGCTAGGGATGCAGTGTTTGTGTGGATGGTGAGCTGAGAGAAATTCTGTCTGAATGTTGGATTGAAACAGGGATGTGTTATGTCTCCATGATTGTTCAACCTGTATATGGATGGAGTTATAAAAGAGATGCAAGGTAGGGCAGTGGATGCTGGAGCGGCTCTAATGAGAGAGGGCAGTGTTTGGAAACTTCCTGTTTTGCTGTTTTCAGATGATACTGTATTGTTCAGTGAAGACGAAGGGGAACTGCAAGGCGCGGATGAAATGGAGGGATGGCATGGAGAGGCATATGAGAGAGGGGTGTGAACTGGGAGGAGGGCTGCGTAATGGCAAGGGACACGGCGACGTGGAGGCGATTTGTTTGTGGCCACCTCTTTCTGGATTAAGGCGTTTGGCTATAGATAGATATATAGACAGACCTCAAAATGGTGCTTAAATTACTCAGGTCGTTGCAGAAGTGGTGCTGGAGGCTTTCCTATAGGTAAATAAAATCGCCTGGGGCTTGTCCAAATATGATGACAAAATACAAGTGCATCAGAAATGGATATGGACAGTCATTTCTCAAAAATCCTTGGAGACTGAACTTCGAGGAGAGTGCTTAAAGACATACTACCTCTTCCTCTAAATTGTCAAAGTATGTATGCCGAGCTGAGAGTACGAGAGTGGATCTACGTAAGGACCATCATCCGTCTGTGTGATACGGCGGTGTGGCTTTAGTCTCGCCAGCATAACCTTGTGGAGGCGCATTACACACAGTTTTTATGGTTACTGGAGCTGAGTGCACTGCTGGAGTTAGGATAGTTTCGCACATAGAGGTTGTCAGAAAGCAAGAATGCAAGCAAGCAAGCCAGGGCTGAAATTTCACCAAAATGACACCCAGTTCCTTGGAGAACAATCACGAGGAAAAGTTCGACGAAAATTCCCTATCGGCTTTGTGTCTTGACTTCAATACATCTCAATCTTCCTCGAACGACAAAGAGTAACCCTCCTTTTCATATTCTTATACTTTGTGCTTCATATTGACTCCTTCCCTCCTTCCTGCATTATAACTGTGTGCCTCACAATGCCTCCTTCCTTCTCGTACTCTTTGTTGTGGGTTTCATATTGCTATCTCGGAAGAAAAAAATGTGACACCTTCCATCGCCACAGTTGGTAGGAAAGTGAGGCCAACTTTTGATTGTGATGGCACTTATGATCTGTTTTGAAGCAAGAACAAAATGTATACGAGAGGGGAACGAAATACTGCAGGAACTGATAACAAAAATTTTATTACAAAACTTACAGGAAATCTATTTTAGTTCCCTTCAGAGTATTCCCCTTTGGACATTATACACCTGTCCCAGCAGTCTTCCCATTCCTGGAAACACTTTCTGTAGATGTCTTATGTCACCCTGTCCCGAGACTCCTTTTTTTTTTTTTTTTTCCCTGTATTTCTTCTGTGCTGTCATATCTTCTGCCTGTGAGCTCTAACACAATCTTGGGGAATAAGAAAAATCACATGGAGCCAGATCTGGCGAGCACGGGAGGTGCGGAGCAACAACGATGTTGTTTTTGGCGAAAGAATGCTTAACTTGACAACGCGGTGAGTGATGGGGCGTTGTCGTGATGCACGATCTATTTCTGGGTGCGTCACTTCTCTGGACGCTCGGCCTGATGTTCTCTCGTAGATGTCTAAGCAAGAAACGTCTGTGGCCTCCACTTTGTAGTTCGTCAATAGTGCCACGACGATCTTCCAAGATTGCCTGTCGAATTTTCTCGATGCTCGCATCTGTTCCAGAGGTCGAAGAACGACCAAGACGTGGAGAGTCTTGGACTGACATGTTGCCTTCTCATAATACGCGTACCATTGGTAGATTTTTTTTTTTTTTTTTTTTCATAGCTTGCTCCAGGAAAGCTTGGTAATGCATTGTTACTGCCTCAGCCGCGGTTTTCCGGAGGAAAGAAAATAATACACACTCATTGCTCATTCAAATCTCCCATAGTGGTGTGATGACGAAAATAGAAAAGTCACATGCATCAACAAATAAAAAACACCAGAAATACGGACTCGACCCTCTCAGTGCGAAGTCATTTGATAGGATGATTCACTCGACTGAAAGCTAGTGGCGCCTACCGGCGCAACGGGAACCATTTCTTTTTCCCACGCAGTCGATCTATTCCGGGAATTTTCGGGTTCTATCTTGCATACTTGTGCTGAAAGAGTCTTATTCCCAAAGGCAATTGGCATGCAAGAAAGCGAGAGTTGAAATTTACAAACACATTTACGATCAGTTCCCATTCATAACTATGAATTAATACTGTAGTTAGAACACGAAAAATTAGTTGCACCTAAGCTGGAACAAAGCAATGAAGCCAGGGTTCAGATTCACTAATAAAACTTTGATACGTTGCGGTAGGAAGAGCAAGAGACATAGGAATATTCTGTATTCTCTCATTCTTGTTTTTCCTACAAATAGTGGTTGGGGCAGTGAAAAGATCGTATTTTTTATTATCTTAACCCAGGCCTTAGCCTCCACACTCTCATTACTGTCACGCCAGTCAGATATTCAAGAGACTGAAAGAATGCTATATAATGATGTTTGTGGATATGCAGCGTGCAGAATGTACAGTATGCCATTACTTAAACCAGGGACAACATCCATATGTAGCAGAGGTGTAGAAGTTCAATTTGTACACCCAACAATCTTGCAATAATAATGCCAACAACATTAATGAATGATGTCACTAGTTATTAGCTGAAACAGCAGAGTTATTGCCATGCATGAATGTACGAAGTAGATGGAAGGTGTTACTTTTCTTTCTTTTTTTTCTGAGGAAGCAATTTGAAACTCACGACAAAAGAGAACGAGATGGAAGAAGGGACTACAACGCTTCACAACAATCTGTCTCAAATTTATATGTGGGATACCATAGGTAGAGCTATAAACAAAAACTCGCTAACACTTCCTTGCAGGCTTTGGGAACTGAAAGGTTATATGGCATGATTCATGGATAGCAATACATATCACAAAATATGTGAGCATGGGAAGGGAGGACACCCTCTGACATTCATTGAGGAATGAGAAATATGGAGGTAGGACGCAAATGCTGATACGGGATTGTCTGTGAACTTTTGCTCGTGTCAGTCCGTACATACGGATACCAAGACTAATAGCCTGGGTGTGTGTCTAGTTGTGTTGATCAGAATTACGTTACTGACTCGAAGAGTGGAAGTTTCCTTAAGTACAAGATGAAAAGAAAGGATGAAAACAATGTAAACGTAAGTGACCATAGCGAAGAACATTATATAAACGTGGTGTAGTGGATTATGAGATAATATTATTGAAAGATACAACCCACCCCACTTCCTGATCTCGAATGAAATGTTAAAAAAAAAAAAAAAAATGTGGTCGTGTGAGAAGCTCGTAAAATGTCTACACCCACATCTTGCCAGAGGTCGTATATATAATCGGTCATTAACGATTTTCAGGGAAAGAAATATTTCATAAAAGTTAACTAGTAGCACAGATATATATATATATATATATATATATAGATAGATATATAGATATATATATATATATATATATATATATTTATATATTTGTGTTTGTGTGTGTGTGTGTGTGTGTGTGTGTGTGTGTGTGTGTGTGTTCAATTCAGTATTTTAGCCCTTTTGCGCCCCGTGTTCCCACTATGGGACGGAACTGGGCATTTTCAAAATCAAATAAAGAAGGGGACCCCGGGGTAGGGACCATGAGCTTCGCGACTACGATCTGACAGGCGGAGGACGGTCCGCCTAGCACCCTTCCAACAAAATCCCTCGCACAGGAACTCTGGGAGTTAAGAGGTTAAACAGTGACAAATCTACTAGTTTCTTTAACCCCTTTGCGCCTCGTGTCCCCAGTATGGGACGGAACTGGGCATTTTCAAAATTTAATAAAGAAGGGAACCCCGGGGTAGGGACCCATGAGCTTTGCGATTACGAGCCGAGGGGGAAGGGTGGTACCCCCAGCACCCTTCCAACAATATCCCTCGCACAGGAAATCTGGGAGTTAAGGGGTTAATTTGTCTGTGAACTGTTGGCCGCTGCATGACTGAAGGGAAGAGTATAGACAAACAATCTTACTTGAAAGTTAGGCTTATAAGTTTATAACTACGGGTGCAGATTTAACTACCTTTGTTTAGAAAAACGGCGGGCGACGTGTTAACTTCTTTTCTTCCCTTTTAATGACGTCTTTATTTTTGATGCCTCCAGACAGTTATAAGCAACTTGAGAGTGATCGTACTGACAGGATAAACATCCTTCCGCAACAAATTCAATCGTTAGATAACAAGAATGCAATAAAAGACACATCCTTGGGCTAGAAAGGTTAATAACCACACATCAGTAACGTATTAAATATTTCATTCTTGCTTCCTTCAGATGAATACATGGAACCAAGGAGTGGCTTTTCATACTAGGAGGGTTAGACACAGCCTTATTAAATACCTCAGTACGAGGAAGATTTCTACGCTGAATTAACTACTCATAATGGTTGTTTCTCTCTCTTTCTCTCTCTCTCTTTATTACTTTTTCTTTCTGCCAGACGATTTTATTCAGCTAAGTGAGGCTCTCTGGTAAAGAATGGGTTAACTGCAGGTGCGTCTTTAACCCAGGCATTAGGTAGCTTCTGGCCTCATAATGTCGCAGTGTTTGTTGTTTACAGCTTCTCTCGCTCTCTTGCTAAAAATCCACCCGGACTAAAATTCCCGGTGCCTGCATTTTCAGTTTTTTGTTCTTTTTCTTTTTTTCCCTGGCTGATTAGAGGGGAAATAATACAGATCGTTCTTTTTTTTTCTCCCTTTCCGTTACCCAAGGATAGTACGAGGATAATTGTATCGCTTCTGTTATCATCATCATCATCATTATTATTATAATTAGTTATTATTATTTATTATTATTATTATTATTAGTGATAGCAGTAGTGTTAATAGTAGTAGTGACAATAGCAGCAGTAGTACCGGTAGTAGTGGTAGTACTCGTAGTTGTACAGTAGAATTAGTAGTAGTAGTAGAAATTGCAGTAGTAGTAGTAGCAGTAGTAGTACTGGAAGTAGGTAGCAGTTGTAGTAGTAGTAGTAGTAGTAGTAACAACAATAATAAAAAAATATTCACTTTTTTTTTTTTAGGGGGGAGGGGAGGGATTTACACCGTGTCCTCTTTCATCGATAAGAACTAAGGCATTGCCCCTAGGTAGGGGACTTTGGTTTTTGGTGCGTGTAACACTTTATGACCGGATGCCCTTCCGATGTCTATCAATGACCCTTGGGTGGACTCGAACCTCCGACCCTTCGGTGAGAGCGCTCTAATCCACTGAGCCACGGCTGCTACAGCCAGCTAGGTGACAGGAGAGCACTACCTCTCCCGGCATGGTAGCTTACCCGGGAGCGGCGCAAACTCACGACTCTGCAGTCATGAGTCAGACGCTCTACCACTGAGCCACCATTCCCCTAGTAATAATAATAATAATAATAATAATAATAATAAAAATATGGTAATGATTCCAAGTATTCAATAGATCTTTAGAGAGAATTTTCTATACTAGGAAGATATACTGACAGTGTCATTCATGCATTGTAAACACTAACTGAAAGGCTGGAAAAATCGTGCGGTAATAACGCATAACCGTACTCCGGGCATCGACTCTGAAAAGCTCAAAAGTCCCAGCAGTTTGCCTCCGTGCCACTCGCTTTTACATGCCACCACTTCGGTACTAACATCAACCGTGCGTGCTGAATACATGCAATACATGCAAGGGCTGTCTCATTCGTGACAAATTTAATGATATTAACGGAGGGTGTTTAATACATGTCAGAGAGTTTGAGAAAGATCATTAAAGTGTGCTTTAAAGAAATTCCCACCGTGAATGCAATGTACGAGTACCTTGCCTCAACCCGGGATTGAACGCCCTTCATTTAAGACACTAACCCACTTCTCACACAACCTGACCACCACCTCCCCCGTTTGCTTTTCAGTACCTCAGGTGGTGGGTGATATCCTACGACTGCGTGAGGTGAGCCCAGCCAGCGCCGGTGGGTACCTGTGCATCGCCAGCAACGGTCACCCGCCCTCCGTCAGTAAACGGGTCAAGGTCAAAGTGGACTTTCCCCCAGAGGTTAAAGGACCTAAGTCAACCATGTGGGCGTTACCTGGGACCACCATCAGCCTCACCTGCCTGTACGCCGCACACCCGCCCCCAAGAGTCATCTGGCGGAGGGATAACTCATTAGGCTCACAAATCCTCAGTCAAGATTACTTCACTATTACTCCTCAGGACGGTCATCCACCGTACACGTGAGTCACAAAGCTGATCATCGCAAAAATTAGATGCTTAATATATTTCGCTATTATATCTCACAGCCATCACACAAAAGTGCTAGCCTACTTATTATTTAAATATCAAGTGTTCCATATTTAATGAAATAATATTATAATGTTTACTTACGATACAGAACAAATTAATCGTCCATCACACTAGTCGGATTGACTACCTTATCTCTAAGCGTCACACAAACTTGCAACTCATATAAAGAACATCACTTTTTAAATGGTTTCAGAAATATAATTTTTAATCATGATAGCGAAATACTAATGGTAGTCTGTTAATCAATGTTGACAATGTTAGCTTACCAGCATCAACAAACCACAACAAAACTGCGGACTGTACCGCCACTACTTGTAATTCAAGTACAAATTCACACACACAAAAATTTCTGGACCACTATATCTCGTTGCGTATCAGGAACAAAACCACCACATAAAACTTTTTACTGTACCGTCACTCCTCCTTGTGTTTCAGGCACAATATGACACTTCACATGAGAAACCTGGTGTCGTCAGACTTCGGGCTTTATACCTGCCACGTTAAAAATTCTATGGGTGAAGCTGAGGCCAACACCATCCTAAAAGGTGAGTCATTGTATACGTGAGAAAAAAATGCTGTTCACTGCTAAGACGATGAATGACAGCAGCTGCGTATTACAGGCATTTTTCAGATGCGTATAGATAAAAACCTGCCTTAGTCGGGGCAATTTTAGTAAATTTTCGCTACGCCAGACGATTTCATTCAGCAATGAGTAAGTCACAAGAACCTGAGAAAGTTAATACTGTCATTAATACCCCTCTAGTGGTCGGAACAACTTTAGAATTCTATTCTAGGTAATGGCAGACGATTTCATTCGGGAGAAAGTAAGTAATGGAAGTCTAAGTTAAATTACCAGCTTATGAGAATTTCAAACCTGGGCAGCAGTGGCTAATCATGAATCCAAGGACCTCACAGCTTTCCTTGGTATCAATCAGAAGTGTGAGGGTTTTGAATGTAAAGAAAAAAAAAATCCTCAAAATCATGTATAGTTAAGGTTATTATTAACATTACACTATCTTGAATCTGTTTAAAGGTTGTATAGTATGTGGCAATGGAGATTTTGTAACACCTCGTCCTCAGCGATTTATACATGAGGCACATAGCATCTCAATATCATGTCGTATGTTACTAATGCAAACTAAGCTGATATGAAGACACAGCATACAAGAATACAGTATGTCAAGATGAAATATGAAACGCAACTGACTAAGGAAGAAGTACTACGAGGACTTCTGTGACGCTTGGAACACGGTTGGTAGTCTTAAAGATCTTGCCTAACCAACAACTAACAAGAGAGCAGGCTGGAGACAAGCTAGGTTAGTTCGGACCGCAAAATCAAAGCAACAGTCAACAGACTCTTTACGCAATGCTGAATTCTTGTGAAATATTTGTAATTAGCAATTAGCAGGAATTGTCCTTCGTCATTTCTGAACCTCAGACGTGTAAAGGAATAATTCACATAGACTTTGCACGCAATTTCCAACAGCCAAACAAATGAAACGGGGACAAAATTTTGCCTACTATTTCACTGAATGTACATCGCAAGCAGGGCATGTCAGTCACTCTCCTCACTTAAATATGGCAAAAGAGTAGTCTGTGGAATGAGAAACATACCAACCCTCTCCCAGCTAAGGAACATTAACCAGCAGATAAAAGTGAGAGGGAAAAGAAATGACAAATGTATCGCACCCCTGACAGCACAGTAACACCGAACAACACTATCTCTGGATAAGTAGTAACCACCACAATAACAAATATATACAGCTATAACGACGTTGAATTCGAGCCCCACTGAACGTGGCGAGTCCACGGTCAGGCTATGAACACGTAGCCTACTTCATCTCCCTCACTATCTCCTGAAAGGAGGATGGTGGGCTGTAGGAATAGGGCAATTTCAGCCTGCAGTCCACCGAGTTAACGCCCAGATCAGCCTGGGGCCACAACCATCACCACCACCACCACCACACAACAACAACAACAATAGCAACAATCTCTTCATTGTGATGACATATTTTTTTTTTGCATGGTGATGCATGGTGACTTTCAGGAGCAGTCTCGCCCATCTTTTTCTCACTAACGACTATCGGATACAAAACGTTTCACTCCCGTAGAGTTAAGCGACTCCAGTATAACCACTTTACGCCACACCACAACCTATACCACCGTCTCGTAACATACTACATTAAATAACCTTCCCACACCATACCATACCAAGGACATTAACCGAAGAAACCTGAAATTTCTCAGTCCAGTACTTCTGTACTTGTTCATTTTGCTGAGGCTCTCACAGGATGTTTTTTGTCAGAAATTTCGAGGGTATTCTTCTATTAAGAAACCAAAGGTTAAAAGTAAAGTAATGGGAGTCTCTTTGAATGAGTGGGGTATAAACTGACACCTTAATTCACCTATCATTATCTCCTTTATCCAAGCTAGCTCCCCTTCATTTGGCCAAATCTTGAAGGATACTTAGCAAAGTAAGTCGGATTGACTGATATTGACGGGTTTGTGGTCTTGGTTGGGTTGGTGGCTGAATCAGTAGAGAGGCGGCTTGCAGTCCTAATGGACCCAGGATCGAATCCCGGCTGGGGCAGGGAACAGTTTCAGGATTTGAATTTCCTAAAAAGTAGAGTTGCCTGATCTACCAGATGACCCGCCGACATGTCGTAAAAGTACCCCCGCTAATACCAGTACACCAGTCCTGTATGAGACAGCCCTAGCGTGTATTCAATATGGACGGTGAGTGTTAGCGCCGAAGTGGTGACATGTGGAGGTGTAGGAGGACTACTGGGCCTTGGGATAGGCCACTGCCCCCAAGAAATAGGCCCTGAGCCTTTGCCCAAAGTCGGACACGTAAAAAAAAAAAAAAAAAAAAAAAAATGTGGGTCAAGTCCAAACGTCCTTAAGTGCGGTATATACAATACTCTCCCGTTAGCTGGCTGACTTAAACTGAATTAAAAATGGTGTATCTCTGTCTCCTTCATTGGATTCAGAGATGCCAAACATTCTTTGATTATAATTACTTAAATACAATGAATTACTTCATGAAATATACAAGGAAGGTCTAATTTAACAAGTTAATCTTAGTTTTACATAAAAACTAAGGCCATATATTCATTTAGTTACGTTAAGATATATAAGACCCCCTTCCATTTTCCATATCACCATACCCTACCACGCATGTGCAGTCATTTACATGGAATATTTCTGTAATTATAGGAAATTAATACATGTATTTACATTATAATTGTCCATAAAGGCCTAACCCCAGCAGCATTTAATTAATAAAAAATAATGACTATTAGCCAGAACACTAGAGCAAATCCCTGGGTTATTAAACCACATTGAACCTGCACTATACGTTCCCTGGTAAATTCCTCTGCTTTTTAACAAAGACAACTGTATTAAAAAGTGCCCATATACCGCTACACACAGGACATCTCCTTCTGGGGAAATAGTTTCCACAGATTGGGGGCTGGGCGAAAAATGATATGCTGTATCATGTAATATGACCCCTAGAAAGAAGATGTCTCCACAAGTCTCGAAAACCCTGTGTTGAGATCCTTCTAGGTCGCGCATCTTGACCCAACTGTTCGTCACCATTCACTATCTCAGGACTATTCGTTAACTCAAGGGATACCAATTTGTCGATGCATTTTTATGCTGACATGTCCTCAACATTAATTTTATCTTGACATGTCTCAGCACCCAGTCCGAATCTGGATGTGTGGAAACAACCATAGCTAGTGGCCACTGAGATCTAGGTTAGTCAGTTTTCACTAAGACCATATCTTCTATATTTATTAAGGACTAATTTCTGGAAGCTTGAACATCATAATATCTTTCTCTTATGCTTAATAGACAATCCACGTTCCCGTGCCTATTCCATGTCTCCAGGACCTTTTCAAAATATTGATTTCCTTTATGCAGATGTTGCCATAGTTCACCCCCCTCTATGCAATGGCGGGATCATCTACTTCCTCCTGGATATCAACACAAGGCACTGGATAAAGCTTTCTGCCATACAACATAAGAGCTGGTGTCAAGACGTCAACTGAGACACTAGTATCAGCCAGATAGGTTAAAGGTCTACCATTCATTCTAGCCTCGATTTCTGTTATTACAGTCCTTAACTCTTCTGTAGTGACCTTGATTCTATCTAAAGTTTTCTTTAGGCTGTTCTTCACAGTATCAATCATTCGTTCAGTGAACCCGTTTTGCCATGGGGCACTAGGAGCTATGAACTGAATGTACAGTTGCAGATTCCCAGGGTCGACTTAGCAATTGGGTCATTTATACTTAAAATTAAAGGCGATGCTCTAAAGAAATTGGTTCCATTGTAGCTTATTAATTTACTAGGACAAGACTGTCTTGCAGCAAATCTTCTGAATACGTCCAGGAATGTCTCTGAACTCGAACCTTCTGCCATTTCTAGATGGACCGCCCTTGTGTAAGTGCAAGTACACAAACATATATACACCTTACGGGGAGTTCCCTCACCCGTAACAGTTATTGCCCCTGCCTAGTCAGTTCCGGTTACTCTGAAGGACCGACTTATATTTACATTATCCTTTGGTAAAGAAGGTGGTCCTGGACAGTCATATGGTCGTTGTTCATACCTCCTACATATAATGGAATTCTTGAGATACTTCTTTTCAACGTGTCTACTCCTAGAAATCCAATACCTTTCTCGGACTCGGGGCAATGAAGTCTACGGCAAACCTCCATTAAGAGTTAACTCATGGACTTCCTGAACAAGTAATTGTACAAAATAAGCATTCTTTGGTAACAATATAGAATGTCTACTTTGGAAAGGCAAATCAGTCTCTACTACTCTGCCACAGCATCTATTTTGATCCTTTCCGTCTAAGAATTAACCTAAATCTCGTATCAGCTTATTATCGCTGCTAGTACCTTGGCGTAAAAGGCCAAAAATCTCTCCGCAGTATTTTCTTTGCAACTTTTAACCCAATATTCCATGGGTTCACACTCCTCCAACTCCACTGGCTTATTTAAAAATCATACAACTAATTTAATAGTGCTGAGTTGTCATATTGATGAAAATCTACTGATGTCTATCACATTTTTTGGATCAGGTACTACAGAATCCAGGTTTGCAACACTAACCTCAACAATATTATACTGTTTCTGCTCAGGCCATTCTTTACTAAGTAACCAAAGTAACCATTTAGGACTTTTAAACCACAATTCAAGAGGATCAACCTCTTTACTGTCGAGCCTCTCTAGAGAGGATCGGCTTGGTTTTGATTGGTGAATACATGCATAAATTTAAATCTGGTTACAATTCTTTTATAGTCATCACTATTGAGGACGAAAGGAATTTTACTGTCTTCCTTTCCTATCCATTAAAGACAAATCTCACTGCCAGTCCATATCTAAATATCCTCAAAATGAGTGTCATGAGTGGTGGTTAATACCTGGCCAATTTAGTTCCTACTTCAGTGGAAGCCAATTCCATTTGAGGTAGGATTCTTCCTTTAACTGGTGCAACTCTGGCTTTGGACATAATATTTTTACTATAACCTCCTGTTGCACAGTAAGCTACTGCCCCATATGTCTTTGGAGAAGCACCACAAAATATATGCAAATGTGACTTCGTTACCGATTATTTGCCTGGGAATACATATGCCTGATGATCTTTCAAATTTCTTTCTAATCTGTTCCCATTGTTTAACATACGTCTCACCTAATTCAGTGTCCTAGTCCAACGTTTCTCAACATGCTTCTTGTACTCAACACCTGCCCCTTAAAACTATGGGGCTGACCAATCCTAATGGGTCAAATAACATGAAGACCTGACATAATAAGAATCTCTTGGTGAGTGTTACGTCAGAGAACTTGACTGGTTTTAAATTTATTTCATCAACCCCCGTATCTTAGTTATGACCCAACACATTTTGAGTTTTGGGAATGTCAGTATTAGGTTGGTCCTCTTGTATTCTATTCCTTAAAAGTGGTAAATTTATAATCTGTATTCCAGCGTTTTAACGGCAAATTTGCCTATCCACATTCGGAATTGGCTGCTTCATAAGCCTTCAATGCTTCCGTCTCTGTATCAGCAACACCTTGTAATATGGAAGGCCTGCTCTATTTATGGGAATTTGGCATTCTCAAAATGATGCTTCAAAGTGTTGCATGGTAGGAAAGGACTAGCACAAAAACCAAAGAGCACTGATTGGAAACAGCAAGTTTTCAAAGAACTATCCTTATTTTGAGGGTCCTGAGGCCAGAGGAATTTTATAAATCTCCTATTCCCTTCTCTCAATCCTATTCTGAGAAAAGCCTTATTAATGTCTGCTGTATAAGCATAAGGTTTCTCTATAAATCTTAATAATATATTCCTCAACTACTCTGTTGGTGTAGGTCCGCAGTTTAGGCTGTCGTTCAAGCTTGCTAGTCATTTGGACGCTCCACAACTACTATTAAAAACTATCCTTATGGGAACTGTTACCGAGTCCTTGCATACAGCGTGACGTGGTAAATAATGTCCATCTTTATGATTAACAGGAATTTCAACCTCTTCAATAAATTTCTTCCTCTATTGATCCTTTATAATATTATCATATATTGTCAGATGTTCTGGTTTGTCTCAAACTTTCTTAGAAGAGAATTTAACTGAGCCTTAGCTGCTTGGTAATTTGTTGGTAACTCCGAATGGTTGAGCTTCCATGGTAGTCCAACTCAGTACTGTCAACCTTTAAATTACACAGACTGATCATTCAAGTCCATAGTTATATTTTCTTCAGGGTTTGGTTCTTCAGGATGAATTCCCACACTATCCGAGTCCCGTAATTAGTGCACAGGTTTAATTTTCTCATCCAATAACTCATTACTTGGGTAGGTTCTAAGTCTGCACCTATTCTAGCTACCATCAATGACTGTGTGGGGGTAACAAAGACTGAGTCTACCAATTTGGCCTGTCCTCTGGCTTGCTTTGGAAAAGGCAACTGACCCACAATAAGGTTACCTCCTGGACTCTTGAACATCAGTACTTTATCTTTCTTGAAAGTCCTATGTAGGAATCTTCCACAGTAATCTGACTCAACTATCATTCTTGGGGACCCACAGTATCTGGTTTCAAATTTTGTTTAGTAAACATTATCCCGAGGCTCTGTACACAGTCAGAGGTTCTTTCAGTCCTTTGATAAATACGCTTGTTTCCATCTTATCCAGTACAGCTGCTGTTATACGGCATTTATACCGGCCAAGCTGTATTAAGAGTCTAAGTCAAAGGATTGTGCTTCCTAAGTAGTTAAAAACCCTGTAATAGCTAGATTTACTTTGCCTATAACGGGTAACTCTAATTTTTCTATAGTATCAGCAAAAATGAAGGTTTTCCGTGCACTAGTGTAAAAAAGAGTGCATGGTGATACACTCCTATTTTCTATCATTACCTTCACATCTGCAATGGAACTGCAGCTGGCATTGTTACTGGACTATCTGATTGTGCAAGTCATACTGACACTTGCAGGTTTAGGAACCTCATCCTTGACCATTTTTGGACACAAAGCACTGTGATGATTTCCCTTTTTTTACACTTGAATAAAAGATTTCATCTACTTTTACACACTGTAGATGTGTTTTCTGAATTCAGACGAATCATACAACACCCCAATTCATTCAGCTTCACTATTCTAGAGGCATAATCAGGATCATTCTGACAAATTACAGTGTAATGTCGTTCACTACAAAATATACAAATTTTCCTGTCCTTTACCAGGGAAGTCTTTGCTTCTTTATTATCATCTGCTTGTCCATTCTTTCTCCTTGGTAATTTCTCTTCATATTATAAGGAACTAATAAAAGTGACAACATCCTCTTTAATTAAAGGCCTACCTGAGACTGACTTAGGTTTCACAGCCAGTTGGTTAGAGGTCCTTTTCTTTACTTCAACCTTCGGTTAGCTTTCAGCAGGCTTCGCTGTTCCTTGCAAATACAGCAAGCTCGCCCCAAACACGTTCTCACCGAACGCGCTCGCAATTATATGCGGTTAGTGCTGGGATACGTATAAGACAACGTAAGATTAAAGAACCATTACGAAAACTATAAATTTACGCAAGAGAGGCGGCCTTTGAAAGGCCATATCTCCTTGAACATCAGCGTAGCACAACGCACGGGTTGTTTTGATCACGTGATCGTGTCCTGCTTTTCCATAGTACTGTATTTGTAAGTTAAATATTTACATTACTGTTCTGGTAAGTTTATGTACAAGTTAAAGTACTATTAAATAACATTAAAGCAAGAAAAAAAGTCATATAACCAGTTTACCTGATAGGCATCAGAATATTTCCTTTTTTATTTGTTCGTTAAAGATTTGCCTCACCGATTTTCCACGGTACTGTATTTGTACGTTAAATATTTACTGATTTGGTATGTAAGTTAAAGCACTTAAATAAAGTTAAAGCGTTACATAAAGCATTGTAACCAGTTAACCTGATTTATATGATTACCCATGACTGGCGGGTTCCGAGACAATTCTCCGTCGTCAATTCGCCGTCAGACAAATCCCCGTCAAAACATGGACGATTCCCAGTCAGGACAGTTCGCACCCTGAACGATTCCCCGTCATTCTATAAATATACTTATTTCGCCTTTGAATTATATTTTAGCGTACCCCACAGCCGTCTTCATTAATGACGGCGAATTGTCTTGTTATTGTTGTGATGGCGAACTGACTTGACGACGAATTGTCCCGAAACCAATCGGCATCGGAATGTTGCCTTGTGTTTACATATTTGTGTGTTAAAAGTTTTGCTGTGCTGTACCGGATTTGTAAGTCATAACTTTAAATAAATATTCTAACCACTGAAAGTGCTTCATATTGATTACCAATGGCAGATAACAGCAAAACACCACATTTAGGGAGTCTAGGGAACAAAATAAATAGTAGTTAAAACTTATGCGGTTTTGCGCCGAAAGCGCCACGGTTGGAACGAAACCCTCCCGTTAGGGGCGAGCTAGCTTTTGCAAAGTTGCATTGAGACATCCTTAATCTCCTTACAGGAGAACTGATCTTTCTGGTACCTATCATACAATGCATCCCTGGTTCTAGATATTATCTTTAAGGATACAGTTCTAGAAAACACCCAATCTGCTGCTTTTACATCTTCGTAAGTACCTACAGCTTTTAAATTACAACTCACTGCATTCCGGAAGTTCTGCAAAGAATCAAAATCATGTTTAGAGTCTTCAGTAACTGGGTAATGACCTGCTCCCTATCTTCATAATTATGTCTACGGATAGTCAAAACCGCCTCATAATTATCCACTTCGACAGGCAATTCACTTAACAACTTATAAGGCATGCCCTTGACCTGTCCTAACAGACAGGAGAATTTACTAACTTGGGAGAGGTCTGTTCTGTCATGGACTAAGTATCTGAATTTATCCCAACAGGATTACTAATTTTGCTCCCCATCAGATTCAGGAAGCGTAATCTTTGGTACTGTGGTTTTACAACACGGGTCTACACCTCACGTTTCTGCACAAGAATGAGCCAATTCTGTTTCAAGCAACTCTACGATATTGATGCTCATCTTGATTATTTTCAAACTTGGTACTTTCCAATTCACACAGATCTTTATCATCTTCCTTCACAATAGCTGCTTCTAAACTGCTATAAATTTCATCATACTTAGTCCATCTGTCCTTCAAGATGTTCAAAAGACTTTATAATTTCTTTTTTAACAGTGGTATTTCCTCTATTGATTCCTTACTGTCGTTTATAGCTCTGGTTACCCATCCTGCCCTACCACTCATTAACTTCTTTAACAATGAAAGGGACATTTTGGTTGATTACCTTAGGTGATTATCACAACCTTCAAAATTTCAATATTTTCAATATAAATTTTGTTGACTGTGGGTAAGGTTTTAACCTTGCTCCCTGGGCTGTTAAACCGCTTGAGTTGTACTGTTCTCTGCATAAGCATAATCCCACAAAATTAACAACTTATTTTGTTACCCTGAGCCCAGATGCAGGTGGTTCTTCAATATTCCACTGGACCACCCATTAGCTTCTACCGTGTAGGCGTCCCTCTTACGTTCCATGTCTATCTATCTATCTATTGCCAGACGCCTCAATCCCGTTTGGGGTGGCCACAAACAAATCGCCTCCACGTCGTCCTGTCCCCCGCCATTTCACTGCCCTGCTCCCAACTCACACCCCCCTCTCTCAAATACCTCTCCACCCCATCCCTTCATCTCATCCTCGGCCTCCCCCTCCCTCTTCCCCCCTCCACCCCACTCACATACACTCTCTTCGTCAGTCTTTCACCCTCCATCCTCTCCACATGGCCAAACCACCTCAGTGTGTTCCTCATAACACTTCCTATCACATCCACATCCACACCACAACGCTCCTTTAAATCCTCATTTGTCAACCTGTCTCTCCATGTGACTCCACAGGCTCCTCTTAAATAACTCATTTCCACTGCTCCCACTCTTGACTTGTGTCCTTCCAACAACGTCCAAGCTTCACTTACATATGTTAGAGTTGGTATCACAATACTATCATGTAGTAACTTTTTCACTTCCATGCTCACTTCCCTGTTTCTTATCACAGCTTTCAAAGAACCAGCAACCTTTCTTCCCTGCTGTACCCTTTCAAGCACTTCACTCTCCAAACCTCCATCCTTACTCATCACACTACCCAAGTACTTAAAAGTACTCACATTTTCCAATTCCTCACCATCCAACCTAACTGTACATTCACTGACTTCATCTCTCTCAAAGACCATCACTTTACTCTTCCCTACATTCACCTTTAGATTCCGTTTCATACACACTCTCCCAAACTCATCCACCAAGCCTTGCAGCTCCCCTTCGTCTTCAGTCAACAACACAGTGCTCTCTATTGTATTTTGTTTTTCTCTTGGAGGGAACTGTTACTGCGGGCCATGGCCTTTGGTTCCTTCTTCCTCTCATAAAAAAAAAAAAAAAAAAATCTGCAAACAACAGTACAGGGAGTTTCCAAACACTATCCTCTCTCACCAGGGCCACTCCAACATCCACTACCCTACCTTGTACCTCTTTTATTACCCCATCCCTGAACAGATTGAACAACCATGGAGACATGACACATCCCCGTTTCAACCCAACCTCCAAAGAGAAAAATTCACTTAGTTCACCATCCACACTCACTGCAGCCTTCGCACCATCGTACATACTCTTCACAGCATTCAAGAACTTTCCATCTACTCCATATATTCTTAATACTTTCCACAATCCTTGTCTATCCACCCTGTCATATGCTTTCTCCAAATTCATGAAAGCTGCATACAACTTCTTTCCCTTCTCTAGAAACTTTTCCGCTAAAGATCTAAGAATGAATATCTGATCTACACAACCTCTTCCCTTCCGAAAGCCTCCCTGTTCTTCTCCAACTAATTCCTCTGTTCTCTCTCTAACTCTGTCAGTAAGTATCCTACCATACACTTTTCCTATTATACGAGTAGTAAGAAGACAAATGCCCCTATGATTACCACACACTGCTTTTTCTCCTTTTCCTTTGTACAAAGGAATAATTATACCTGACTTCCAATCCTCCGGGATTCTACCTTCCTCCCAGGCCAATCTGCACATCTTCCACATCCATTCTACTACTATCTCTCCCCCATGCTTCAGCATTTCACCACGCACTCCATCAATTCCTGGGGATTTCCCCGATTTAACTTTCTTCATTGCTTCCACAACTTCTATCCTACTGATTTCTTCCTGTCTTCTCACCTCCCTCCTTCTCCCAGCCATTCCCCAGCCACTTATACTCGCATTACTTCCATCCTGTATGTTCAACAATTCCTTAAAGTGTTCTCTCCATCTGCTCACTTTTTCTCCCTTCTCCACTAGTAATCTACCATTTTTATCTTTCACTCCCCTGCTAACCTCACATCCACCCTGTCTTACTCTCTTCACCTCTTTCCAGAACATTTTCTTACAGTCCCTCCACTTTACACTCAAATTCCTTCCAAATTCCTCATCCACTCTCTTCTTACTCTCTCTTACTAATCTTTTCACCTCTCTCTTTCTTTCTACATATAACTCTCCCTTCTGCCTCTCAACTTCTTCCACGCCCCTGTTTTTCATCCATTCATTGTATGTTTTCTTCTTTTGTGCTACAGCCTGTCTCACTTCTTCAGTCCACCACGCTGTTCTTTGCACCCCCCTCCGTCTTCTATGTAATTTATGAATTACCCTTTACCTTGACGGTTCCAATAAATACCGTCAGCTTTAAGGGTTACCAGGAATGATTGGGCATTAAAATGAATATAATCCCTTTTAGCTGCATATTCTCAGAAACTTGCTATTTCCGGCCCTGCTGACTAATTTTTATGTGTCATAGCTAATTGGTGCATCATATGGTAGATTTCTAGGCTCGAGGAGAAGTATGGCTACAGAAGAGCTACACAACCCTTCAATAGCCCCAATCACAGCAATAATATTCTCCACAACGTCATTAACTTCCACATCCTCATAAATATCATTATCTCCCAGAAAATGGATGATATGGTGGTGTTCCCAATCCAATGCTGTATTTAGCCATTCATCACTTGAAAGGGACCTAGCTTTTCCTCTCAGAGCCCGGTATTTACATATTTCTGTGTCTGGCAACTCTACCATGCGCAGGGTCAGACTATGCTCCACAAATGCAACCTTAAACCCGCTTAAAGCGTCTGCACACATCTGTATTCCTCACTTGGGGCACCATATTGTCAGAAATTTTGAAGGTATTCTTCTATCAAGGAGTCTCTTGGAATGAGTGGGGTATAAACTGACACCCTAACTCACCTATTATTATCTCCTTTATCCTAGTTAGTTCCCCTTTATTTGGCCAAATCTTAAAGGATACGTAGCTAGATAAGTTGGACTAACAGATAATGATGGGCTTGCGTCTTGGTTGGGTTATGTGAATCAAATCCATGCGTTCTTAATGCAGTATATACAGTGTTCTCCCGTTAGCCAGCTGACTTGAACTGAACCAAAAATGGCGTATCTCCTCCTTCATTGGATTCAGAGATGCCTAATATTATTAAATTACAATTACTAAAACTCAATTAATTTCTTCAAGAAATTTACACCGATGGTATAACTTAACAAGTTAATCTTAGTTTTAAATAAAAATTAAAGCCAAATATTCGTTTTATTTACGTTTAGATGTATAAGACTCTCTTCCATTTTCCACGTCACCATACCACGCATACGCAGTCATGTACTGTACATGGAATATTGTTATAACTATTGGAAATTTATACATGTTTTTACATGATTATTGTACATAAAAGCTTAAACACAGTAGCATTTAATTTATTAATAATAAAGAATATAAACCAGAACACTAGAGCAAATCTCTGGGTTATTAAACCTCTTTTAACCAGCACTATATGTTCCCTGGTAAATTCCTCTGCTTTTTAACAACTAACAAGGACAACTATGATAAAAAGTGCGCATATACCGCTATACAGTACACAGGATATCTCCTTCTGGGAGAAATAGTTTCCACAATTTTTTTCAAACAAAGACTCTCAAATGCCAAAGTAGAATACAGGCTGTAGTATAATCCTCCTGTTTTTAAAGGTTTATCCCAAATCTGTGCACAGTAAGAACAGTCTGTTACAAATGCAGAGGTTCGAGATTGATTCGGGACCATATGGGGCACTGCTGAAGTGAACCACCATATGGGGTTTAACAGAGTGAAGCACTCTACGTACTCTGAGCCTGATAAACCTTTAGGAGTTACTGTCAATGGCCATATAAGACTTTGAAAAGCCCCTTGTGTCTGAGGAAGCTGAAATGAAGAGTCATAAAGAGCTTCCCTCAATTGTCTCGCATCTAATAATATGTTAATTAACTGAAGAAGCTGAAAGTCTCCCTGAAAACGACATAAAGTAATAGTTAATAATCCATGCCTACTGTTCTGAAACTTTGTCAACACCTAGTGAGATTTTGCTATAATAATTTCAATACTGAAATGCACTGACGCTCGGTTTTCGAGGCTCCACACCTATGAAGAAAGACCTGGCCTAAACTGTGATTTTGAAGGCAAAATTCCTGTTGTCTCTCCTGCTTCCCTCTCCATGAACTTTGTCTCATGAATCCGCAACAACAGACACAGATAAATCAAAGATCAGTGTAATCATTATCGGTTGGTTCCGAGTAACGAGAATTTATCAATTTCCCCATAGAGAGAGGCAGAATAGGAGACAATACTTTTGCTGCCGATAGTACATGTATTACTTCTTGTTTCTGAACAAGTGAACGACACCACGCGGACAAATCCTCTCTGTGATCAGTTCTAGTGGTTCAATATTACTTTGGTCACTATCTGTTCACATTCTGGTAACAAAGTTATTAGCTTATGCTTATTTAAGATTCATTTCCCGGCTTGTAGCTGCTACAGAATACGGAGGAATTTTCATGTACAAGTGTATACAAAATTACTGATCCACCTCATTACGGTAAATAACGAGACCGTGAACAATGGCTTTCGAAATCCTGTGATGCTACCTATAGAGTCCACCAGACTTTTTACAGTATTACCGTATGTGTTTCAATACTTTCCAGCTAAAAAGTGGTCTTGCTATTGTCCGCTACTGTTCAATTAACACAACAAATAAAAGCACCCTTGCGACCCACGATGTGGACCTAAGCTCTGTTCACCCAGATGCTTCAGTGTCTGGTCAGTCTGAATGACTATTAATTCGGAACTCGCTGTTCTGTGTTACAAAAGTACTGTACGTGAGGGGTGTCGATATATGTATTTGTTATATTCTGGTGCGTATACGTATTTATATACCGTATCGTTTATAAAGGCTGCAATAGTCTTGCATGCGTCGGCTTTGTCACCAAATGATAGCTCTCCACGCTGCTCGATCATTGGCAGCCTCCCTATTGAGTCCCTTATACCCTAATGATGCTATCATCAGAGTCCACCATGATTTTGGAAATAGGGTCTAGGTAAGAGCTTTAAAACTGTGCAACCAATTGATGGATGGATTTTTTCGTTATCAGGAGTGCATGAATTCATTATACATCTATCTATCTATCTATCTATCTATCTATATATCTATATATACACACTGTAAATAAATACTGTGCATGCAAAAAAATCACTTACAAATCGTATGTACATAAACACACTCTATATACATGTATGTTTATATACAAATATACATATATACATACCTATAGTTGTCTCTATCCAGTAACACTACTCCGTTACCCTTGTCAGGTCGTAAAATAACTAAGGAGTTTTCAAATTTCAAATCCTTGCGAGCAGCATATTCTTCCTTCGAGAAAGAATTTTGTGTTTTTCACTTATAAAAACTAGAAAAAAACCAACTGCTTAAACTATTCCTAAAATAATCAAAGGTTCTACCCTTGTCTAAAAAAAAGGCATGGTTTGGTAAAATTTTAAAAAGTTTCACTCTCATCTTAAATGTCGAGACCAACTGCCTAGCCCCGGGCTCCTACGCTCCTCATGGGGCAATGTAGGATTGGATGATGGATGGATGGATTCTCAAAAGGAAGGAAGTGAAATAAAAAACTATGCTTCTCGGGAGGGAATGAAAACTTGAACCCCATAGATAAAAGGAACTTCACACTGCAGAGACTTCTCGACGAAAAGTTATAAATTGCTCTGTCAGGAGACAAACCTTGGGAGTCTACAAAACATTTTTCTTTCTTTCTTTCCTTCTTTCTTTTTTTTTTTTTTTTTGCTGATGTACAAATACAGTTCAAAACAAGGGTGTTTACGTTATTGCGTTCAGTTAAGCTGGTCAGATGTACACAATCAATATAAGAAACCGCAGATTTTAACTTTACCAAAGACTTATCCAAACGAAGTTTTAATTGTTTTAAGTGTTTACGGTTCGTTTTAACTCCACCATTAAGTTTACGTTGGCAATTTTTATACAGGCGGGTAGGCTGAAAGTGTTTACTATAGGTTTTAAAGTTTAAGAATGTCGAAGTTAGGTCATGAATCTGACAGGTGTTGAGAAACTGAAGATCCAGGTCAACTTTACGTAACTTTTGATCCAGGGGCTGACTGTGTCTGTAGACTTCAAGCACTGGTTCTCCATCGATTTTTGATCACCGTAGCGATACTCTCATGCTGTGGGATGCGGAATCCAATGATGGCCAGCAATATCTATAGTAGGGTAAATAGTTTCAGTCTGCTCGACTATCTGTATCTATCTATGTATCTTTCTACCTATCTGTCTATATGTCAATCAGTCAGTCTCTCTCTCTCTCTCTCTCTCTCTCTCTCTCTCTCTCTCTCTCTCTCTCTCTCTCTCTCCACACACACACACACACACACACACACAATGACAAATGAAGGACGATACAAAAGATTCACACTACCTTGCCACTGGCTAATAACGACCGCTACAACGACGACGAAAGCATTAGTACTACTACTTAAACCAACACAAAAAACATCACAATGTCTTCCTGCAGAGCTAATAACGACCACCACGACTACCACGACGACCACGACAACCACCACCACGACCACCATGCCACCACCCCCACGACAGATGTTTGGAGACTACGACGATGACGCCAAGAACCTGACAGCGCCTCTTGTTGTCAACACTTCACCGGACGCAGCAAAAGGTGAGCAGGGCCGCAGCATGAGGGGACGTGGGGTGCAGGGAGAGAATGGGGGTTGATGGTAAGACAGAGGGAAGAACGGGAAGAGGAGAAGAAAGTGAGGGGAGTAGGGAATGAGGAAAAGGAGAGGAAGGGAGAGGAGTGTCTGAGTAGGGGATGGGAAGAGGGTATGAAGGGAATGGAAGGCAGGAGGGCAGTGGGGTGCAGGAAGAATAGGAAGAAATGGAATTGGGAGGCAAAGGCATGCGTAATATTGTGGAGATGGATTTAGGAGGTATTGTGGGGCAGAAGGAGCAGAGGAGCCAGTCAGAGTAGAGGAGGTAAAGGGAGAAGGTGGGAAAGGGGCAAGCAGGACACATAACAAAAAAAAAGATGAAAAACGGTGACGTGGGAAACAAGGAAGAAGGGGAAGTAGGGGGATCAAAGGGAGGAGCAGCATTTGGAAAAGGGGACTGGGGATTGGGGGGAAGTCAGAGAGATATGGGGTACGGGAAGGTTCATGGAAAGAACCAAAGGGAAGGGAAGTATTTTGGAGTTAGGGATGTGGTGCGGTAGAAGGAGCGAAACTGGATGGAAGGAGAGTAGTAGGTTTGAAGGGAAGTAGTAGGAGGAAGGGACGTACTAGGAGGAAGGAATGTAGTAGTATGAAGGGAAGTAGTAAGGGTGAGGGGAAGCAATGGGATAGAATGGAAGCAGAGGAGTGGAAGGATAAAAGTAGGGGGAAGGGAAGTAGGAGGGAGATCGGAAGCAAAGGACGAGAAGTAGTAGGCGAAAGGAGAACAGTGAGGTGAAAGGAGAGTAGTGGGGTGGATGGGAAGTAGTAGGAATGAAGGATAATAGTATGGAGGTGGATAAAGTGAGTGGGGTAAAGTACGTGGAGGCAAAGTGAGTGGGGGTAAAGTGAGTGTTGGGCAAGGAGATGGAGAGGTAAAGACAAAAGCCTTCAAGCACATCCTAGTCAAGCTAACCAGTTCACTACTATCATATATAAGTACTGCCTGTTGTGAATTACTGTACTTTTGAGCCTATGTATCAATGTGTGTGTAAGGTCTTTATTTATATCGCTTATAACCCCTTCAATACGAGGAAGCCACATTTAATATTTTCCTTGCCACCGCCACACGATTTTACCCAGCTCATAGAACTCTGGCAATGAAGGAGTTAAAGGAGACTGTTCTTTTTCATTTCAAAGTAAGCCAATGCCGACGATTATAATCAACCGATAGTGAGTCGTAAGAGTTTGAGTACTAATTTAAATAAAATCGTTCCGTAATAACCAAAAGAAAAAAGAAAAACAGACATCGTGGAAGATGTGGTAACTGTAGCCATAAGTTAATATGAACGTGAACTCAATGGACTGCAGGCTGAGGTTACCCCTCTCTTGCAGTCCACCATCCTCCCTTCGGAGGACAGAAAGGGAGATAAGGGGCGCTTACATGATCAGTCAGCGGAGCTGCTCGATTATACCGGTGCCATCGCATGAAGGCATTCCTCTCCAGCACTAGTAATCGTAGTGAAGGGGCTATTCGCAGTTCTAATCCTTTCACGGATGTGTTCCCTTATCTTATGAATGTTCAACCTCTTCACAGCAAGAAGTCTTCCCAAAGTTGAACATACAAATAACTTACAACAAAGACGCCATCGTACTGCAGTAAATATGGAGATTGCGCCTTACTTCCCCCACTAAGAAGTGTGCTCCACAAGACAAATAAAATCCCTTGGTGGTAGACAGAAAAAAAAAAAAAAAAAAAAGAGCCATCAGCGCTGAAGTAGATTAATGGCATCACTAAACCATTTCATCGAGACAAAAAAAATGCTGAAAAACACATAACCAGGGAAGGCAAAACTGTGAGGTTGCAGATATAAGTAAAAAAAAATTTCATTGTACTGAAGAGTTAAATACAAATCCTAAGTCAGAGAGAGAGAGAGAGAGAGAGAGAGAGAGAGAGAGAGAGCAAACAAATAGAGCTATTAAAAAGTAAGTAAAACTAGGTCACTGTCCTGAAGACGATACAACAATTTATACTGTATTTACTCTAACCTGAACTTAGACTGTCATCTTTTAAGGTGACTGCTAAATTGTAAAAACAGATTATCACTAAAATATCAGGTTTGTCGTGAAGAAGTGCTATGGAAAAGATGCAGAACCATAGTATTGTCTTTTGCCTCCACTAAGCTACGTGAAATAAGCAGCAAAGCGACGAAAGTCTGGGTCTGGATAAGGTAAAAAGGGTATATTAAATCTTTCCGAAAAGAGAAAATTAACGTGGTCATATGAACATTTCTAGGAGGGTATATGAACATCAGTGCCTGGTGGCAGAAATGGCAAAATGATGTCATCGTCGGAAGTTAAATTCCATTACCAAGCCTTTCCGCGAGAGAAGGAAAATAAGAAAAAAAAAAATTGGTAGTGCTCCGAATTGAGATAAGTTGTATTCTACGGTTCGCCTGATGTCTAAGTTAATTTCTCAAGGGAGCGAGGCTCTTAAGTTTTATCCTCTTCGACCAAAGGAAAATTTTAAAAGTCGGTCTTTGCTGTCACCCAAAGATTGTATTTTGCATCTTCAGATAAAAGTGTCTGAACTGAAGAGGTTGTCTATAGTCTTAATTACCCGTCCCCGCCTAGAAAGGGCTCGCGGACGGGTATTGTGATCACTCGGTTTGTCTGTTTTGTCATCTGTTTGTGTCTGTCTGTCTGTTAACAATTTTACGCAAAAACTACTGGTGCGATTTTGACTAAAATTAAAGAGATGATGGGCTATAACCTTCTGATCACCTGATTAAATTTTGGGCCAAATTTGGCCAACGCCAAGGCTGTAGGCCCAAAAAATGTAAAAAAAAAAGAAAAATTGTTTCTTTGCTATAACTCCTTTCAAATTCGTCATATCGATATGAAACCAACACCTAAAAGTGCATCTTTCAAATCTGCATCCTATAATGTCTCATTACCTCAGGGGGGTCATCCCTCAGTTAGCGGTAGGGAGGTCAATGTCAGGTGGGTCGGGCCCAAAATTTCAATTGGGCAAAAAACCGTCAATTTTCACCCGATTTACTCAAAATTTGATATGTGACATCTTTGACCTGATATCCTGTTGTGTCTATACGTCGGCACTAAAATGACTGCCGGGGACGGGTTTATTGAGCCTAGGCTCCGCTTCATGTTGGTTCTTTCATCCCAAGGCGCTCTCTTATCTTGAATTAAAACGTCGGGTAACTACATAACTGAAATAAATCATACATCACTCATATGAAAACATATTTTCATTTAAATCTTGCTATCACCCGACGATTACATTTGTCTTAGGTAATACATTTCGAAATGGAGTGGTTACATACAGTCTTCATTGCCGGTTTCATCACCAGTTATCTTATCCTGAAGAAAAACAAGCGGGTACCTATATGAATAAAATTAATCATACATCAGTTGTTCCAGGTGCTGTTCATCTTGACACCAATGACTTACTTTCCATTCTGTTCCTACTAATTTCAAAAGATTTTATTCGGCGTAGTGGAGACTTCTTTCAACTGGGGGAATGGATACAGCCTCCAATAGCCCTTCCAGTACGAAAACTTTTTCTAAACAGTATAAACAAGAATAAACTGTAAAAAAGATGTCGCTGCACTGAAGGGGTTGAACTTACAAAATGATATGTCAGTGAAGGAGAGAAGGAGATCCATACTACTACTAAATTTTTTCCAAGAGATTAAAAAAAGAAAAAGGCTGATAAAATATGATGAGCAGAAATGACTTACCAACGCTCGAAATTAAATAAATGTGTTCCTTTCCCCGGACTTACCAGGTGTCTCTCCAAGTTAATTTCTCACGGGACGAGGACCCCCAAACTTTTAAGAGTTGGCGACAGGTCTTTCCCCGCCTCGCAAGACACCCAAAGTTAAACTACTTCTTGACGCTTTCGATACGATGGCGTGTTTTGTGTTTTAATTACATTCCTGCATGACGATTTTATTGAATGATCTTGTCTGGAAAGTTAATCAAGAATATATATTACCTCTACAGTTCAAAGTCTCTCCTCCGCTGAACAAAACTGTCTGGAAATTGCTATAATTATGTTGAAAGATTTGTTCTCTGATTGAAGGGACTGATGCAATGATGAAGCGAATAATGGTAATAATAATAATAATAATCTATCTATCTATTGCCAGACGCCTCAATCCCGTTTGGGGTGGCCACAAACAAATCGCCTCCAATAATAATAATAATAGTAATAATGATAATAATAATACCCAAAGACAAAGAGACCTGAATTTATTCTTGCTAGATTACCTCCTGATAATTGACATTTTTATTCATGCAAAAGGAAGGGACCAAATGCTGGAAACTTCGAAAAGTTGTCCATTTCACAGAAAAAGAACAGGAGCAGAGGCAAGATTAACATCTGTTCACAAGATCTCTTCTGTCCAAATGAATATTGAAGACCAAGGGGCGTGTTCCAAGTGACAGATTAGATACTGTAACGCCTCAGTGATTTGTATTAAGTATTATACTTTAACATTTTTGTGTATTTTTTATATCGCTTTAATATTAACATAGTTCGCAGCAATAACATACAGGTCGATACTGAGTCGTACTGTGCAGGATAAATCGTAAAGGAAGAGGTATTACGAAATCTCCAAAAGCACTTACAATATGGTCCTACATCTGATCGCTACGGTTCGAGAAAATCCCCACCTAACTCAGAAGTGGTTAATCTCTTGAACTATTGTGGTCTTTTGTAATTTCAACTCGATCGTCTGGGAAAGAGAAAGAGTACGGAAAAAACATAATGTCATGCTACAGAATTAAATAATGGAGATTTTTTCAAACTTATTCAGTGAGAGAGACTATTGGTAAGCTGACTAAAATCGTTGTAGGTGGCAAGGATAATATGAACAAGTCGTCATCGAGGTCAGTGGATGTTTACTTCATTGATTCTAACTTGGCCCATATTCTTTATCTTTTACAGCTTGCTTCACGCAGCTTGGTGCTAGAAAAAGACAACAGTACGGCTCTGCATCCTTTACACTGCACTTCTTTGTGACTGGCACCGTATTCTTGCGTTAATTGTCCGTTACAACTCAGCATTCAAGATGGACAGAATTTAGGCTAAGCAAGAGTGAAAAGAGTATAGTAACTCTCAAAATAATCCTCCTTACCACAGTAGCAAAAGTTATCCCCTTCAATACGAAGAGGTATCTTCTATATTGAATAAAATCGAATGCCGGCAGTAGGAGAAACACACAGTGTTCACCGTCGCACAAAAAGGTCATATAACTGTAGACTGATACAAAGCTTCACAGCGAGGGGCACTATTAAACCACATATTAGCGGCAACCAGAGGAAATTACAGGCTGGCTCGTAAAAGAACAGCACTCCACTAGAAACTCACATGCCAGTATCTTACGTGTTGCGGGGACGGTTCAGTCGGCATCTTATGTGTTGCAGGGACGGTTCAGTCGGCATCTTATGTGTTGCAGGGACGGTTCACTCAGCACCTTATGTGTTGCGGGTAAGTCTCAGTCGGCATCTTATGTGTTGCGGGCACGGATCAGTCGGCTAGTGTGGGAGTGGATGTGTCAGTGGTATTAGAAAATAAAAGACGCAGGGTAGATATTGATACTACTGACTGAGCCGTCCCCACAACACACAAGAAATTGCCCGGCGGAGTGGAATGAAATGTCATAGGCCACGCTATACATCATAAACGTATTGCACAAAGGTCGGAAGCCATAGGGATGCTGTTTCCAATATTTTTACGCGCTTGTAAAATCCGACACATCATATTTCATATCGGTAGGGCTAGGAGGCTGATGGTGGTGGTGGTGGTGGGGATGGTGATGAAGATTAATGGAAGGATGGATGGTTGATCATGATCATGTAACATGTTTAGGAGGATGATTGTGATGAAGATTAATAGATGGATAGATCGATGGATGGGTGGATAGGTAGATAGATAGGTGGATGATGATGATGATGATATGTTGCTCGGCTACCCTGATCGAACGCAAGGTTTCATGACAAAACCACGACTAGTAGGCTACCACCGCCACCAATTTATTCATTTACTACGGACTAGTAAAGACCTCCGAAGCTGAACATTTGCTTCACAATGTGTATGGAATAGGACGAGCCAAGAACTAATTATTATTCATGTAAAGACGAAGGTTCATTGACAGGTTACCACTAACTCTCCCTCTCTGTCTCTCCCTCTCTGTCTCTCTCTCTCTCTCTCTCTCTCTCTCTCTCTCTCTCCCACTGCGCAAAAATGAAAATCACGGTAAAGAAATAATTGATCTGAAGTTTCTTGTGAACTCGGACGTTCATTCACAAATAAATTTACAATCAGTTTCCTATCATAAATTAGATTTATTTTCGTGGGGAGGACGAAAATAGGAGAGCACCTTTTTTTTTTCTTTACCTGGCTCTTGTTCTTTCTGCATATATCCGAGGAACAACGAGGAAGTGACTGAAGGTTTAATTTGTGAGTCCGAAGACGAGGTCGTGTTGTTGTAGGTCGTGGTGTGTGTGTGTGTGTGTGTGTGTGTGTGTGTGTGTGTGTGTGTGTGTGTGTGTGTGTGTGTGTGTGTGTGTGTGTGTGTGTGTGTGTGTGTGTGTGTGTGCGCGCGTGCGCGCGAGCCCGCGAGCGCATCAAAATTGATGTAATGCCATAAAACAATTATGCTATTGATGTTAGATGCATACAGATAAACAGACAAAAAAATTAATAAAAAATATTACCACCTTGGCGATGGTACAGTACCAATGGCTTCACAATGATTTTCGAACGACCGAGTAAAGCATTATATTCGTCACTCTCGATACTTCCTTCGCGCTAACTTGACGCTAATCTTTATCCTTTTTCAGCTCATTTCACGTACCCCAGTTACAGAAAAAGACAACACTACAGCTCAGTACAATTTTCATAACGCTTCTCGGTGACTAGCATCACATCCTAGTGTTAATCTCTTGTTACAATTCAGGATTCAAGATGCAGAGATGGAAATTTTAAGAAAAGTTAGAGAAAAAAGAGTAAAGTTATTTGCTCCCCTGTTCCTCCTGCTGGAGCTATCTCACCCCATAAATAACTGCAAAGCAGGCTTAGGATTATGGTGACGATGATGAACGATTTTATTATTCTAGTCTAGTCGAAAACAATGTAATTGGAGCGGAAATAACTCAAAAAAATTCCCCAAGAAACACGCAACCGTCGATTACAAAGCAAGGTGCCTATTTCTGTTCGAAGTACAGTTTAATATGCTGGAGTAACGAGACAAACTCCAAAGATTTCGTGATTGAACCACGATGTCAAGCCAGGGCCATGTCGATATTAAATAATATACTCTTTTCACCTTAATCTATCCTAGATTTTTCTCATTTTGCAGCTTATTTCTGGCAGCTTAGTGGCAGCAAATGTCATTACTGTGACTCTATATCCTTTCTATAGCATTTCTTCGTGACTTGCAACATAATGATGGCGTTAATCTATTGCTACAGCTCAGCATTTAAAAAATATGTCATTTTTAGGCCAAGTTAAGGTGAAAGGGGTGTAGCTGCACATGAATCAGCATAAGACGCAAAGCAAATCGCAAAGCAGGGCATGCTACGGCTCTCAGACACAACCAGCACCGCGAACTGCAGCAACATCTCCTGCTGTGATTGCCCTGTACTAATATGCCCGAGTCTGACGCTGGCTCTTTATAGCCCATTACGGAATATTAAGGAGCGCACACTGAGACTGCACCCACCAGAACAATGACCAGGTGTAAACAGCCGTCTGACAGAGAGGGAATATTCTGTTGTCTGGTTTTGTGTGTGTGTGTGTGTGTGTGTGTGTGTGTGTGTGTGTGTGTGTGTGTGTGTGTGTGTGTGTGTGTGTGTGTGTGTGTGTGAACCAGGAGGTGTTTGTACAGGTGGTAATACTGTGGTGGGTGTAATGGTGTTGTACTATTCTAATTCCTGTCATAACCTGCTAAGCACAAATTTCCTCTCGCACTAATGTGAACCTTCTCTCATTTATAACTCTTGGTGGTGGACGTCCATTTTCACTTGGTTAAATATTCTATGTTACATTCAGAAAAATTCTAATTATACTCAACTTCCTTATTTTCTATAGTCTTTTTTTCATCATAGCGGTGACATGTCCACAGAAAGGTTGAAATGATTATAGTTCGCTAAGTTTTTTGGCAAAGGTACCCCGCCACCCTTGCATCTACTCAACTGACGTATAATGAATGATCCGTAAACTGCGCTCCTCTAGAAATTCACGTGGCAGTATCATGTGTGTTGCGGGAACGTGTCATTCGGCTAGTGTGGGCCTGGTTGTGGCATCTGGAGCAGGAAACTAATAAATGACGGAAGACTGATACTGTTAATGCTAATTGAGCCATACCCACAACACACCAGAAATCGTCCAGCGGAGTGCAAACAGAGAGTTACATATTGGCCACCTTGTATATGTGAGTAAGGTACTGCATCAGCTCTTCCTAATACCAGTTTCATTTAGCTAAATGTACATTATTTAGCTTAATGTGTCATCATCACCCACACATCATATCTATGTCATAATCATATCTGTGTAACAATGTATCTCTTTAAGGGTTTAGCCAGCTACTCCTAGACGCATGGACTGATTTTGTTGAAACTATGCTGGAACACTCCCTACGATCCTAGACTTTGCAAAAACATTTATGGCTCAAAATAAATAATTTATCTGCGAAATTCTTATCGTTTACCCCTCAATGGTCTCTTTTCTCTAACGGAGCCAAGTCCATTTTCTTCGGGCTTTACCATATATTAGTTTATTTACACACATGTTGTTTATTTTAAAGTTCAGGAAAATAAACAAATGGTGACTGACCAAAAAAGCGCTGATGGCGGTCTTACGAGAGTAATATTAATTTATCATTCTTTTCTAATTAAAAAGAAAAAAAAATGTTGCTACCGTATATGTTGATGGTGATATAACACATTTACTCGTATAACGAGAACTGCAAACTTTTTCGCTCGTGGCCCTTCAAGATTCACCCACACCCAGTCACGGCTCAGCATTCAAAGTTGGGGGCGTGGTCCAGCTTGGCCAAGGTTAAATAATGGACGATAATCTGGCACTCTCTAATACTGCCATCCATTCCTTGACTGTTTTCTGACCGGTTTTTGATCGTGGATATGGCAACATGGTAATGAAGGAGAATCCTTATCTTATTAATGACCTTATCTTATTAATGAGTGGATCATAAACAAGTGTACGGACATTATAACTGATTATACCTTACTGGATAAACGGCTTGGCGGATCACTACTGAATAATGATAAATTCATTCTAAGGTATATGTTTAGTATTACTGTCATGATTTAATCGGTTCACTACCAAAAATCTCTTAAAACCAGAATAAAATTGTCTGGCTGTTGGAATGGGGATAAATGTGGATTACCTCAAACACCTTCACCACACAGGGTCTCTCATAAGCTGAATAAAATCGTGTGGTTGTAGCGAGTGTAAACCCTAAATTCACACGTCATGGTTCTGTAGGGTTAAGTGTTAGTTGGGGCAATGCTTAGGAAGCCTTCTTAGCTGTCATTTTCTTATCATCTCAGACTCACGGTGGGTTCCTATTTGTCCATTCATTTATTTTGGGTTGTATTCTAGGTGTATCTGGAGATTTTGTAACACGTCCACCTTTCCGATTTATGATTTATTCTGCATTTTACACGTCACTGTCATCTTGTATGTTATTTATACAAACTATGAGTTATTTAAGAGGAGCCTGTGGAGTCACATGGAGAGACAGGCTGACGAATGAGGATATAAAGGATCGTTGTGGTGTGGATGTGGATGTGATAGGAAGTGTTATGAGGAACACACTGAGGTGGTTTGGCCATGTGGAGAGGATGGAGGGTGAAAGACTGACGAAGAGAGTGTATGTGAGTGAGGTGGAGGGGGGAAGAGGGAGGGGGAGGCCGAGGATGAGATGGAGGGATGGGGTGGAGAGGTATATGAGAGAGGGGGTTGTGAGTTGGGAGCAGGGCAGTGAAATGGCGGGGGACAGGACGACGTGGAGGCGATTTGTTTGTGGCCACCCCAAACGGGATTGAGGCGTCTGGCAATAGATAGATAGACTATAATCAAGAGGATAATATATATATATATATATATATATATATATATATATATATATATACATATATATATACACACACACCATGTAAAATATTACCATGAAAAAAAAATCGCTATGAAATAGGTGCTACAAAGTTTCCCACGCAACCTAGAATACAGCCTTAATCATTCAATCCACTGCAGTCTGTTGGTCTAGAAGTTTAGAATATCGCTGTAGCTCCTTCGCTACGAGGGGTCTCTCCTAACTAGAATAAAATCGTCCAGCAGTGGCAGGAACATATAAGATGGTTGGTAAACAGTGTTCCATTTCCAACTCACCTGGCGATATGTAGCATGCAGCGGAGACGGCTCAGTCTGCTGATGTGAGCGTGAGTGTGCTAGCAGGAGTAGGAAATTAATTAACGTTGCCTGATAACGCAGACTCAGCCGCCCCCGCAACACATGAGAAATCACGCGGCGGAGTGGAAGAGGAGTGTTATATATGAACCATCCTGTCTATATAAACAAGAAATCGTATTGAAGGGGTTTATGGAGACTGCCTCTAACCTCTTCAGTACAGGAGTTCTGCCCTAACCTGACTAAAATCGTGTGTTGGTAACACAGATTAAAAAGGACATCCATCGTACTGAAGGGGTTATTTAAAAGTTGCTCCACCTAGGTAGCCAGAGTGTACTGGCTACATATGCATTCCTTCATGGTGCAGACTAAATTGGATAAGTGCAGGATTCCTGCCTATATAACAATGGTTGGTGTTGTATCTGTCCCTTACCATACAATATAAAGCATTATTGGACAAATATGAATGCCATACTCACCCAGTTTAGTCAGCTCAGTGAAGGAATGCATAACTAGCCAATACAAAGAATCATGTCGCTAGACCAAGGGCCGTATTCTCATGCGTTTAGGAGGCTTTCTTATATCTTTTCCTTGGCAGTATGTTTCTCATGTTACACTTCGGCAGTACAGTGGTTGAGTGATGGTCGCAGGAAACCGGGCGATAACGGGCCACGGTTCGAATTAACATGTTATGGTGGAGGCTTTCCTGTCGTGTAAAATCAGGTCAGGGACGTTGGCTGGTCTCCCACGGGTTAAATGACCAGGCCCACGGTAGCCTATTATTGGCTCTCCCACGTCCCTCCCCTTCCGGGATGTCGAAAATATTAGTTTGCCAACTGATACGCAAGAGGTATCAGAGAGCCTCCATGCTGACGAGAATTCTGGCCCAGCACATGCACCACATATTTCTCCTCCTAAATTAAGACAACATAGTAACTCCCTCTCTCCTTCACTTCTGGCTGCGTGCTGCCTGGCGGCGTCCTGTCACCATCCATCCCCCTGCCCTGTTTGCCGCTGTCTGCTGTCTCTGCCACTGCTGCTCTCTGCTCTGTCCTGACGCGCCCAGACCCAGTGGTGCAGTCAGCGCCCTCCAGGGACCAACACTATGGCACCAGAAAGTCCAAAAACATAGCTAGGATAAATATTTTAGACACCAAAGCAAGTAAGATATTCTGCCTCCTATTGGTTTTAGTGTTTTCCGTTTAATGTCAGCCCCTTCAGTCCGAGGATGTTTTTTTTTTTTTATTCTTGCATCAGACGATTTTATTCGCTTACAACAGCACTCTAGCAGCGAAGGGGTTAATGCAAGCTATATATAACTTTACCAGTTGGAGTCTCTCTCCAAAGCAGAATAAAATCGTCTGGTATTAGCAATAATGTAAAATGCGTCATCCAAGTGAAGTGCTTCACTCCTTTTGACATGGTGACGTCTTTTATATTCATTCTTGTCATCACCAGACGATTTTTTCCGCTTTGGTTCAATACTGCCATCATTAACCCCTACTTTAACAGGGCTCTCCCCAAAGCTGCATATATTCGTCTGGTAGTTGCAAGAGTAAACTAGATAAAATACGTCATCGGACTGAAGGAATAACTCTTTGGCTGCGGTGAATATAAGTAAATAAAAACGTTTGAACTCAGCTTGAATTAAATTAATGAGTTTTCAGTCCTTGCTTCAAAAGTTTATCCAGATGATTCTTTTGACTTTTTGCCACTATGGGCTTCTCTGGGCTTAATGATAATAAAATTGCATAAAGTTAGCCTGCACAAAATACACAGGAGGAATATCGCAGTCGAAGGGTTAGGGTACTATTCTTATACTGAGCCGTGTTCTCTTTGGCACGGAAAATTTAGTGTTTTCATTTAAAGTTGAGGACAGACGCCATGAGGTGCTTAGCTGGTGTTATCTCCATAACTTAGGAATTCGGGTCTATGGCAAGTTAAGTCACCAACTACCCTGGGATAGAGGGCCACTGCATCATCCAAGGACATAAAGTGATCTTACCACAGTTATCTCCCCTATGTGCTGCCCTCGGTACTCACACAAAGGCTGGATGGACAACCGAGTCGAGTGGCACCAACAGTCTGCATCCAGGATTTGAGCCTGGCGTTTTCAGGCCGACAGCTTAGTACCTGGAAATGCTAATCGTAAGGGAATCGTGTCTTATTACATCTTAATATTTTCTGGTATGTTATTTATATCCATTTAATAACGGCATAACTGCATCTCCAGCAAAAGGATATCAACCCTCCCAGTCATTTAAGACTTACAGCTGAACAAATCTTCTGGCGTTAGCGGAAATAACATACCAGAGTTGTCACGACCATGGAGTTGTTAATGATGACAGTATTAACACTAAAGTTCCTATGACCCTCTCGGGTGAGAAAAAAAAAATCACCTGACTTTAGCTGGGATACACTACAAGGTTAGCCCTGACCATGGGGGTTAATGTGCATGAGACAATGCAAATCGCTGAGAAAAAAGAAGTTAAAGTCTCCTAGACCAGCGAGAATACGGGCCTTTTAGATCAATGGCAAAACTGTGATCAGCTTTAAGTAAACCTGTAGATCAACTAGCTCCAGTAACTTTCTAACGTCACCGAGGTTAACCACTTCACTACGATTAAGCATTTAATCCTTTTTGTTGTCTTCAGACGCTTTTTTGTCAACTTTGAAAAGACTCGTGGAGCTCGGGGGATTTTAATGAGATCAATGAAAGTCGTCCAGAGGCAACAAAAACCTACTGAAAAAAGATATCATCGTACAGAAGGGGTTAACAAAATAACCTCATCAACCCCTTCAGCCCAATTCCGCATTGTTCCCTTGTTTTTCTTGCTATTTAAAGGCGAATTTACAATTAAGATCTCTAGTGTTAAGGTAATTAATGAAGGATAAACCTAAGCCGATGACGTGTTGTTCCAGTCTGTCCCTCCTATTTACAGACTGACTGACTGGTTGATTGATTAAATTAGTTTATTAAAAAGATCATGGCAGCGTAACAACAGAGGACATCGCCGCCTTTAACAACAGGATAAAAAGCAGAGTAATGAGTACACACACACACACACACACACACACACACACACACACACACACACACATACCTATATCATCGGCCACTGGAAGTCCATTGCTGTACAAAGGCCTCCCCCACTTTTTTCCACAAATTTCTTCACTGAGCCAATCTCTGCCAAGTTTTGTGTGCAAACTTCTCTATCTCGTCTCTCCACCTCCAGACTGGTGTTTTTCTGCTACGCTTACAATCTCTTGGGGTCCAGTCAGTCAGCCTCTTGCTCCATTAGTTATCCCTTATTCTTGCTACATGACCTGCTCACTTCCATTTCTGTTCGTTTATAACTTTTATAATGTCTTTTACTTTAATCTGCTCTTTTACCCAAGTCGATTTTTTCCTGTTTCTTAAAAATATTCCCAACATAGGCCTCTCCACCGCTCTTTGAGAACGGATTAGTTGATTTTCCATCGATTTTGTCAGTTTCCAGGTCTCACACCCGTACGTATTACATATAAAATCATATATATACATATATCTATATATACATCTATCGATCTACCTCTCTCTCTCTCTCTCTCTCTTATATATATATATATATATATATATATATATATATATATATATATATATATATACATATAGATAGATAGATATACTAAGAAAAGAACCTTGTGATCCTAACGGGTCGCTCAGCACTTGTCCAAATAAGAGCCGGTTCAGAACAGCGCTTCGCTCTGAAACAAGTGCTTTGTAGAGCACATATTCTAAATAAGTCGTTTATGAACAGCTGCCGCCGCCACCACCACCACATATCGCACCACAACCACCACAGCTAACACCCCACCGCCACCACAGCTAACACCACCACCGCCACAACAACTAACACCACCACCACCATCACTGCTGCTATCACCATCACAGCTACCACCACCACCACCACCATCATCACAGCGAATTCCTATTTCTGCTGAATAAAATCGTCTTCTTAGCATCAATGAAGTAACAGACATTGAAATGTATATATGCAACCCCCTCTTCTCTCTCTCTCTCTCTCTCTCTCTCTCTCTCTCTCTCTCTCTCTCGATACATGAAACTAAATGGATGTGACCTGCCACATTTTTCGGCAAACGCAATGTGTAACATCAACTGGGACATTTGTTAGGGGTAAAAACACCGTCAGAAAATTCCAGTCGACATGAAACTGAACCCTGCACACCTGGGACCCAATGCCAATCATCCTGCCAAGTTTCAAAATATTTTTTTTTTCAGTTTTGGCTGCGCTACACCCACATACACACGTACATACACAGACTCTTAGAATTATACTGCACATAAGTATGTATATATATATATGTGTGTGTGTGTGTGTGTGTATATATATATATATGTACATGTATAGATGTATATGTACATATATATGTATATGTATGTATATATATATATATATATATATATATATATATATATATATATATATATATATATATATATATATATATATATATATATATATATATATATATATATATATATATATATATATATATATACATATATATATACTACATGACAGTATTGTGATACCAACTCTAACGTACGGAAGTGAAGCTTGGACGATGTTGGAAGGACACAAGTCAAGAGTGAGAGCAGTGGAAATGAGTTATTTAAGAGGAGCCTCTGGAGTCACATGGAGAGAGAGACTGACGAATGAGGATATAAAGGAGCGTTGTGGTGTTGATGTGGATGTGATAGGAAGCGTTATGAGGAACACACTGAGGTGGTTTGGCCATGTGGAGAGGATGGAGGGTGAAAGACTGACGAAGAGAGTGTATGTGAGTGAGGTGGAGGGGGAAAGAGGGAGGGGGAGGCCGAGGATGAGATGGAGAGATGGGGTGGAGAGGTATATGAGAGAGGGGGGTGTGAGTTGGGAGCAGGGGAGTGAAATGGCGGTGGACAGGGCGACTTGGAGGCGATTTGTTTGTGGCCACCCCAAACGGGATTGAGGCGTCTGGCAATATATATATATATATATATATATATATATATATATATATATATATATATATATATATATATATATATATATATATATATATTGTGTGGTAGGTGTGGGCGCTCACTATCCACTCACCCGATGAAGTGCTGCTCTCGGGTGTCTGCCTTTTCCTCTCCATCCTTCTTTCCTTCCATTCTCTTCTTTCTTTCCTTCATTCTTTCCACTTGCTTCAGCCCGTGGGTGACTCTACAATGAGTGACAAGCCAAATGGTTTCCTGTGCACCAGGAAACCATTTACTACGCTGGGTGGTAACCATATAACCAAATTTGGGGGCCTGGTGGTTTAGTGGGTAATTACTGCGCTCCAATCAGATTGAGCCGGTGAAAGTTTATATCCAAGGGAGGGTTGGGGTTGATTCCTCATGTAATGCCACTCAGGGATGAGTGAGGCTGGTCACCCTCATCTTAAATGTCGGGACCAACTGCCTAGCCCCGGGCTCCTACGTTCCTCATGGGGCAATGTAGGATTGGATGATGGATGGAAGAATGGATATATGTATATACGTATATATATATATATATATATATATATATATATATATATATATATATATATATATATATATATATATATATATATATATATATAGTGCCAGACGCCTCAATCCCGTTTGGGGTGGCCACAAACAAATCGCCTCCAAGTCGCCCTGTCCCCCGCCATTTCACTGGCCTGCTCCCAACTCACACCCCCCTCTCTCATATACCTCTCCACCCCATCCCTCCATCTCATCCTCGGCCTCCCCCTCCCTCTTCCCCCCTCCACCTCACTCACATACACTCTCTTCGTCAGTCTTTCGCCCTCCATCTTCTCCACATGGCCAAACCACCTCAGTGTGTTCCTCATAACGCTTCCTATCACACCCACATCCACACCACAACGCTCCTTTATATCCTCATTCGTCAGCCTGTCTCTCCACGTGACTCCACAGGCTCCTCTTAAATAACTCATTTCCACTGCTCTTACTCTTGACTTGTGTCCTTCCAACAATGTCCAAGCTTCACTTCCGTACGTTAGAGTTGGTATCACAATACTGTCATGTAGTAATTTTTCACTTCCATGCTCACTTCCCTGTTTCTTATCACTACTTTCAAGGAACCAGCAACCTTTCTTCCCTGCTGTACCCTTTCAAGCACTTCACCCTCCAAACCTCCATCCTTACTCATCACACTACCCAAATACTTATATATATATATATATATATATATATATATATATATATATATATATATATATATATATATATATATACTGAATAAAATTGCCTACAAAGCAGAATATTAAAGTCGTCGAGGTTCAGTTGTTAATGAAAGTCATGACTAATTCCACCAGTTTGAAAAATATCCCCTGAACTGGGTGGAATCGTCGGCTGATGGCAAGAACACATGAAACATTCGTGATATGGACGCCACTTCGTGCGGCCGGCAGTATTAACATCTGCAGGTTGCGAGACCTGAAAATGTCACTTTACTGGAGTTAATCATTCGATTGAAAAAGTATATAAAAAAATAAGCTTCGGATCTGAGAGGTAATGGCTTATTTCAGTGTAAATGCAACATTTATAAGGCCCTCAGACTTAGATAGGCGAAGGTAGTTAGAGAAATAACAACGTCGTCCACAGCTCATGAGGACAGTTCTTGCCTAAGCACTGCGGGAGGGAGGCATCATGTCAAGCACTGAAGGTGGCACGCTCAAATCCAGAGATGATCACTGCCACAGTAATAACAAATATGTGCCAACTAAAGCAGCTGATAATCATTAAAACTTGACGTTAATACATGTGTGATTTGATGGTGGCAAAACATAGTTGGTATGACTTTCCTTTTGTCACACTCTTGGCAAGATGATGCCATGTTAATCGTACCCACGGGTCAGCTCTGTTTGCTCAAGGATACGAGTACCCAAGGGTGAAACACCCTATCTTGAGCATATTAAAAGTTGCACACCATTCTCGACGAATTTTGAAAGTTGTGAACCACCTACTCAACGCGTTCATACAGTAAGTAACAACATATCGTTTATGAACGATATATTAATCTTTGACTATAATGTATTTGAGTAAATTAAGACTCGCAGAAAGAAGAGGCTGCTACAGACACTAACTGGTATTCATTAACATATTTAAACGCCTCTTAAGTGTTTTACTGTGACTAAAGAACAATGATATGGACCTCGGGAAAGACCTGTATTTGTGATAGTTGGTGTGGTTTCTAGTTACTTTTGCCAATTCATGGTCAAAAACTGAATATGATCGCCTGGAGACAGCAGGACTATACTATGTAGTATCCTTCACTCTTAACTGAACCATACATTACGTAATATTACCGATATTTTACTATTAATAACATGAGTTACAAGGGGTACACATAAGGACCCTTTACATCAGTTATAAATAACTTAACAACGATTAAGTAATACAGTTTAGGAACTGTTAATCCAGTCAGGCAGGGATCCCTCCTAAGGTGAATAGCATCGTCTGTGATACCTGGAATATGTGTCGATATGGCACTGAAGGGAAGTTTAAAGATTATTTCAAAGAAGGATGCATTATACCTTTGACTTCAATTCTCTGATGACAGAAACTAAACTAGCAGCCAGAACAGTTTCGATTTTTCTCAAAGAAATGGCTAAATTATTTTCATAGCGCTCCATCTGCAGCATTACCATGTGTTTGTGACACTGACCAAAAACTATAATGTTCAACAACTTCTGAGTATTCCATTTTACCTCCCGTATCATAGCATTCCAATATTTACCAACGACCTGCATTGTTTCAACTTTTTCCCGAAATATACTGAAGCTCATAATCATTTACTATTAATCCTCTACATATGATACTAGAGATCAATCACCTCAGCTTCAAGATTTTTCATACTTTTTGCAGCTTATTTTGCGTGTCTCGGTAGTACAAAGCAATATGTGGCTCCACCGCCTTTCCACAGCAATTGCTTGTGCTAGCACCATATTCTAGCGTTAATCTAATGTTGCAACTCAGCATTCACCATGAAAAGATGGCAATTTAAGACCAAGTTAGAGTAGATGGGGTATACAGTAGTTGTCTGATTATTTTTCTCCTTCAGTAGGTTTCCCACTGTAATTTTAAGGCTGTCCAGAAATAATTCTTAACCTCTTCAGCGCGATGACGCCTTTTTTCATTTTATTTCACTACCACCAGACGATTTTATTCAGCTATCTTATTAATGCAGAAGATATTAATTATGACTACATATAACCTCTCTGACTCGGAGGGTCCATCCTACAGGTAAATAAAATGCATACTGAAGACAAGAGCAAAACAGAAAATATGTCGTCGACTTTCCTTCACTCATACTTTCCTCCATTATTATTTCCCACATAAATGGTAATTCCAGTCACTGACTAAAATATTGAAAGTGGTAAATTACTCTTCGCACCTGCTATACAATTCTCTTAATAGATTCCTTTGATTTGATCTCTGAGACTGATTAACTGAACATACATCAAATAATTACATCCATGACTTAACGAGACTGGCTTAATGAATTTATAAGACCATTGCTTCATTGGCTGTATTTCTATGATTAGTATGGCAACTTCAGGACGAGCTGTATTAACTCACTGTGTTGGGGTTACTGGTCTTCATAAATTTAGCGTAGTCTCAACTATCATAAGCGCAAGACAGAATATGCTGGCATGGTGTAATGTAGACGAACGTTGAGAATTGATTATGCATGTGATATTGATATGACATATGCAAGACAGAGTTGTGTGGCTAGAAGTCTTATTTTAACACGAGTTCCCTGCTGACTATTTCGTGACGGATATAGCAGACTTCAGAGAAAGTTGTTGTCAGTATGATCGGTGCTTTGAGTTGAGCGCGAACGTCCACCAGTTAATTCCCCCCCCCCTCTCTCATATGTAAATACATATATATATATATATATATATATATATATATATATATATATATATATATATATATATATATATATGTGTGAGAGAGAGAGAGAGAGAGAGAGAGAGAGAGAGAGAAAGAGTATAGTGTATATATAGGAACTTGCTTGTATTGCCTGGAACAGATTAAAACTGCAATGTATGTCGCTTGCCGAGTTGCGTGGCGCTAAGCAAAAAATCCAGATAACTCTAAAATACGCCATCATCATCTGAGTTCGAGTTGCAAAATATTCTCCCATAATGGATTTAGCTGGTTCGTCACAGAAATCGGGTGAATTTGCTTATATCATGCCGTTGTACAGCAACAGCGTCTGGCTCCTATCTAGGAGTTCCCGTTCGATTCCTGGCTTGAGTATCAAGAGCTCCACATATGCGTGTTATGTGTGTTTCTCCACAGTTTATATAATATATATATATATATATATATATATATATATATATATATATATATATATATATATATATATATATATATATATATATTGGTCCTTTTTTTCTGATTATCTACTTGAGAACATTTCGAAGCCTTGAATGAAAAGTAATAATAAATAAACGAATGAATGGATATATGAATGTATGGAATGTATGAATAAATGAATGCATTGAAACATGCATGAATGAATGAATAGATGTGTTGCATATCTCACTGGGTGGGGCAATCTGGTGACAGCCCATGTTTTTCATTTTTTCTCTGCCAGATTCAAAATCATACCAGCCTCTCTGAAATAACAGGAAACTGAAGAGAGAAACCCGTTTTGTACACAGGAAAAATCATCCAATATATTACTTGCCCAAGTGCCAGGGGGTTATCTCATCCTCTTCATGCCCACAGTGGGGGTGGAGGGACATTGGTTACAAGATTGTGACAAAGTGAGATAACTTTGACCTGGTCGTGGTGTAGTGGTATGTTGCCTGGCTCTCACCTGAGAGTCCCGAGTTCGATTCCTGGCATATTGGTAATATACTGGAGGAACAGGAAACTGAATTAAGACGATGACGACGAAGACGCTGATAAAAGTCAAAATGTAGAGACATTATGACAAGTGTCGGAAGGAGGTGGAAGGAAACACGGGTGAAACAGAGGTGAGTTTTATTCCCGACTAGTTTCGCCTGTGGCTTCTTCAGGGCATAGTCTGACAGCCGGCAGAGGGCGAGTCCCCATCACCTGCATATAAGCTCAGCCAGTCCGTGAGTTTTTCAGCACCCCTGAAGAAGCTACAGGCGAAACTGGTCGGGAAAATAATAATGACAGTGATGACAATAATGACGATGATGGTGAGAATGAATATAAATGAAGATGACGACGACAACGACGACGATGATGGTGGTGATGATACTGTCCTGTTGAAGGAAATTTACAATTTAATGACTGTGCCAGCGAAAGCAATTGAAATATATAGGCTTTCACTTTGATTTCGAGCATCTCATTTTCACTCATTTTCATCCTTCCTTCCCGACCCTGACTTCTAATATCGAATTCATTATGCTAGTATGGATGGTATTAACCCCTTCATTACGAAGGGTTTCGCCTGTGCGAATAAAACCCTCAGGCAGCACCTTTATTTTGCACGTTAACTAAAAGAAAGACGTCCTCTTATTGAAGGGTTCCTTAAAGAATTGAGTATAATATAAAGAGACGTTCGTACTAAAACACGTCCTTGTATTCATGTGGCTGTGAGTAAATGCGTTCAGCACTGTGATAAGGAAACTGCTAAAAGGTTTAAGTGTTGTTAAAATTAAATGACGTCCTCGCACTCACGTAAATTAGTGTAAAATACGAAACTGACGCCCTTCTGGTACTGATGGGGTAAACTGTATTTAACACGAAATATCTGTTCTCTCCCTAGCCGACAGAGGACGTTGACAGTTATGGAGGTGGTGGTGGAATGGCTATATCGAATGGTGGTAGAGTTACGGAGGTGGTGGTGGAATGGCTATAGCAGTGTAGTGGCTTCATTCTAGGGAAAGGAAAATCAATATATTCCCCCAAGTACTCCTCTCTTCCCTCTTTTCACAGACAGCAGGGGCTGGGAGAAAATGGAGGTGGTGGTGTAGCGGCTGTAGTCACGTAAGATAAATTTATACTCATATTCCTCTTCTCTCCCTTACAGATAGCGGGGGCCGGGAAAGTGATGGAGGTGGTGATGGAGTGGGTATAGTCGCGGTGGTGGCGTGGACGTGCTGGTGGTGGCTGGCTGGCTTGCTCTAGTTGTGACCTTGCCTCGACTCCCCTAGCCCACCACACGCAGTTGTCTTAATAATAACTCACTTTCACTCACCTTCATCGTACCTTCATCAGTGCTTTCTCGCTCACTTTCATTTACAACGACTCAATCTCCATCATACTCCATCTCATTTCCCCTCATCTTCAGCTGTAACTATTAATTCCTCCCCCCCCCCTCATCTTCATGCCAGCTCTCTCATTCATATCCATTCACATTCCCCGATCGACTCATCGTTCTTTGATCATAAAGAATGCTCACTCATGTTCCCACGCATCATAACTCACTATCTCCATTTTTCACTTTTAACTCTTGTATACCGACTCATTTGTGATTCACTTTCATGTATGCTCAATCACTTTCTACCACAACTGCTCATTCATTTTTTCCTTCATCTTCATCTCTACCAACTAAATCTTCTCCATGCCTCACTCCATTTTCATTCACCTTCACTGTACTGACGAACTCATTTTCCCTCACCTTCATCTGTACCATCTCATTTTCCCTCATCTTCATCTGCGCCATATCATTTTCCTCCTCCTCACTTTCATAGTACGTCACTCATTTTCATTCACTTTCATCTGCACCGCCTCATTTTTGCTCACTTTCATGAACGGCCACTCATTTTCTCGTCTCTTCATATGCCCTTACTCATTCATAAGCGTCATTCATCAGTCCTCGTATACTTTGACTCATCTTCATATTCACTCACTTTCATATACATCTGACTCATCTCAAACCGCGTCCATTCACTTACCCATTGTTTCGTAATTATACCCTCACTCCTTCTCTCTCCCCATTCACTGATTCTCACACTTTGACTCATCTTCATATTCACTCATCTTCGTTCACTTTTATCAGTAACGACTCACCTTCCCTCCTCATTCTCAAGTGGCCAACGATCGCTTTCACATATATTTCATTTGTTCTCATTCGCTCTTTCATTTTCACGGAAACATTCATCTTCACTTTCTTCCATTTCCGTTTGTACGAACACATTTCCCCTTCACTTTCATGTACCGTACGCTCAGGCATTTTCACTCACCCTTCATCAGTCCTTATACAATCATTTTTCCTACCATTCTTACTCCTTTCATTACCTTTATATTCAATCATTTCTTTTACATTCACATACTCATTTTCATTCACATTATATCTCTCCTTATGTATGCTCACTTCCAATAATTTCGTTCATATTCACTTCTACCCAGTCATTTTTCTCATCTTCATACAGGTTCAATGCTTTTTCACTCATTTTCATCCATCCTCACTCACTGCATTATCACCTCTCATTTTCATTTACTTTCATGCAGCTCATATTCCTCTCATGTATGTACGTTCGCTAGGTATTATTATTATTATTATTATTATTATTATTGTTACTCGCTTAAAGACAGCCTTCGGCGGCCTTTCCGCTCGATGTCAAAAGGCCAGAAATGGGTCATAACGCGGAAAGCGGTGGCCCGACTGGACTGGAAATTGTTTTCAGTCTTCATCTTTGAGCATTTTAACAGTACCTTCCTATAACAAAAATTGCACTACGTTCTGTATTTTCGGCTGTATTACGGTAACTTCAATGCCACAAAGAAAGTGATCCGCAAAAAGGCCGCCGAGTAAAAGGCCAGATATGAGTTCTAACTCGGGGACCGGTGGCCCGATTAAATTGGAAATTGTTTTATTTTTCAAGAACATACTAACGGTACCTTGAGCTAATAAAAATTGCGTTACAACGCGCCGTTTTTGCTGTGTTACGGTCATAAACGGACAAACCAACAAACCAACAAACATACAGAAAGCGGATCATTATAATGTAGATACACCCATCCTTAGCTGCTTACTTTTTCTCACCTTCTTGTACATACTCATTTTCTCCTACTTACAGTAGATGTACAAGAAAAAAATGAACTTCATATTCATTTACACATTCACTTTCACCCATACTTCTTAATTTCTTACATACTGTTCTTCATTTTTAATAAGTAATCACATTACTGCTTACTTCCGTCTCATTTTTCCCTCTTTCATGTACGCTCATTCATTTTTTTTTTACTTGCATCGCCCATATATCGATCCACATATTCATTCACTTGTTCCATTACTTACTCATTCACTTTCACTTTCATTTAGTTTCATCTCATTTTCCCCCACATTCATTTCTGACCACCAACTTTCTTTCACTTTCTTATAATTCATTTATAAAAGCCTTCACTTTCGGGCCCTCATTTTCATTCATTTTCTAACTACCCATCAACATTGTCTTCGGTCATTCAGTTTCATTCTCTTGAATCTAAATCATTTTCTCTCACTTTCATGTATGTTCAGCCACTGTATCTTTAATCTCTGCACGTGTTCAATCATATATGTGAACGCCGTGACTTTCATCCAGTATCACCAAGCTCATTTTCCAGCATCTTCATGTACGGTTGCATTCAATTTTACTCAGTTATTTCACAATTACCTTTCATCATGTTTCCTCTCATTTTTATTATTTACTAAGCACTTAATCACTTTCCCTCATCTTCCTGTATGCTCACTCATTTCCAGTCACGTTCATCTTGCATATTTAGTCTAATTCGCCTCCGGTACGTTCAAGTCAAGCTTACTCACCTTTTGTTTTTTCTCTTCTACCTCTATTCATATTTTCACGGACATTTGTGGACGCTCATTCATTTTTAGTCACTTTCATGCAGCATATACTGTCTGATCTTTATGTGCCATCAATCTTTCTAATTCATCATTGTCATCATTCATATGCTATTAACATCACTATTCATGCCAGATCCAGATTTTTTCCTTCATTATATTCAGTGACAGTAACTCATAATCAAGAGTTTCATTTTTCCAGCCTTCTAATTTCATATCTTTTTCATGGTCTTTACTTATATTACACACTTGCCTCACTTTCATCGCAAAATCGGGTCTTCATATCGAATTCTGCTTCATATTCACCAACACATCACACTTACACCATTACTTATACTTCACTTACGGACAGATACACTCTTTGTCATCATCCATATCCCATCCTCATTTCCACTCACACATCGCCTTTTCTCTCAGTCACATTCCACCTTCCTCTCTTACCTCATTTATAAACACCAATCATTCAGTTCAAAGCACGCGCGTTCACATTCACACACACACACACACACACACACACACACACACACACACACACACACACACACATTCCATTCCTACATCAGCATCATTCTCATCTTCTTTCTCTCTTATCCTTAGTCGACTTTACTCCATCTGTATCTACCTTCAATCCTTCCTCACTATCCTCACTGTCACCTTCACTACTACCCACACATCCTTACCCCTTATTACTTACTTTCACTTCATCTTCACATCTCATACCAATACTTCACTCTCACTGACATTATCACCTCATTACCCTCATCGTCACGCCTTAATCACCCCCCTCCCCCACACACCTCACCACAATTTACACCTTTACCCCTCAAACTTCCTTACATCATCATATTCACTCTCACCTTCACCATCAACTTCACCCTTAAACACGCGCCAACACCTTCCTTCACCTTCCTTCACACAAACATCTTCACCTTCATCCTCACTCATACCCACATACACCATCACTTTCAATCACACCTCACTTTAAACCTCAACCAAACCTCACCTTCACACACATTCCATCTGCCCTTCACTATCACATCGCATTACCATCCACATCCACATCCTCTCCTTCGCTCACACCTCACTTGCATCCACTTCCACATCCTCACTTTCAGTCACACCTCAGCTTCACCCACTTTCACATCGTCATCTTCAATCACACCACCTTCACCTACACCTCACGTGCCCTTCACTTTCACCTCACCTTCACTACATCTGGCCTGGCCGCAGTCACCTGAGGACCGAGAGACGATAGGATGACCACGGCGGCAGCTTCTTGGATAGGTAAGGAAAATATATATATATATATATATATATATATATATATATATATATATATATATATATATATATATATATATATATATATATATATATATATATATATATCAAAACCTACCTTTTTCTCTCTTCGTTGTTTGTGTTCTTCAGTCTATCTTTCTGTTCATTCATCCCTCTGTTTGTAGCACTGCCCAGTGCTGTCTTCCATCACAGTTCCTAAATTTTTTCTGCAGTTTTGGTATGGGTAGCAAATTACATAGCCCCATCATTACGATGGCCTCTTACGCATATTCCTTGTAGGTCCACAAGAATTTATTTATAATTGGTTTAGTCTCATTGAAAGTGGATTCGAGGTTATGTCCAGCCACTCTAGTTCGTATAATTTCACCTCAGCAAAATAAAATCTGGTTGTTGCAAGACCCAGCTGAGCTCTAAATTCTCTCTTTAGCTAAATGAGTTATACTGGTTTTACTCTAACCTGGCCTAAAACTGCCATTTCTCCATCTTGAATGTTGAGGTGAAACAAGAGGTTAAAGTCACAGTGTGATGTTAGTCACGAAGATGTAGTATGGCAAGTATGAAGATCCCTATTATTGTCCTTTTCCTCCACTGACCTACGTGGAATAAGCTGTGGATGGACGATAATATAGGCCAGGTTAGAGTGAAAAGAGAACAGTCGGAAGTAGAATGAAAATCATCCTCGTCGTGGCGGGTTATTTTGAAAGAAGTGTTATTTTAATTCCCTAAGCCAGGGGTAACTGCAACTTTAAATCCGGGTACTCTGAAGCTCTGAATATGTACGATGTTATCTTTTTGCAGTAATCAGGCAAGCTAAGGTCCCCCAGGCAGCGTTCCGTATCAGTAATGGAGTAATTAGAGGAGCTTCTAGGAAGATGGGAGGGGGATAAACTGAGGATAAACAGAGGAAGACTGAAAAACAAAGACGGCAAACGATGAGGAGAGACAGACAGGCCTAATAAAAAAAGAAAAAAAAAGAAAACGGAGAGACAGGTTCGCCAAGAATAAAAATGCTACCAGAAGCTGATGATGAGACATAACATGCGAGGAGTAGGATCAGACCAAGAATGAGAAATACTCGTACGTTAATTCCAAGAGGAGCAATGGAAACAGGACCAGATTATGAGACAGATAACAGGCACAGCGGAAAGAGTAATCAAGAATACGGTACGGGGGTCTAAGAATGAGGATGTTAAACTGCGAAGAGAATTACATTATAGGAGCGATAATAAATGAGGTGAAGCAGATCAAGCATGAGAAAGTACAGAAAAAACAATAATGATGATAGTTATAGAAGGGATAATGAAACAGGTAACAAGAAGGCGCAATCAAAGAGTGCAACACCCACGCCCTAATAATGGTCTAAGGGCCAGACATCTGACTTCGCCCCGTGACATTGACCTTCGACCAATTGCTCTTAAATCGAATTATTTCATTTTTTCCTGACCCTTGACCGTTCCACCAACTATCGTCCAAATCGGATTACAAGTGTTTTAGATGGCCATATCATGTGACTGACCGTTCCTTGTGACCTTGGCCGTTCAATGATGTTCTCAAAACTGAATCCCTTTATTCTTGTCTCACCCTGAACCTTTCTACATAATTTGGTCTAAATCGGAAAAAATGTAAGTTGACTTTGTCACGTGACCCTGAATTTTAATCGATTGCTCTCAGAACTGAAGTAATTCGTTCCTGACTTCAGCCCTTTCACCAAGTTTTGTCTTAATCACGAAAAAATAGGTGCAGCTGACATTCCGAGGTCAAATTTTGACCTAGCTCTGTGACGCTGACCTTTAACTTTTAATTCTTAAAAGCAATAGGTCAGCTTCAGTGACGACTGTCAGCCTTTCCACCAAGACTGGTTTTAAGCGGATAAAAACTGTATGGGTTACTTTCTTCTCACACACACACACACACACACACACACATACACACACACACACGCACACGCACACGCACACACGCACACGCACACACACACACACACACACACACACACACACACATTATACCAAAAAAGAAACCGAACTTTAAAAAAAAAAGGCACCAATTAGCCGTCACAGCGTGATCTTGAAGGAAGTGCTGTGCAGCGGCGACTTTGAGCTTCAGCCTAACACTAGCCGCATCACGCCACGTCACTTAGCCAACGAGGTACACATGCTTTTGAGTGAACGTGCGTTTAGTGCACTTGGCGATTTGTTGCATGCTGAAAACTGAAGGGTCTTGAAGAGCAACGTGTTTGCGTGAAATTCTGTTTCAAACTGAGAAAAAACTTTAACGAAGAATTTTCAAATGTTGTAACAGGTTTATGTGGAGGATTGTTGAACCACACGCAATGTCACAAGCGGTTCCAGTGTTCAAATTGGGAAGAGCATCCACCGAAGATGATCCCAAATCTGGACAGCCTTCCACATCAAAAGACGACAATCACGTTGAGAAAGTGCATGCTGTGATCGATGAAAATCGTCGCCTGACTCTCCGTAAAGTTTCTGAAGCAATAGGCATCCGTAAAATTTCGAGCCAAACGATTTTAACCGGAAAGCTTTAGATGCAACGTGTTGCCGAGAAATCTGTGCTGCGTCTGTTGACAGATGAGCAAAACGAGAACCGTGTCACTGTCAGTCAGGAGTTATTTGATTGTTCGAATGCTGATGAAAACTTTCTGGAAAATATTATTAAAGATGATGAAACGTTAATGTACGGCTATGATATCGAAACAAAATGGCAGTCGTGGCAATGGGTTGGAACATCGTCACTGCGACCAAAAAAAAGCGCATCAGAGTCGTCCAAATGTGAAGGTGATGTTGATCGGCTTTTTTGACTGGAAGAGTGTCGTTCATCTCGAGTTTGTTCTGCGTGATCAGACAGTCAGTAAAGAATTTTACTTGGACGTCCTGAAGCGTTTGTGGGAGGCAGTCCGAAGAAAGGAACCTAAGGCGTGGAAAAACAAAATCTGGTCGCATCTGCTCATGCGTTGCTCCTTATCCATGACTTTTGACGAAGCACGAGACGACTATCGTCCCACAGCCGCCCTACTCGCCGGGTTTGGCCCCTGTGGCCCCTTTTTGTTCCCAGAGTTGAAATCCAACCTGAAAGGTCGCCGATTTCAGACGACAGAAGTGACAAGAAAATTCGCCAAGTGCACTAAACACACGTTCACGCAAGCACATGAGCCTCGTCGACTAAGTCGTGGCGTGTTGCTGCTACTAAAGCTCAAAAGTCGCCGCTGCACAGCGCTCCCGTCGAGATCACGTTATGTCGGCTAGTTGGGGCGCTATTTGAAATTTGGGTTTCTTTTTGGACATCTCTCGTGTGTGTGTGTGTGTGTAGATAGACAGACAGATAGATAGATAGATAGATAGATATAGATAGATGGATAAATAGATAGATAGATATACCATATATATACCCGGTATATATGCACGGATACTGTACGTACATGCATATACACACAGGTGCGTGTGCGTGTGAACAATAATAATAATAATAATAATAATAATAATAATAATAATAATAAATAATAATAATAATAATAATAATAATAATAATAATAATAATAATAATAACAATGTACTGAGATTATATGGTCATGTGCAGAGAATGGATAACAACAGAGTGGTGAAAAAGGTATATCTGAGCGACTTTGAAGGAGGGAGGAGGCGAGGTAGGCCAAGGAGAAGGTGGAGAGATATGGTGGATGAGTGTGTGAGAAAGAGAGGTTTGGAAGTCGGTGAGGCTAGGAAACTGACAAGAGATCGAGCTGGCTGGACAAATGTTGTGAGGAGAAGTGCATGACTAGGGATTTTGGCACCTTTTTTTTCAACGTGGCAGCGTCCGGATTGACTCTATTGGATACGTTTATTTGAAGCTACAGAACGTGGTGAATGTTGTTGGCGTATCCGACAGAGCCAGGATTCCAAGGGTTGAATGATGAGTGAATGGAAGCATGACCCATTGGACTGGGCAAAACTGGGCTGTCTGGACATTGCTACCCCTCACCCTGCCCTTGGATGGGAAAGGACGTCCGGATGATGATGATGATGATGAAGATAATAATACTAACAGTAATAATGATGATAATAATGGTAATAATAATAATAATAATAATAATGGCTTAATGGTAAATACAAGTAGCCAAATGTTAAAAATATACATAGAAATGCAAAAGATATAACTGACTGTGAAAAGTTACTGTGAAGAGAAGAAAAAGATAGTGAATGTTGCAACTAGTTACTACACTAAAAAGTTAAAAAGCTAGGGCGTGATCAGTTGGTAAATCATTATAAAGGTACAAAAGCTAGGAGCTAGGTGTTAAAATTAACAGTTGTTGAGATGGTGCTGTGTTTGCAACTGGCCATTCTAGCTCTGATGGAAGCCTGTGCGTGTGCTTATGAATTTGCGCGTGCGTGTGTGTCTATATGTGCTTGCGTGAGCATGTCTGTATGTGCAGGCGAGAGCACTTAGTATCTGCCCATGCATCAGACAGAGGATCTGCTTACTCACAGTCTTCTTTCTGTCCTTTCTCCAGGTCCTAGTCATGACGTATCCAGGCATCAACACTCAGCCCCTAAATTATTGTACCTATAATATTTAAAGAGTACTAATGTCCTTATTAGGAAACAATATATTTTATTCACCACATTCAGTAATTAACCACGTTTTCTTTCTTCCCTTTGCCAGTGTTCCAGTTACGGCCCATCCAACCATCAACGACCCAGCACCCACCACCACAATCTCACTCTCAGTCATCCGGCAGCCAAGTTACTTCAACGGCTCCGCTCCGTCACACTCCAGTCACCCTCGAGGATATGCTACAAACAGACTTTTTTTTTTGTGACCATCAAATCATTTGACACAGCTCAGGAGAGACCCACCCTGCCCAGTCTGGAATCGAACTCGTGTCCTTTCGAGCAGCAGACTACCTCTCGATGCACCTGACTACCACCACCCCCTTCACTACGATAGGCCTTAAACGTAAATAAAACCGTCTCACGGTGATTTCTTTAGTTTATTCTGGAACTGAGACGTGATTCCAGATTAAGATAAATATAATGGTTTGATAGTAGCAAGAAGTGAGAAAGTGTGGAGGAACTATACTATCTTTAACTTGGTTTAAAAATACCATTTCTACATCTTGAATGTGGAGCTGTAACAACAGACTAACACTAGAATATGGTGCTAGTCTCAAAAAAAGAAAAAAAAAGTGCCATGGAAAGAAAGTACAGTACAGCCGCGGTACTGTCTTCTTCTGCCACGGAGCTAGTGCATTCAGTAAACTGTAACTGGACGGAAATCTGGGCCAGGTTAGAGTAAAAACAGTATAGTAAGAAGGGCAAAGTGAATAACTTTTGGCGGTAACTAGACTGGAGGAAGGGTGAAGGATTAGAAAGTTTGAGGACAAAATGAGCAGTCATCTGAGGACAGCAAGAAACTGAGTGACGGAACTGAATCCTGTAAGGAAAAAAAGTTTTTAAAATAGTCTGGTGGTGGCCAGAATGAAGACAAGGTGGAACTAAGCGATGTGAGAACAAGATGAATAAAATCGTCTGATGGTGACAAGAACAGACAGAAGGTGGAGATAGTGGAAAGTATAATGACAAGCTGAATAGGAGGAACTACGACTGTGAGGTCAAACTGAATTAACTATACTCTTCTTACTCTAACTTGGCCTAAAATTAACATCTCTCCATCTTGAATGGTGCGTTTGAACAAATGCGACACACTGCAATATGGTGCTAGTCACGAACAAGTGCTATGAAAAAAGTGTAGGGCGATAACACTTTGTCTAAAAGCAAGTTACGTGAATAAGCTGCGGAAGGACGTAAAATCTGTGCCAGGTTTGAGTGAAAAGGGTATAGTGGTGGCGAAAAAGTAAGAGGAGTGAGAAACGTAACTGGGAGCTTAATAATATCGTCAGGAGACGACATGAATGTTATAAAAATATATCATCACAGTGAAGGGGTTAACTGAGGAGAAGGAGGTGATGAGGGATGCCTTCATTGTTTTGCGATAACTTATGAGGCACGCGACAAAGACAGAACATGTCTGGCCTCTTTAATACTGATAACTTCACTGTATAATTTGGGATGCAGGTAAATAAAATCGTATCCCTTGGGCGTTCCAATAATGCTTGTAAATAACTAAGGGCCTGCCTTCCACTCAGCAATGAAAGCTTTAATATTTTCAGTCCGCTGACGTGTTTCTTTACATCATGCTTGCTACCTCCAGAAAAATCTGTCTGTTTAAGAAAAACTTTTCGAACTGGGGAGTGGGGGGGGGGGCAGATACTTCATCAAGTACATCACCACAAAATTTCTCCCGTAAGAATAATAAAATCGTCTGGATGAAGAATGAATGAGGGGGGGTTAGATACTTTCTTTATTATCTCTACTTCAGTGTAAAAGTCTCCTCTAAAAAATCGTCTGGATGTAGTATGAATAAACTATAAAGTAGCTACGTTACTTTATTCAAACGGTCACAGATACGGTACTTAAAGTAAGTCTTCAGAGCTAACAGTACCGCAGCCTCCAAAATAGGCTGATACCACTCACAATCACATTCCTCCAAAACCCATCTTCACCAATTTGCCTTTTTCACCAAAATCATCCTCTCATTAAAGTCTTTCCTCTAAAACCATCCTCTCCAGATGTCCGCTCCTCCAAAACCGTCCCCTCCAATATGTCCTTTCCTCCAAAACTCTATGTCCTTCCCTCCAACAGCATCCTCTCCAATATGCTCCTTCTTCCAAAACCATCCTCTCAGATAATTATTTTCCTCCAAAAACCATCTACTACAATAATAGTTTATCTCCAAAATTATCCTCCCCTACATACCCATTACTCTAAAGTTATCCTCTCCATAATCTTTTTCTTCTAAAACTATCCTCTCCAATTAGCCTTTTCCTACAAGACGCATTCTAGCACGTAGGGGCTTCCTAACATGGTCCAACTAGCCTACTGGAGTTACATCTTCTTATGTTCTTATACTCTTTCCAGTAACCCTTTTCCTCCAAAGCCTTCCTCACTAATATGCTCTTTCCTCCAAAGAAAAAGAAGTGAGGGTATCTTGCCGTGTTTCTTCTCCTGCAATTCAAATTCTTAACTGTGAGAGTTGATTGTAAGGTTTGTTCGTGAATTCTTAGACCATAATTATCAAATATCGCTTCAGGTCGAGTACCACACTTTCTGTTTAGCTTTTCTCTTTTTTCTTTTCTTTTCTTTTCTTTTTCGCCTCTAGATTTTATTCAGGAAAAGGTGAGCCACTTTGTACTGAGAGGATTATTGAAGATTGTATTAACCCTAAAGAGGAATATAATCATCCAGAGACAGCAAGAACAAAACAAAAAAGAACTCAGAGAGTGCAATCGGTCTACGGGCCCGTCCCCACGGTGGACACCTGTAATGCTGGATTATAATAATCACCGATCCCGTGATGAACCTCAAGGCCCAACCTCTGACGTCTCGCTGTGCACTCGGCATCTGACTGATTGCTTTCGAAATATAACTATCATTTCATCCTTACCTGACTTTTTACCCATCCTCAATGACCGGCTTAAATTGGATCAAAACTGTTTTAAGTTGATCTTATCCTATGACCTTGCCCTTTAACCTATAGCTCCGAACCTAGAATAATTTCATTCTCTGCTAATCCTGAACCTTTTTACCAAGCTTGATCCAAATCTAATAAAAGCTAATTAAGTTAAAAAGCACAAGCACTGACCTTGCCCGCTGACCTTTACCTCTAACCAACTGTTTCAAAATTGATTCACTTTGCCCTTTCCTGTCCCTCAAACCTTCCACCAGGTTGTGTCGAATATGATTCAGGCTGTTTGAGCTGACTTTGCCAGTGACCTACGACCATTTTTTGGAAAAAAATAAGTACCTGTTCGTCTGATGGCCCTTATTCAATATGCCAAATCTTCAGCAACTGCATCCAATAGTTTTTCATAATCTTGTTAACACACACACACACACACACACACACACACACGAACAGACGCACAGACAAGCAGGACTAAATAGGTAACGCTCTCGTGTTTTCACGCATGGGTCTACCAATCAGGCCGAAGGGCTTAATGTTTTGTCTTTCGAATTCCTAAAATCCGTTTTTGCAGTAAGGGCAAGGAAAGGAAACTGCAGAAACCTGCTACGTCTCACGGCCTTCCCACTCGAAAGCACGCTGTGAGTGGACCAAGCACGGCTAATATCCAGGAGGAGGAGGAGGAGAGAATGCGATCAGCTTGCAAGCCACATTACCTACACAGCGTACTAAGCAATGATACTCGTACAATTGGTTAATCATACTGTCCTGATCATAAAGGCCGCACTCTTCACACCCTCAGCTCCTATGCTCACTCTCAGTTCAATACAACCATCTGGGGTTAGTGGGAATTAATGACCGGAGAAGCCATAGTAATGACAGATTTAATAAAAGATGATATTGTCTGCCCACTTTGGCTAAACCTTCTATGTTTAAAAGTAACCCCTTCAGCTCGAGGGTCATTTTAAAAATTCAGTTCATGCTACATTCAAACGCCTGGTGGCCTAATGGGTTCAGGCACTCCAACTGGGACTGTTGGAGTTTATTACCAACATAATGACATTCTTGGAAGGCGACTTTACCGCTTTAAATGTCTGAATGAAGAGCCTAGCCCCGGGCCCCAATGAGGCGATATATTACTGGATGAAAAATAGATTTAGACATTCCGATTATTTGATTTAGTACTAGGGAAACCTGCCGCAGTAAAGGTGTTTAAACAATTTCTATCATACTCCACACAAAAGGTCTCATCGGTGCTGAAAAACACAAAAGACTGTCAGGTAATGGAAAAATTCAATGAAGACGTCGCCAGACAGAGGTTAAATCACAAAGAAGAATGCAAGCCACATTTTTAAAACCATCTCCTACACAGGGTAGAACCATAAACCAAAATGACGCCTGTTGTTTTAGTGGGTTAAGGCTCTCCAACCCGATAGATCCTGTATTGGTTCCTTCCATCTGAGGGGTAGTCAGGGTTTCTTGTTCGCGTAATGCCAGTAGGGGGTCGCTTAGGTTGGTCTCTGATGCCTTGTATGTCGGGAGTTAGTAGCCTAGCCCCCGACCCCAATGCTCCTGTTTAAATGGGTCAAACTGGGATTGCACGATGATGAATTCTGAAGCAGGTGCCAAGGACAGAATGTGTTTGGCCTTGTATCACTGCGACTGCACTTTGAAATGTGGAATTCAGGCTGGTCGCATCCAGTAATTATAACTGTTGCACACTATCCGTCAAATACCAGGGCACTGCATTCCCCTTCCCCGTTTAAGTTTTAACTCCTTCAGTCCCTGGGCGTCTTTGTATATCTAACTCTTGTTATCTCCAGACAAATAAATTTCTTTAACGAAAGCTCGTTCCAATGGAGTGATTAGTTTAATCAAATCATCTGGAGGTGGCAAAAATAACCTAAAACTTCATCGTGCTGAAGGATTCCCGGCAAAGCACCCAAATACTCATCCAGACTATGGTACACAACCGTCGAACTTACAATCCAGGTCTCTAACCCAGTTCTCGGTGCGGACAGACCAGGAGTCAAAAGACCCTGCCCAGTGTCAGAGTCTCCCATACATCACAGCATCATCAACCCAAGCCTTTCACATCAGCGATGCCTGATCATCATAACATCGGAATTATATACATCGCATATCCCTCTACAGTATGTACAGAGTTATATATAGATGTTTATATCCATTATGAAACTGTTTGATCCCAGACAGTTCAACTCTTCAAACAAAGATCCAAAAAACCTTATCTAGACCCGTTAACCTTAACTGATGCAGGTGCAAACAGTAGGCAATATGATATGCATAAGACAACATTGGTTATTACTAATTTAAACTCAAGTTGAATGTGAGAAGGTATACATTGTCCTATCTGTGACGTCTCTATAAGCTAATGTGAGTGTGGGGTCATGTATACAGGAAGCCGTATTCTAGAAGGTTTAGTAGGCTTTACTGCATCTCTTCCTTAGTCATTTATTTTGTTCATCAAGCTTCAATCGTTTCAAGACACGTATGGTAACGATATTACTATCCCATGTTAATATGATTCAACTCAGTTCTGTGAAATAGTCTGATGTTAGCTGGACGCGACCATGAGGGAGTTAATAAACTTTTGTATGATGTCAGTCTTTTTTTTATTTCCAGGCAGACTGCATGAAAAGAAAGTATTAATGTGTCATAAAATATAAAGGAAAAAGTGATAAGGAAGAGGTGCCAGGA
>NC_136991.1:39028411-39053411 GCF_032717465.1 Coenobita brevimanus
GTCAAAAGTCATGGATAAGGAGCACCGCATGAGCAGATGCGATCAGATTTTGTTTTTCCACGCTCTAGGTTTCTTTCTTTTCTGGACTGCCTCCCACAAACGCTTCAGGACGGTCATGGAAACTCTTTACTGACTGTCTGACCACGCAGAACAAACTCAAGATGAAGACAATTTTCCAGCGTCAAAAAAGGCCGATCAACATCACCTTCACATTTGGACGACTCTGATGCGCTTTTTTTACGTAGTGATGATAACGAACCCATTGCCGTCACGACTGCCATTTTGTTTCGATATCATAGCCGTACATTAACGTTTCATCATCTTTAATAATATTTTTCAGAAAGTTTTCATCAGCATTCGAACAATCGAATAACTCTTGACTGACAGTGACACGGTTTTCGTTTTGCTCATCTGTCAACAGACGCAGCACAAATTTCTCGGCAACACGTTGCATCTAAAGCATTCCGGTTAAAATCGTTTGGCACGAAATTTTACGGATGCCTATTGCTTCAGAAACTTAACGGAGAGTCAGGCGACGGTCCAGATTTGGGATCATCTTCGGTGGATGCTCTTCCCAATTTGAACACTGGAACCGCTTGTGACATCGCGTGTGGTTCAAACAATCCTCCACATAAACCTGTTACAACATTTGAAAATTCTCCGTTAAAGTTTTTTCCCAGTTTGAAACAGAATTTCAGCGCAAACACGCGTTCTTCAACATCTTTCAGTTTTGAAAAGCATGCAACAAATCGCTAAGTGCACTAAATTGCACGTTCACTCAAAAGCAAAATTTCTCGCTGGCTAAGTGACGTGGCGTGATGCGGCTAGTGTTAGGCTGAAGCTCAAAGGTCGCGCGCCGCTGCACAGCGCTTCCTTCAAGATCACGCTATGTCGGCTAATTGGCGCTTTTTTTTTAAGAAGTTCGGTTTCTTTTTTGGTGCAGCACGTGTGTGTGTGTGTGTGTGTGTGTGAAGAAAATAACCCATACAGCTTTATCCGCTTTAAACTAGTCTTGGTGGAAAGGTTGACAGTCGTCACTGAAGCCGGGACCTATTGCTTTTAAGAATAAAAAGCGCAGCATCATGTCACAGAGCTAGGTCAAAATTTGACCTCGGAATGTCAGCTGCACCTATTTTTTCGTGAATAAGACAAAACTTGGTGAAAGGGCTGTGTCAGGAACAAATTTACTTCAGTTCTGAGAGCAACCGATTAAAATTCAAGGTCACGTGCACAAAGCCAACTTACATTTTTTCCGATTTAGACCAAATTATGTAGAAAGGTTCAGGGTGAGACAAGAATAAAGCGATTCAGCTTTGAGAACATCATTGAACGGCCAAGGTCACAAGGAACGTATCAGTCACATGATATGGCCATCTAAAACACTTGTATTCCGATTTGGACTTGATAGTTGGTGGAACGGTCAAGGGTCAGGAAAAATGAAATAATTCCAATTTAAGAGCAATTGGTCGAAGGTCAATGTCACGGGGCGAATTCAGATGTCTTGGCCCCTTAGACCATTATTAGGGCGTGGGTGTTGCACTCTTTGATTGCGCCTTCTTGGTAATTCCTGTTTCATTATCCCTTCTATAACTATCTTCATTATTGTTTTTTCTGGTAACTTTCTCGTGCTTGATCTGCTTTCCACCTCATATATTATCGCTCCTATAATGTAATTCTCTGCACAGTTTTAACATCCTCATTCTTAGTCACCCGTACCGTATTCTTGATTTACTTTTTCCGCTGTGCCTGTTGTATCTGTCCTTCATAATCTGGTCCTGTTTCCATTGCTCCTCTTGGAATTAACGTAACGAGTATTTCTCATTCTTGGTCTGATCCTACTCCCTCGCATGTTATATGTCTCATCATCAGCTTCTGTTAGCTTTTTTATTCTTGGCGAACCTGTCTCTCCGTTTTTTTTTTTTTTTTTTTTTTTCTGTAGAGTCTGTCTGTCTCTCCTCATTGTTTGGCGTCTTTGTTTTTCAGTCTTCCTCTGTTTATCCTCCAGTTTATCCCCCTCCCATCTACACTAGAAACTCCTCTAATTACTCCATTACTGATACGGAACGCTGCCTGAGGGACCTTAGCTTACCCTGATTACTGCAAAAAAGATAACATGGTACATATTCAGAGCTTCAGAGTACCCGGATTTAAAGTTGGAGTTAGCCCTGGCTTAGGGAATTAAAATAACACTTCTTTCAAAATAACCCGCCACGACGAGGATGATTTTCATTCTACTTCCGACTATTCTCTTTTCACTCCTAACCTGGCCTATATTATCTCGTCCATCCACAGCTTATTCCACGTAGGTCAGTGGAGGAAAAGGGACAATAATAGGGATCTTCATACTTGCCATACTACATCTTCGTGACTAACATCCCACATTGTGACGTTAACCTCTTGTTTCACCTCAACATTCAAGATGGAGAAATGGCAGTTTTACGACCAGGTTAGAGTAAAACCAGTGTAACTCATTTAGCTTAAGAGAGAATTTAGAGCTCAGCTGGGTCTTACAAACAACCAGATTTTATTTTGCTGAGGTGAAATTATACAAACTAGAGTGGCTGGACATAACCTCGAATTCATTTTCAATGAGACTAAACCAGATATGAATAAATTCTGTGTGAACCTACCAGGAATATGCGTAAGAGGCCATCGTAGTGATGGGGGCTATGTAATTTGTTACCCATACCAAAACTGCAGAAAAAATTTAGGAACTGTGGATGGAGAAGACAGCACTGGGCAATGCCTTTTCACAAACAGAGGGATGAATGAACAGAAAGATAAACTGAAGAACTACAAACAACGAAGAGAGAGAGAAAAAGATAGGTTTTGAGAGAGAGAGAGAATATATATATATATATATATATATATATATATATATATATATATATATATATATATATATATTGTTACATAGCCGATGATTTCATCATCCTTTATGTAATTCTAACGTACAGTATGCTGCATGTTTGATCACGAGCGTGTTCTACCTCACTCCCCCCGTCCTTCCTTATAGTAGAGTAAGTCGTTCTCTTTCTTGTTGTTCAGAGCAGGAGTGTCAACTCTTTTGTCCCCTCTGGCTTCATTTTGCGCATCCTTCTAACACAAGTTGCATCAAGCTCTGCCGGCCCCTATATAATGAGCCTAGTCTCTGCATTAATTGCCACTTAGATCTACTCCTCATTTTGTTCACATCTCTGTCCTTCCCTGTACAGTTATTATTATTGTGAGTGCTCAGGAAGTCTCCAACCATCTAGCAGCTGTGTAATTTGAGTATAATCTGTTATTGCATTTTTTCTTCTGTACTGTGTAGCGTAAGGTGTTAGTTCTTAAGGCCTCAGTAGAGGTTTTTGTGATTCATTTGTTTTGGGTGTCAGCCCTTATTAATAATATTTTGTATCTGTAATAATATATCTTGCATTCACTGAGTATTATCTGGTATTCTCATTTATCAGGGCTGACTTAGATAAATTTACTCTTATGCTAATTTCGTGTTAATGGAGGCTATTGCAATTAACCATATATTTAAAACACTGTTTTTTGCCATTACATTATCCTTGCTGAGTCCTGAATGTTTTGTTGTTAGTTAGAGCATTAAACTTTAACTTGTAATTCTTACCTCCAACTCTTTTGTTTTGAACCTGGAACTTTGCCGGGACAGTAGTGATTTTTAAAGTATTCTCACTTGGAGTGGTGGAGCATTATCTCTTTCTCTGTTCCACGCAACATAAATTTGGCAGACCTCGCCAGGATATTCAGGATATTATCATAAGGATATTGCTTGATATTTTGTGACTGATGATCTGTATTCATGATGTCTACTATTACTACACTTGATGAAGCCAAAGATTTTTGTCAAATGTGCAAACAGTGTGTGATGTAGAAAACAGAACAAATAATGAACTTAAGCTTGTTGCTTCAACAATTGGGAATTGCTGTTCGCTCTCATCATTCTAAAGACTTCAAATTGTTGACATGATTAATGAAAGCTTGTTTAATCGTAACTCCTTGAAATGAGCAAACTGCAAGATTGAATTAGCTAAGTTACAGCTAGCCCTGCAGGAGGCTCGTGCTAAGGAGGCTGAATTTCAGGCAGATGCTAAGGAGGCTGAATCTCAGGCTCGTATTCGAGAGGAGGCACAGGCTCAGGCACCGAAATTGAATCTAGCTAGGATTCAGGCAGACCATGAGGATCGCATGAAACAACAGGTGGAACTGGATCATCTAGCTCTGATGATTTTGATGTGGCTAAAAATGTTAAACTTGTCCCTCCTTTTAATGAATCTGATTTAACAAAGTATTTTCAGTTGTTTGAGAGGGTAGCTACAGGTTTTAATTGGCCCAAAAAGTATTGGCCAGTACTCCTTCAAACTGTTCTCACCGGTAAAGCTCAAGTAACTTATGCATCTTTGCCTCAGGATCAATCTGATAATTATGATGTAGTTAAGAGCTTGATTCTTAAGGCCTGTGAGCTTGTTCCTGAAGCCTATAGAGTAAAATTTAGGACAACTTATAAGCAAGATAAGCAATCTCATGTTGAGTATGCAAAAATCAAAGAAGATCTGTTAGAGCAGTGGTTAAATTCTAAGAATGTGGATTCTGATTTTGACAAATTTAAGCTGATGATTTTGCTGGAGGATTTCAAAAGGTGTGTTAATAAAGATGTAAGCCTATATCTTGATGAGAGAAGAATAGATCATTTGTCTGATGCTGCAGTTTTAGCTGATGAATATGTTCTCACTCACAAGAGATATTGCAAAGAAAAAAGGAAAGCTGAGAGTAAGTACGTTGCCTCTACTCAGAGTACAGGTAACAGGAAAGAGAATAAAGATGATGTTTCTCAGGAAGTAAATATCAGCTTCACCTCTAGATTTCAGAAAAGTAAATGTACTTATTGTAGTAAGCTTGGTCATACTACGGAGAAATGTTTCAGGAGACAGCGTGATGTGAACAAAAAGGAGTCTTTAAATATTCAGTCAATTGGTCTAGTGTCCACCCTTGAGAGTTCCCAGAATTCTTTAACTGAGTTAACTGAACCTGCTTTGAGGGGTAAATTAAATCCTCATGATGAACCTCCTCTTTTGAGCAGTAACGTGGGTGACACTCTCAAGAGTTCATGTGCTAATTTCCTGTCTGATGGTTTTGTCAGTCCTCTGGACAGTAATGACAGGAAATCAGTTAAAATATATCATGATACAGGTGCTTGCCAATCCCTTATGCTGACCAGTGTTTTAGGCTCTAATGTTAATTCCTCTGATGAAACTGTAATCTTACAAGGTGTAGGGAATAATTACTTTTCTGTCCCTCTGTGCAGAGTGAATTTAGAGTCTGGTTTTGTTAATGGTTCCGTTATGGTTGGGTTGTTTGAGACACTCCCAATGTCAGGTGTAACTTTCTTACTTGGAAATGATGTTGGTGGAAGTCAAGCGTGTCCAGCTCCTCAGTTGTCTAGTGAGCCAGTGGCTGCGGCCCAGGATTGTGATGTCCCTGATGTGTTCTCTGCATGTGCTGTCACTAGGACTAAGTCTAAAGTTACTGGTGACTTAGAGGATAATGATGATGATGATGTTATCCTAGCTGACACTTTTCTTGCTAATTTGGACCACTCACCAGATGAGGCAGTACTGCGTAGTGTTGATAATTTGTCTCGTCAAGAGTTGGTTGAGTTGCAGGTTGCTGACCCTGAGTTGAAAGGTCTAGCTAACTCTGCTTGCAGTGAGGAAGAGTCAGCCGGTGCTTCTACTTGTTATTATATAAAGTCAGGAGTACTTATGAGGAAGTGGAGACCCCCAACAGCATCAGCCGACTGTGAATGGGAGGTTGTACATCAAGTTGTCATCCCTCGTGTTTGTAGGGAGGATATCATCAGAGTGGCTCATGATTCCAGTTTGGCAGGACACCTTGGAGTGAGGAAGACTGTGGCACGCATTTTGAAACACTTCTACTGGCCAGGTATCTTCAGGGATGTTTCCTGGTATTGTAAGTCTTGTCACACCTGTCAAGTGGGGAAGTGTAATCAGACCAAAAAGGTTGCACCTCTAGTTCCCATTCCACCTTTTGAGGCGCCATTACCCGTGTGTTGGTGGATATTGTGGGCCCTCTTCCTAAGACTTCTTCAGGATTTTCTCATGTGTTGACCCTGATTGATATGGCTACTCGTTATCCTGAAGCCATTCCACTTAGAAATATCTCAGCAAAGAACGTGGTTAAGGAAATGCTAGGGTTCTTCACAAAGTTTGGTCTGCCCAAGGAGGTACAGTCAGACCGGGGAAGTAATTTCATGTTAAATGTTTTCAAGCAGTCTCTGAAAGAGTTGGGCATCAACCAGATCATGTCTTCAGCTTACCATCCCCAGACCCAAGGACCGTTGGAGAGATATCATCAAACACTCAAATCGATGCTCAAGAAATACTGTTTGGAACATCAGAAAGACTGGGATAAAGGTCTTCCATTCGTTGTATTTGCCGCAAGAGAATCTCCAAATGAATCACTGGGCTTCTCACCCTTTGAACTACTGTTTGGCCATGAAGTAAGAGGACCCCTTAAGCTACTCAAGGAATGCTGGCTGTCGGAGGAAGATGATGTCAACTTGCTGGAGTATGTGATGAAGTTCAAAGAACGGCTGTCCACTGCTTTACAGCTGGCGAGAGAGAATTTAGGAGCTGCTCAGGAGAAGATGAAGACTTGGTATGATAAGAAGTCCAGGTTACGCCACTTTCAGGCAGGAGATCAGGTTTTGATTCTGCTACCGGTTCATGGGCAACCTCTTCAAGCCAAGTTTAGTGGTCCTTATTTCGTGGAGAAGAAACTCAGTGATGTCAACTATGTCATCGTCACACCAGATCGTAGAAAGAACAAGCAACTTTGTCACATCAACATGCTAAAGTTATATCACAGGCGGGACGAAAATAATCCAGTCTGCACTGTAGCTGTTCCACCCGAGTCTGCAAGTGAAGCTCTCTCATGCAGTATGAGCCTGAGTGATAGTTTGAGGAAGAATCCTGATATCATGAATGATCTCCAGACTAAGCTTTCTCATCTACCTCCCGAGGAAAGGCAGGAGTTTTCGGCATTACCGCAGGAGTACCCGCAAGCGTTCCGTGCCACTCCGGGAAGAACCACTGTGTTGATGCATGATGTCGATGTTGGAGACGCAAAGCCAATTCAACTGCCTCCTTACCGTGTGAACCCAGTGAAAGTTCCTCTCATCCAGAAGGAGCTTGGCTACCTGTTGGACCACAAGATGATTGAGCCCTGTCAGAGCAAGTGCAGTTCTCCTGTCACTCTGGTCCCTAAGCCAGGGGGGTCACAGCGGCTTTGCATTGACTACAGACGTGTTAATCAGATGACCAAAACAGACACTTACCCTCTCCCTCGTGTGGAAGATTGCATAGACAAGATCGGAAAGGCTAGGTACATAAGTAAGTTTGATTTGTTAAAGAGATACTGGCAAGTACCTATGACTGAACGTGCTAGGGAGATCTCATGTTTTGTAACACTAGGAAAGACTTTTGCATGTTCTGTAATGCCATATGGTATGAAGAATGCACCAGCCACATTTCAGAAGCTTATGAATGTTGTAACAGAGGGTTTGGCAGGGTGTGTTGTTTATATTGATGATGTATTAATCTTCAGTGACAACTGGAAAGATCACCTATGCCATGTCAGTAAATTTCTTGAGCGTTTGGTTCAGGCTAATCTTGTAGCTAATTTATCAAAGTGTGAGTTTGGTCAAGCTAAAGTTCAGTACCTTGGGTACGTAATTGGTGATGGACATGTTGCACCACCAGGAGCTAAGGTTCAGGTTATAAGTGATCTTCCCAGACCTAAAAGTAGGAAAGAGCTACAAAGATTTTTGGGAATGGTAGTTTATTACAGGAGATTTGTTCTTAACTTTTCAATTCTTGTATCACCACTTACAGACCTACTGAAAAAGGGAGTTAAATTTGTCTGGACCGATAACTGTGAATCCTCTTTCAGAACTTAAAGCTCCTATTAAGTCAGCCAGTGCTCGCTACTCCAAATTTTGCTAAGCCTTTTAAGATGGCTGTTGATGCAAGTGATACAGGAGCTGGAGCTGTTTTGCTGCAAGAGGATGGTCAGGGTATTGAACACCCTGTATCTTATTACAGTAAGAAGTTCACTCCACCTCAAAAGAACTACTCAACTATTGAGAAAGAGCTTTTGGCCTTGATTTTGGGTTTACAACATTTTTCATTTTATTTGTGTTCTGGTTTTGACCCCATAGTCATTTACACCGATCATAACCCACTGAAATTCCTTAGTAAGTTTAAAGATAAAAATCAGAGATTGACAAGATGGAGTCTACTTCTTCAGGAGTATTCATTAGACATACAACATGTCAAGGGGAAAGAAAATGTTATTGCAGATTGCTTATCTAGACTTTAGACAGATTGTTTTAGAGTAATAAGAAATTTCCTTTGTAAATTTCTTTTTCTTTGTGGGGAGGTGTTACATATCCTATGATTTCATCATCCTTTGTGTAATTCTAACGTACAGTATGCTGCATGTTTGATCACGAGCGTGTTCTACCTCACTCCCCCCGTCCTCCCTTATAGTAGAGTAAGTCGTTCTTTCTGTTGTTCGGAGCAGAAGTGTCAACTCTTTGTCCCCTCTGGCTTCATTTGCGCGTCCTTCTTACAAGTTGTATCAAGCTCTGCCGGCCTCTATATAATGAGCTCAGTCTCTGCATTAATTGCCACTTAGATCTACTCCTCATTTTGTTCACATCTCTGTCCTCCCCTGTACAGTTATTATTATTGTGAGTGCTCAGGAAGTCTCTAACCATCTAGCAGCTGTGTAATTTGAGTATAACTGTTATTGCATTTTTTCTTGTACTGTGTAGCGTAAGGTGTTAATTCTTAGGCCTAGTGAGGTTTTTGTGATTCATGTGTTTTGGGTGTCAGCCCTTATTAATAATATTTTGTATCTGTAATAATATATCTTGCATTCACTGAGTATTATCTGGTGTTCTCATTTATCAGGGCTGACTTAGATAAATTTACTCTTGCTATTTTCGTGTTAGTAGAGGCTATTGCAGGTAACCATATATTTAACCTGTTTTTTGCCATTACATTATCCTTATGAGTCCTGAATGTTTTGTTGTTAGTTTGAGCATTAAACTTTAACTTGTAATTTTACCTAACTCTTTTGTTTTGAACCTGGAACTTTGCGGGACAGTAGTGATTTTTAGTATTCTCACTTGGAGTGTACATTATCTTTCTCAGTTCCGTAACAATATATATATATATATATATATATATATATATATATATATATATATATATATATATATATATATATATATATATATATATATATATATTTCCTTACCTGTTCAAGAAGCTGCCGCTGTGGTCATCCTATCGTCTCTCGGTCCTCAGGTGACTGCGGCCAGGCCAGGTGTAGTGAAGGTGAGGTGAAAGTGAAGGGCACGTGAAATGTAGGTGAAGGTGGTGTGATTGAAGATGACGATGTGAAAGTGGGTGAAGCTGAGGTGTGACTGAAAGTGAGGATGTGGAAGTGGATGAAAGTGAGGTGTGAGCGAAGGAGAGGATGTGGATGGTAATGCGATGTGATAATGAAGGGCAGATGGAATGTGTGTGAAGGTGAGGTTTGGTTGAGGTTTAAAGTGAGGTGTGATTGAAAGTGATGGTATATGTGGGTATGAGTGAGGATGAAGGTGAAGATGTTTGTGTGAAGGAAGGTGAAGGAAGGTGTTGGCGCGTGTTTAAGGGTGAAGTTGATGGTGAGGGTGAGAGTGAATATGATGATGTAAGGAAGTTTGAGGGGTAAAGGTGTAAATTGTGGTGAGGTGTGTGGGGGAGGGGGGTGATTAAGACGTGAAGATGAGGGTAATGAGGTGATAATGGCAGTGAGAGTGAAGTATTGGTATGAGATGTGAAGATGAAGTGAAAGTAAGTAATGAGGGGTAAGGATGTGTGGGTAGTCGTGAAGGTGACAGTGAGGATAGTGAGGAAGGATTAAAGGTAGATACAGATGGAGTAAAGTCGACTAAGAATAAGAGAGAAAGAAGATGAGAATGATGATGATGTAGGAATGGAATATGTGTGTGTGTGTGTGTGTGTGTGTGTGTGTGTGAATGTGAACGCGCGTGCTTTGAACTGAATGATTGGTGTTTATAAATGAGGTAAGAGAGGAAGGTGGAATGTGACTGAGAGGAAAGGCAATGTGTGAGTGGAAATGAGGATGGGATATGGATGATGACAAAGAGTGTATCTACTCGTAAGTGAAGTATAAGTAATGGTGTAAGTGTGATGTGTTGGTGAATGTGAAGCAGAATTCGATATGAAGACCTGATTTTGCGATGAAAGTGAGGCAGGTGTGTAATATAAGTAAAGACCATGGAAAAGATATGAAATTAGAGTTACTGTCACTGAATATAATGAAGGAAAAAATCTGGATCAGGCATGAATAGTGATGTTAATAGCATATGAATGATGACAATGATGAATAAGAAAAACTGATGGCACATAAAGATCAGACAGTATATGCTGCATGAAAGTGATTAAAAATGAATTAGCGTCTACGAATGTCAGTGAAATGTAAACAGAGGTAGAAAAGATAAAACAAGTGAGTAAGCTTGACTTGAACGTACCGTATGCGAAGATTAGACTAAATATGCAAGATGAACGTGACTGAAAATGAATGAGCATACAGGAAGATGAGGGAAAGTGATTAAGTACTTAATAAATAATTAAAAATGAAAGGAAACATGCTGATGGGTGATTGTGATAACTGAAGAAAATTGAAAGTGAACATACATGAAGATGGTGGAAAATGAGCTTGGTGATAATGGCTAAAAGTCACGGCGTTCACATATACGATTCAACACTTATAGAGATGAAAGATACAGTGGCTGAACATACATGAAAGTGAGGGAAAATGAATGAGATTAAAAGGAATGTAAATGAATGACCGAAGGCAAAGCTGATGGGTAATTAGAAAATGAATGAAAAATGAGGGCCCGAAAGTGAAGGCTTTTATAAATGAATGATAAGAAAGTGAAAGAAAGTTGGTGGCCAGAAATGAATGTGGGGGAAAATGACATGAAACTGAATGAAAGTGAAAGTGAATGAGTAAGTAATGGAACAAGTGAATGAACATGTGGATCGATATATGGGCGATGCTAGTAAAAAGACAAAAATGAATGAGCGTACATGAAAGTGAGGGGAAAATGAGATGGAAGTAAGCAGTAATGTGATTACTTATAAAAATGAAGAACAGTATGTAAGAAATTAAGAAATATGGGTGAAAGTGAATGTGTAAATGAATACGAAGTTCATTTTTTTCTTGTACATCTACTGTAAGTAGGAGAAAATGAGTATGTACAAGAAGGTGAGAAAAAGTAAGCAGCTAAGGATGGGTGAATCTACATTATAATGATCCGCATTCTGTATGTTTGTTGGTTTGTTGGTTTGTCCGTTTATGACCGTAACACAGCAAAAACGGCGAGTTGTAATGCAATTTTTATTAGCTCAAGGTACCGTTAGTATGTTCTTGAAGAATAAAACAATTTCCAGTCTAATCGGGCCACCGGTTCCCGAGTTATATTAAACTCATATCTGGCCTTTTACTCGGCGGCCTTTAGGCAGATCACTTTCTTTGTGGCATTGAAGTTACCGTAATGCAGCCGAAAGTATAGAACGTAGTGCAATTTTTGTTATAGGAAGGTACTGTTAAAATGCTCAAAGATGAGGAATGAAAACAATTTCCAGTCCAGTCGGGCCACCGCTTTCCGCGTTATGACCCATTTCTGGCCTTTTGACATCGAGCGGAAAGGCCGCCGAAGGCGGTCTTTAAGCGAGTAATAATAATAATAATAATAATAATAATGCCTAGGGAACGTACATACATGAGAGGAATATGAGCTGCATGAAAGTAAATGAAAATGAGAGGTGATACTGCAGTGAGTGAGGATGGATGAAAATGAGTGAAAAAGCATTGAACCTGTATGAAGATGAGAAAAATGACTGGGTAGAAGTGAATATGAACGAAATTATTGGAAGTGAGCATACATAAGGAGAGATATAATGTGAATGAAAATGAGTATGTAAATGTAAAAGAAATGATTGAATATAAAGGTAATGAAAGGAGTAAGAATGGTAGAAAAAATGATTGTATAAGGACTGATGAAGGGTGAGTGAAAATGCCTGAGCGTACGGTACATGAAAGTGAAGGGGAAATGTGTTCGTACAAACGGAAATGGAAGAAAGAGAAGATGAATGTTTCCGTGAAAATGAAAGAGCGAATGAGGACAAATGAAAATAATATATGTGAAAGCGATCGTTGGCTACTTGAGAATGAGGGAAGGTGAGTCGTTACTGATGAAAGTGAACGAAGATGAGTGAATATGAAGATGAGTCAAAGTGTGAGAATCAGTGAATGGGGAGAGAGAAGGAGTGGGGGTATAATTATAAAACAATGGGAAAGTGAATGGACGCGGTTTGAGATGAGTCAGATGTATATGAATGTGAGTGAATATGAAGATGAGTCAAAGTATACGAGGACTGATGAATGACGCTTATGAATGAGTAAGGGCATATGAAGAGACGAGAAAATGAGTGGCCGTACATGAAAGTGAACAAAAATGAGGCGGTGCAGATGAAAGTGAATGAAAATGAGTGACGTACTATGAAAGTGAGGAGGAGGAAAACGATATGGCGCAGATGAAGATGAGGGAAAATGAGATGGTACAGATGAAGGTGAGGGAAAATGAGTTCGTCAGTACAGTGAAGGTGAATGAAAATGGAGTGAGGCCTGGAGAAGATTTAGTTGGTAGAGATGAAGATGAAGGAAAGAATGAATGAGCAGTTGTTGTAGAAAGTGATTGAGCATACATGAAAGTGAATCACAAATGAGTCGGTATACAAGAGTTGAACGTGAAAAATGGAGATAGTGAGTTATGATGTGTGGGAACATGAGTGAGCATTCTTTATGATCAAAGAACGATGAGTCGATCGGGGAATGTGAATGGATAATATTATGAATGAGAGAGCTGGCATGAAGATGAGGGGGGGGGGGGATTAATAGTTACAGCTGAAGATGAGGGGAAATGAGATGGAGTATGATGGAGATTGAGTCGTTGTAAATGAAAGTGAGCGAGAAAGCACTGATGGAGGTACGATGAAGGTGAGTGAAAGTGAGTTATTGTTAAGACAACTGCGTGTGGTGGGCTAGGGGAGTCGAGGCAGGGTCACTACTAGAGCAAGCCAGCCAGCCACCACCAGCACGTCCACGCCACCACCGCGACTATACCCACTCCATCACCACCTCCATCACTTTCCCGGCCCCCGCTATCTGTAAGGGAGAGAAGAGGAATATGAGTATTAATTTATCTTACGTGACTACAGCCGCTACACCACCACCTCCATTTTCTCCCAGCCCCTGCTGTCTGTGAAAAGAGGGAAGAGAGGAGTACTTGGGGGAATATATTGATTTTCCTTTCCCTAGAATGAAACCACTACACTGCTATAGCCATTCCACCACCACCTCCATCATTCAGCCGCTGTTATCTGTAGAGTAGAGGAGGGAAAAGCACTGCAATGAATATACTGATCCTGCTTCCACGAAAGTCAAACCACCACTCGATATAGCCATTCCACCACAACCTCCGTAACTCAACCACCATTCGATATAGCCATTCCACCACCACCTCCGTAACTCTACCACCATTCGATATAGCCGTTCCACCACCACCTCCGTAACTCTACCACCATTCGATATAGCTATTCCACCACCACCTCCCTAACTCTACCACCATTCGATATAGCCATTCCACCACCACCTCCGTAACTCTGTCAACGTCCTCTGTCGGCTAGGGAGAGAACAGATACTTTGTGTTAAATACAGTTTACCCCATCAGTACCAGAAGGGCGTCAGTTTCGTATTTTACACTAATTTACGTGAGTGCGAGGACGTCATTTACTTTTTACAGCACTTAAACCTTTTAGCAGTTTCCTTATCACAGTGCTGAACGCATTTACTCACAGCCACATGAATACGAGGACGTGTTTTAGTACGGACGTCTCTTTATATTGTACTCAATTCTTTAAGGAACCCTTCAATAAGAGGACGTCTTTCTTTTAGTTTACGTGCAAAATAAAGGTGCTGCCTGAGGGTTTTATTCGCACAGGCGAGACCCTTCGTAATGAAGGGGTTAATACCATCCATACTAGCATAATGAATTCGATATTAGAAGTCAGGGTCGGGAAGGAAGGATGAAAATGAGTGAAAATGAGATGCTCGAAATCAAAGTGAAAGCCTATATATTTCAATTGTTTTCGCTGGCACAGTCATTAAATTGTAAATTTCCTTCAACAGGACAGTATCATCACCACTATCGTCGTCGTCGTTGTCGTCGTCATCTTCATTTATATTCATTCTCACCATCATCGTCATCACTGTCATTATTATTTTCTCGACCAGTATCGCCTGTAGCTTCTTCAGGGGTGCTGAAAAACTCACGGACTGGCTGAGCTTATATGCAGGTGATGGGGACTCGCCCTCTGCCGGCTGTCAGACTATGCCCTGAAGAAGCCACAGGCGAAACTAGTCGGGAATAAAACTCACCTCTGTTTCAGCCGTGTTTCCTTCCACCTCCTTCCCACACTTGTCATAGTGTCTCTACATTATGACTTTCATCAGCGTCTTCGTCGTCCTAATTCAGTTTCCTGTTCCTCCAATATATTACCAATATGCCGGGAATCGAACCCGGGACTCTCAGGTGAGAGCCAGACAACATACCACTACACCACGACCAGGTCAAAGTTATCTCACTTTGTCACAATCTTGTAACCAATGTCCCTCCACCCCCACTGTGGGCATGAAGAGGATGAGATAACCCCCTGGCACTTGGGCAAGTAATATATTGGATGATTTTTCCTGTGTACAAAACGGGTTTCTCTCTTCAGTTTCCTGTTATTTCAGAGAGGCTGGTATGATTTTGAATCTGGCAGAGAAAAAATGAAAAACATGGGCTGTCACCAGATTGCCCCACCCAGTGAGATATGCAACACATCTATTCATTCATTCATGCATGTTTCAATGCATTCATTTATTCATACATTCCATACATTCATATATCCATTCATTCGTTTATTTATTATTACTTTTCATTCAAGGCTTCGAAATGTTCTCAAGTAGATAATCAGAAAAAAAGGACCAATATATATATATATATATATATATATATATATATATATATATATATATATATATATATATATATATATATATATATAAACTGTGGAGAAACACACATAACACGCATATGTGGAGCTCTTGATACTCAAGCCAGGAATCGAACGGGAACTCCTAGATAGGAGCCAGACGCTGTTGCTGTACCACGGCGTGATATAAGCTAAATCACCCGATTTCTGTGACGAACCAGTTAAATCCATTATGGGAGAATATTTTGCAACTCGAACCCAGATGATGATGGCGTATTTTAGAGTTATCTGGATTTTTTGCTTAGCGCCACGCAACTTGGCAAGCGACATACATTGCAGTTTTAATCTGTTCCAGGCAATACAAGCAAGTTCCTATATATACAGTATACTCTCTCTCTCTCTCTCTCTCTCTCTCTCTCTCTCTCTCCCTTCTTTATATAATATATATATATATATATATATATATATATATATATATATATATATATATATATATATATATATATATATATATATATATATATATATACAGTATATGTATATATATACAATGTATTTACATATGAGAGGGGGGGGGGGAATTAACTGGTGGACGTTCGCGCTCAACTCAAAGCACCGATCATACTGACAACAACTTTCTCTGAAGTCTGCTATGTCTGTCACGAAATAGTCAGCAGAGAACTCGTGTTAAAATAAGACTTCTAGCCACACAACTCTGTCATGCATATGTCATATCAATATCACATGCATAATCAATTCTCAACGTTCGTCTACATTACACCATGCCAGCATATTCTGTCTTGCGCTTATGATTGTTGAGACTACGCTAAATTTATGAAGACCAGTAACCCCAACACAGTGAGTTAATACAGCTCGTCCTGAAGTTGCCATACTAATCATAGAAATACAGCCAATGAAGCAATGGTCTTATAAATTCATGAAGCCAGTCTCGTTAAGTCATGGATGTAATTATTTGATGTATGTTCAGTTAATCAGTCTCAGAGATCAAATCAAAGGAATCTATTAAGAGAATTGTATAGCAGGTGCGAAGAGTAATTTACCACTTCAATATTTTAGTCAGTGACTGGAATTACCAGTTATGTGGGAAATAATAATGGAGGAAAGTATGAATGAAGGAAAGTCGACGATATATTTTCTGTTTTGCTCTTGTCTTCAATATGCATTTTATTTACCTGTAGGATGGACCCTCCGAGTCAGAGAGGTTATATGTAGTCATAATTAATATTTTCAGCATTAATAAGATAGCTGAATAAAATCGTCTGGTGGTAGTGAAATAAAATGAAAAAAGGCGTCATCGCGCTGAAGAGGTTAAGAAATATTTCTGGACAGCCTTAAAATTACAGTGGGAAACCTATTGAAGGAGAAAAATATTCAGACAACTACTGTATGCCCCATCTACTCTAACTTGGTCTTAAATTGCCATCTTTTCATGGTGAATGCTGAGCTGTAACATTAGATTAACACTAGAATATGGTGCTAGCACAAAGAATTGCTGTGGAAAGGCGTTGGAGCCACATACTGCTATTTACTACCGAGACATGGAAAATAAGCTGCAAAAAGTATGAAAAATCTTGAAGCTGAGGTGATTGATCTCTAGTATCATATGTAGAGGATTAATAGTAAATGATTATGAGCTTCAGTATATTTCGGGAAAAAGTTGAAACAATGCTGGTCGTTGGAAAATATTGGAATGCTATGATACGGGAGGTAAAATGGAATACTCAGAATTTGTTGAACATTATAGTTTTTGGTCAGTGTCACAAACACATGGTAATGCTGCAGATGGAGCGCTATGAAAATAATTTAGCCATTTCTTTGAGAAAAATCGAAACTATTCTGGCTGCTAGTTTATTTTTTGTCATCAGAGAATTGAAGTCAAAGGTATAATGCATCCTTCTTTGAAATAATCTTTAAACTTCCCTTCAGTGCCATATCGACACATATCCCAGGTATCACAGACGATGCTATTCACCTTAGGAGAGATCCCTGCTTGACTGGATTAACAGTTCCTAAACTGTATTACTTAATCGTTGTTAAGTTATTTATAACTGATGTAAAGAGTCCTTATGTGTACCCCTTGTAACTCATGTTATTAATAGTAAAATATCGGTAATATTACGTAATGTATGGTTCAGTTAAGAGTGAAGGATACTACATAGTATAGTCCTGCTGTATCTAGGCGATCATATTCAGTTTTTGACCATGAATTGGCAAAAGTAACAAGAAACCACACCAACTATCACAAATACAGGTCTTTCCCGAGGTCCATATCATTGTTCTTTAGTCACAGTAAAACACTTAAGAGGCGTTTAAATATGTTAATGAATACCAGTTAGTGTCTGTAGCAGCCTCTTCTTTCTGCGAGTCTTAATTTACTCAAATACATTATAGTCAAAGATTAATATATCGTTCATAAACGATATGTTGTTACTTACTGTATGAACGCGTTGAGTAAGTGGTTCACAACTTTCAAAATTCGTCGAGAATGGTGTGCAACTTTTAATATGCTCAAGATAGGGGGTTTCAACCTTGGGTACTCGTATCCTTGAGGAAGCATTAGAGCTGACCCGTGGGTACGATTAACATGGCATCATCTTGCCAAGAGTGTGACAAAAGGAAAGTCATACCAACTGTGTTTTGCCACCATCAAATCACACATGTATTAACGTCAAGTTTTAATGATTATCAGCAGCTTTAGTTGGCTCATTTTTGTTATTACTGTGGCAGTGATCATCTCTGGATTTGAGCGTGCCACCTTCAGTGCTTGACATGATGCCTCCCTCCCGCAGTGCTTAGGCAGGAACTGTCCTCATGAGCTGTGGACGACGTTGTTATGTCTCTAACTACCTTCGCCTATCTAAGTCTGAGGGCCTTATAAATGTTGCATTACACTGAAACAAGCCATTACCTCTCAGATCCGAAGCTTATTTTTTTATATACCTTTTCAATGGAATGATTAACTCCAGTAAAGTGACATTTTCAGGTCTCTCAACCTGCTGATGTTAATACTGCCGGCCGCACGAAGTGGCGTCCATGTCACGAATGTTTCATGTGTTCTTGCCATCTGCCGACGATTCCACCCAGTTCAGGGGATATTTTTCAAACTGGTGGGATTAGTCATAACTTTCATTAACAACTGAACCTCGGCGACTTTAATATTCTGCTTTGTAGGCAATTTTATTCAATATATATATATATATATATATATATATATATATATATATATATATATATATATATATATATATATATATATATATATATATATATATATATATATACGTATATACATATATCCATTCATCCATCCATCATCCAATCCTACATTGCCCCATGAGGAGCGTAGGAGCCCGGGGCTAGGCAGTTGGTCCCGACATTTAAGATGAGAGTGACCAACCTCACTCATCCCTGAGTGGCATTACATGAGCAATCAACCCCAACCATCCCATGGATATAAACCTTCACCGGCTCAATCTGACTGGAGCGCAGTAATTACCCACTAAACCACCAGGCCCCCAAATTTGGCTATATGATTACCACCCAGCGTAGTAAATGGTTTCCTGGTGCACAGGAAACCATTTGGCTTGTCACTCAGTGTAGAGTCACCCACAGGCTGAAGGTAGTGGAAAGAATGAAGGAAAGAAAGACAGAAGAGGGAGTGTAAAGTCACCCGTAGGCAGAAGGACAAGGAAAGAATAAAGGAAAGAAAGACAGAAGAGAATGGAAGGAAAGAAGGATGGAGAGGAAAGGGCAGACACCCGACAGCAGCACTACATCGAGTGAGTGGATGGTGAGCGCCCACACGTATCACACAATATATATATATATATATATATATATATATATATATATATATATATATATATATATATATATATATATATATATATATATATATATATATATATATATATATATATATATACTGTATATATATATATATATATATATATATATATACGTATATATATATATATATATATATATATATATGTGTGTGTGTGTGTGTGTGTGTGTGTGTGTATATGTATATATACATATACATATATATACTGTATATATACATACATTTATGTATATATATATATATATATATATATATGTATATATATGTATATATATATATATGTATGTATACATATATATATGTATATATACACATATACATACATATATACACATATATATATATATATATGTATATATATATACACACATATATGTATATATATATATACATACTTATGTGCAGTATAATTCTAAGAGTCTGTGTATGTACGTGTGTATGCGGGTGTAGCGCAGCCAAAACTGAAAAAAAAAAAAAATGAAACTTGGCAGGATGATTGGCATTGGGTCCCAGGTGTGCAGGGTTCAGTTTCATGTCGACTGGAATTTTCTGACGGTGTTTTTACCCCTAACAATTGTCCCAGTTGATGTTACACATTGCGTTTGCGGAAAAATGTGGCAGGTCACATCCATTTAGTTTCATGTATCGAGAGAGAGAGAGAGAGAGAGAGAGAGAGAGAGAGAGAGAGAGAGAGAGAAGAGGGGGTTGCATATATACATTTCGATGTCTGTTACTTCATTGATGCTAAGAAGACGATTTTATTCAGCAGAAAAAGGAATTCGCTGTGATGATGGTGTTGGTGGTGGTGGTAGCTGTGATGGTGGTAGCAGCAGTGATGGTGGTGGTGGTGTTAGCTGTGGTGGCGGTGGTGGTGTTAGCTGTGTTGGCGGTGGTGGTGTTAGTTGTGGTGGCGGTGGTGGTGTTAGCTGTGGTGGTTGTGGTGGGATATGTGGTGGTGGTGGCGGCGGCAGCTGTTCGTAAACGACTTATTTTGAATATGTGCTACACAAAGCACTTGTTTCAGAGCGAAGCGCTGTTCTGAACCGGCTCTTATTTGTATTGTACAAGTGCTGAGCGACCCGTCACAAGGTTCTTTTCTTAGCATATCTATCTATTCTATCTATCTATCTATCTATCTATATATATATATATATATATATATATATATTTATATATATATATATATCTATATATATATATATATATATATAGAGAGAGAGAGAGAGAGAGAGAGAGAGAGAGAGAGAGAGAGAGGTAGATCGATAGATGTATATATAGATATATGTATATATATGATTATATATATTATACGTACGGGTGTGAGACCTGGAAACTGACAAAATCGATGGAAAAACAACTAATCCGTTCTCAGAGAGCAGTGGAGAGGCCTATGTTGGAAATATCTTTAAGAAACAGGAAAAAATCGACTTGGGCAAAAGAGCAGATTAAAGTAAAAGACATTATAGAAGTTATAAACGAACAGAAATGGAAGTGAGCAGGTCATGTAGCAAGAATAAGGGATAACTAATGGAGCAAGAGGCTGACTGACTGGACCCCAAGAGATTGTAAGCGTAGCAGAAAAACACCAGTCTGGAGGTGGAGAGACGAGATAGAGAAGTTTGCACACAAAACTTGGCAGAGATTGGCTCAGTGAAGAAATTCGTGGAATAAAGTGGGGGAGGCCTTTGTACAGCAATGGACTTCCAATAGCCGATGATATATGTATGTATGTGTATGTGTGTGTGTGTGTGTGTGTGTGTGTGTGTGTGTGTGTGTGTGTGTACTCATTACTCTGCTCTTTATCCTGTTGTTAAAGGCGGCGATGTCCTCTGTTGTTACCCTGCCATGATCTTTTGAATAAACTAATTTAATCAATCAACCAGTCAGTCAGTCTGTAAATAGGAGGGACAGACAGGAACAACACGTCATCGGCTTAGGTTTATCCTTCATTAATTACCTTAACACTAGAGATCTTAATTGTAAACTCGCCTGTAAATAGCATAAAAGAGAGAGAGAGAGAGAGAGAGAGAGAGAGAGAGAGAGAGAGAGAGAGAGAGAAAACGCAGAATTGGGTTGAAGGGGTTGATGAGGTTATTTTGTTAACCCCTTCTGTACGACGATAACTTTTTGCAGTAGGTTTTTGTTGCCTCTGGACGACTTTCATTGATCTCATTAAAATCCCCCGAGTTCCACGAGTCTCTTCAAAGTTGACAAAAAATCATTTGAAGACAACAAAAAGGATTATGAAAAATGCTTAATCGTAGTGAAGTGGTTAACCTCGGTGACGTCAGAAAGTTACTGGAGCTAGTTGATCTACAGGTTTACTTAAAGCTGATTACAGTTTTGCCCTTGATCTAAAAGCCTCGTATTCTCGTTGGCTTAGGAGACTTTAACATTTTTCTCAGCGATTTGTTTTGTCTCATGCACATTAACCCCCATGGTGAGAGCTAACCTTGTAGTGTATCCCAACTAAAGTCGGGTGATCTTTTTGATCACCCGAGAGGGTCATAGGAACTTTAGTGTTAATACTGTCACCATTAACTCCATGGTCGTGACAACTTTGGTATGTTATTACTGCTAACGCCGGAAGATTTATTCAGCTGAGCAAGTCTTAAATGACTGGGAGGGTTGATATCCTTTTGCTGGAGATGCAGTTATGCCGTTATTAAATGGATATAAATAACATACCAGAAAATATTAAGATGTAACAAGACACGGTTCCCATACGATTAGCATTTCCAGGTACTAAGCTGTCGGCCTGATAACGCCAGGCTCAAATCCTGGATGCAGACTGTTGGTGCCACTCGACTCGGTTGTCCATCCAGCCTTTATGTGAGCACCGAGGGCAGCACACAGGGGAGATAACTGTGGTAAGATCACTTTATGTCCTTGGATGATGCAGTGGCCCTCTATCCCAGGGTAGTTGGTGACTTAACTTGCCATAGACCCGAATACCTAAGTTATGGAGATAACACCAGCTAAGCACCTCACGGCGCGTGTCCTCAACTTTAAATGAAGAAGTACACTATGTCTTCCGTGCCAAAGAGAACACGGCTCAGTATAAGAATAGTACCCTAACCCTTCGACTGCGATATATATTCCTCTTGTGTATTTTGTACACGCCAACTTTATGCGATTTTATGATCATTAACCCCAGAGAAGCCCATAGTGGCAAAAAGTTAAAAGAATCATCTGGATAAACTTTTGGAGCAAGAACTGAAAACTCATTAATTTAATTCAAGCTGAGTTCAAACGTTTTTATTTACTTATATTCACCGCAGCCAAAGAGTTATTCCTTCAGTCCGATGACGGATTTTGTCTAGTTTACTCTTGCAACTGCCAGACGAATATATGCAGCTTAGGGGAGAGCCCTGTTGAAGTAGGGGTTAATGATGGCAGTATTGAACCAAAGCGGAAAAAATCGTCTGGTGATGACAAGAATGAATATAAAAGACGTCACCATGTCAAAAAGAGTGAACCACTTCACTCGGATGACGCATTTTACATTATTGCTAATACCAGACGATTTTATTCTGCTTTGGAGAGACTCTCCATCTGGTAAAGTTATATATAGCTTGCATTAACCCCTTCGCTGCTAGAGTGCTGTTGTAAGCAGAATAAAATCGTCTGATGCTTGCAAGAATAAAAAAAAAAATACATCCTCGGACTGAAGGGGTTGACATTAAACGGAAAGCACTAAAACCAATAGGAGGCAGAATATCTTACTTGCTTTGGTGTCTAAAATATTTATCCTAGCTATGTTTTTGGACTTTCTGGTGCCATAGTGTTGGTCCCTGGAGGGCGCTGACTGCACCCCTGGGTCTGGGCGCGTCAGGACAGAGCAGAGAGCACCAGTGGCAGAGACAGCAGTCAGCGGCAAACAGGGCAGGGGGATGGATGGTGACAGGACGCCGCCAGGCAGCACGCAGCCAGAAGTGAAGGAGAGAGGGAGTTACTATGTTGTCTTAATTTAGGAGGAGAAATGTGTGGTGCATGTGCTGGGCCAGAATTCTCGTCAGCATGGAGGCTCTCTGATACCTCTTGCTTATCAGTTGGCACACTAATATTTTCGACATCTCGGAGGGCGACGGACGTGGGAGAGCCAATAATAGGCTACCGTGGGCCTGGTCATTTAACCCGTGGGAGACCAGCCAACGTCCCTGACCTGATTTTACACGACAGGAAAGCCTCCAGCATAACATGTTAATTCGAACCGTGGCCCGTTATCATCCGGTTTCCTGCGACCATCACTCAGCCACTGTACTGCCGAAGTGTAACATGAGAAACATACTGCCAAGGAAAAGATATAAGAAAGCCTCCTAAACGCATGAGAATACGGCCCTTGGTCTAGCGACATGATTCTTTGTATTGGCTAGTTATGCATTCCTTCACTGAGCAGACTAAACTGGGTGAGTATGGCATTCATATTTGTCCAATAATGCTTTATATTATATGGTAAGGGACAGATACAACACTAATCATTGTTATATAGGCAGGAATGCTGCACTTATCCAATTTAGTCTGCACAATGAAGGAATGCATATGTAGCCAGTACACTCTGGCTACCTAGGTGGAGCAACTTATTAATAACCCCTTCAGTACGATGGATGTCCTTTTTAATCTGTGTTACCAACACACGATTTTAGTCAGGTTAGGGCAGAACTCTTGTACTGAAGAGGTTAGAGGCAGTCTTCATAAACCCCTTCAATACGATTTCTTGTTTATATAGACAGGATGGTTCATATATAACACTCCTCTTCCACTCCGCCGCGTGATTTCTCGTGTGTTGCGGGGGCGGCTGAGTCTGCGTTATCAGGCAACGTTAATTAATTTCCTACTCCTGCTAGCACACCCACGCTCACATCAGCAGACTGAGCCGTCTCCGCTGCATGCTACATATCGCCAGGTGAGTTGGAAATGGAACACTGTTTACCAACCATCTTATATGTTCTTGCCACTGCTGGACGATTTTATTCTAGTTAGGAGAGACCCCTCGTAGCGAAGGAGCTACAGCGATATTGTAAACTTCTAGACCAACAGACTGCAGTGGATTGAGTGATTAAGGCTGTATTCTAGGTTGCGTGGGAAACTTTGTAGCACCTATTTCATAGCGATTTTTTTTTGTATTTTTCACTGTAATATTTTACATGATATATATATATATATATATATATATATATATATATATATATATATATATATATATATAAATATATTATATATATATATATATATATATATATATAAATATATTATCCTCATGATTATAGTCATAGTTTGTAAAAATAACATACAAGATGACAGTGACATGTAAGATGCAGAATAAATCATAAATCGGAAAGGTGGACGTGTTACAAAATCTCCAGATACACCTAGAATACAACCCAAAATAAATGAATGGACAATTGGGAACCCACCGTGAGTCTAAGATGATAAGAAAATGACAGCTAAGAAGGCTTCCTAAGCATTGCCCCAACTAACACTTAACCCTACAGAACCATGACGTGTGAATTTAGGGTTTACACTCGCTACAACCACACGATTTTATTCAGCTTATGAGAGACCCTGTGTGGCGAAGGTGTTTGAGGTAATCCCCATTTATCCCCATTCCAACAGCCAGACAATTTTATTCTGCTTTTAAGAGACTTTTGGTAGTGAACCGATTAAATCATGACAGTAATACTAAACATATACCTTAGAATGAATTTATCATTATTCAGTAGTGATCCGCCAAGCCATTTATCCAGTAAGGTGTAATCAGTTATGTAATGTCCGTACACATGTTTATGATCCACTCATTAGTAAGATAAGGATTCTACTTCATTACCATGTTGCCATATCCACGATCAAAAACCGGTCAGAACACAGTCAAGGAATGGATGGCAGTATTAGAGAGTGCCAGATTATCGTCCATTATTTA
>NC_136991.1:39055911-39086241 GCF_032717465.1 Coenobita brevimanus
CACACACACACACACACACACACACACACACACACACACACACACACACACACACACACACACACACACACACACACACACACACACACACACACACACACACACACACCATGACCTACAACAACACGACCTCGGCTTCGGATTCACAATTAAACCTTCAGTCACTTCCTCGTTGTTCCTCGGATATATGCAGAAAGAACAAGAGCCAGGTAAAGAAAAAAAAAAAACGTGCTGTCCTATTTTCGTCCTCCCTGCGAAAGTAAGTCTAATTTATGATAGGAAACTGATTGTAATTTTATTTGTGAATGAACCTCCGGTTTCACAAGGAACTTCAGATCAATTCCCTTTCTTTACCGTGATTTTCATTTTTGCGCAGAGAGAGAGAGAGAGAGAGAGAGAGAGAGAGAGAGAGTTAATGGTAACCTGTCAATGAATCTTCGTCTTTACCTGAATAATAATTAGTTCTTGGCTCTTCCTATTCCATACACATTGTGAAGCAAATGTTCAGCTTCGGAGGTCTTTACTAGTCCGTAGTAAATGAATAAATTGGTGGCGGTGGTAGCCTACTAGTCGTGGTTTTGTCATGAAACCTTGCGTTCGATCAGGGTAGCCGAGCAACATATCATCATCATCATCATCCACCTATCTATCTACCTATCCACCCATTCATCGATCTATCCATCTATTAATCTTCATCACACTCAGCCTCCTAAACATGTTACATGATCATGATCAACCATCCATCCTCCCATTAATCTTCATCACCATCCCCACCACCACCACCACCATCAGCCTCCTAGCCCTAACTTCCACTACCGATATGAAAATTGATGTGTCGGATTTTACAAGAGCGTAAAAATATTGGAACCAGCATCCCTATGGCTTCCGACCTTTGTGCAATACGTTTATGATGTACAGCGTGGCCTATGACATTCCACTTCCACTCCGCCGGGCAATATCTTGTGTGTTGTGGGGACGGCTCAGTCAGTATTATCAATATCTACCCTGCGTCTTTTATTTTCTAATACCACTGACACATCCACTCCCACACTAGCCAACTGATCCGTCCCCGCAACACATAAGATGCCGACTGAGCCTTACCTGCAACACATAAGGTGCTGAGTGAACCGTCCCTGCAACACATAAGATGCCGACTGAACCGTCCCCGCAACACATAAGATGCCGACTGAACCGTCCCCGCAACACATAAGATGCCGACTGAACCGTCCCCGTAACACATAAGATACTGGCATGTGAGTTTCTAGTGGAGTGCTGTTATTTTACGAGCCAGCCTGTAATTTCCTCTGGTTGCCGCTAATGTGTGGTTTAATAGTGCCCCTCGCTGTGAAGCTTTGTATCAGTCTACAGTTATATGACCTTTTTGTGCGACGGTGAACACTGTGTGTTTCTCCTACTGCCGGCATTCGATTTTATTCAATATAGAAGATACCTCTTCGTATTGAAGGGGATAACTTTTGCTAGGTATGGTAAGGAGGATTATATTGAGAGTTACTATACACATTTCACTCTTGCTTAGCCTAAATTCTCTCCATCTTGAATGCTGAGTTGTAACGGACAATTAACGCAAGAATACGGTGCCAGTTACAAAGAAGTGCAGTGTAAAGGATGCAGAGCCGTACTGTTGTCTTTTTCTAGCACCAAGCTGCGTGAAGCAAGCTGTAAAAGATAAAGAATATGGGCCAAGTTAGAATCAATGAAGTAACCATCCACTGACCTCGATGATGACTTGTTCATATTATCCTTGCCACCTACAGCGAGTTTAGTCAGCTTACTAATAGTCTCTCTCACTGAATAAGTTAGAAAAAATCTCCATTATTTAATTCTGTAGCATGACATTATGTTTTTTCCGTACTCTTTCTCTTTCCCAGACGATCGAGTTGAAGTTACAAAAGACCACGATAGTTCAAGAGATAAACCACTTCTGAGTTAGGTGGGGATTTTCTCGAACCGTAGCGATCAGATGTAGGACCGTATTGTAAGTGGCTTTGGAGATTTCGTAATATCTCTTCCTTTACGATTTATCCTGCACAGTATGACTCAGTATCGACCTGTATGTTATTGCTGCGAACTGTGTTGACATTAAAGCGATATAAATAAAATACAACAATGTTAAAGTATAATACGTAATACAAATCACTGAGGCGTTACAGTATCTAATATGCCACCTGGAACACGCCCCTTGGTCTTCAGTATTCATTTGGACAGAAGAGATCTTGTGAACATATGTTAATCTTGGCTCTGCTCCTGTTCTTCTTCTGTGAAATGGACAACTTTTCGAAGTTTCCAGCCTTTCGTCCCTTCCTTTTGCATGAATAAAAATGTCAATTGTCAGGAGGTAATCTAGCAAGAATAAATTCAGGTCTCTTTGTCTTTGGGTATTATTATTATTATTATTATTATTATTATTATTATTATTATTATTATTATTATCATTATTATTATTACCATTATTCGCTTCATCATTGCATCAGTCCCTTCAATCAGAGAACAAATCTTTCAGTATAATTATAGCAATTTCCAGACAGTTCTGTTCAGCGGAGGAGACACTTTGAACTATAGGGGTAGTAATATATTCTTGATTAACTTTCCAGACAAGATCATTAAATAAAATCGTCATGCAGGAGGGTAATTAAAACGCAAAACACGCCATCGTATCGAAAACGTCAAGAAGCAGTTTAACTTTGGGTGTCTTGCGAGTCGGGGAAAGACCTGTCGCCAACTTTTAAAAGTTTGGGGTCCTCGTCCCGTGAGAAATTAACTTGGAGAGACACCTGGTAAGTCCGGGGAAAGGAACACATATATTTAATTTCGAGCGTTGGTAAGTCATTTCTGCTCATCATGTTTTATCAGCCTTTTTTTTAAATCTCTTGGAAAAAATTTAGTAGTAGTATGGATCTCCTTCTCTCCTTGACTGCCATATTATTTTGTAAGTTCAACCCCTTCAGTGCAGCGACATCTTTTTTACAGTTTATTCTTGTTTATACTGTTTAGAAAAAGTTTTCGTACTGGAAGGGTTGTTGGAGGCTGTATCCATTCCCCCACTTGAAAGAAGTCTCCACTACGCCGAATAAAATCTTCTGAAATTAGTAGGAAGAGAATGGAAAGTAAGTCATTGGTGTCAAGATGAACAGCACCTGGAACAACTGATGTGTGATTAATTTTATTCATTTAGGTACCCGCTTGTTTTTCTTCAGGATAAGAGAACTGGTGATGAAACCGGCAATGAAGACGGTATGTAACCACTCCAGTTCGAAATGTATTACCTAAGACAAATGTAATCGTCGGGTGATAGCAAGATTTAAATGGAAATATATTTTCATATGAGTGATGTATAATTTATTTCAGTTAGGTAGTTACTCGACGTTTTAATTCAAGATAAGAGAGCGTCTGGGGATGAAAGAACCAACGAGAAGCGGAGCCTAGGCTCAATAAACCCGTCCCCGGCAGTCATTTTAGTGCCGACGTACTTCGTATAGACACAACAGGATATCAGGTCAAAGATGTCACATATCAAATTTTGAGTAAATCGGGTGAAAATTGACGGTTTTTTGCCCAATTGAAATTTTGGGCCCGACCCACCTGACATTGACCTCCCTACCGCTAACTGGGGGATGACCCCCCTGAGGTAAGGAGACATATTATAGGATGCAAATTTGAAAGATGCACTTTTAGGTGTTGGTTTCATATCGATATGACGAATTTGAAAGGAGTTATGGCGAAGAAACGATTTTTTTTTTTTAATACATTTTTTGGGCCTACAGCCTTGGCGTTGGCCAAATTTGTCCCAAAATTTAATCAGGTGATCAGAAGGTCATAGCCCATCATCCCTCTAATTTTAGTCAAAATCGCGCCAGTAGTTTTCGCGTAAAATTGTTAACAGACAGTCAGACAGACACAAACAGATAACAAAACAAACCGAGTGATCACAATACCCGTCCGCGAGCCCTTTCTAGGCGGGGACGGGTAATTAAGACTAAAGACAACCTCTTCAGTTCAGACATTTTTATCTGAAGTGGCAAAATAAAATCTTTGGGTGACAGCAAAGACCGACTTTTAAAATTTTCCTTTGGTCGAAGAGGATAAAACTTAAGAGCCTCGCTCCCTTGAGAAATTAACTTAGACATCAGGCGAACCGCAGAATACAACTTATCTTAATTCGGAGCACTACCAATTTTTTTTTTCTTATTTTCCTTCTCTCGCGGAAAGGCTTGGTAATGGAATTTAAGTTCCCTAAGACGAGGACATCATTTTGCCATTTCTGCCACAAGGCACTGATGTTCATATACCCTCCTAGAAATGTTCATATGACCATGTTAATTTTCTCTTTTCGGAAAGATTTAATATACCCTTTTTACCTTATCCAGACCCAGACTTTCATCGCTTTGCTGCTTATTTCACGTAGCTCAGTGGAGGCAAAAGACAATACTATGGTTCTGTATCTTTTCCATAGCACTTCTTCACAACAAACCTGATATTTTAGTGATAATCTGTTTTTACAATTCAGCAGTCACCTTAAAAGATGACCATCTAAGTTCAGGTTAGAGTAAATACAGTATAAATTGTTGTATCGCCTTCAGGACAGTGACCTATTTTTACTTACTTTTTAACAGCTCTATTTGTTTGCTCTCTCTCTCTCTCTCTCTCTCTCTCTCTCTCTCTCTGACTTAGGATTTGTATTTAACTCTTCAGTACAATGAAATCTTTGTTTTACTTATATCTGCAACCTCACAGTTTTGCCTTCCCTGGTTATGTGTTTTTCAGCATTTTTTTTGTCTCGATGAAATGGTTTAGTGATGCCATTAATCTACTTCAGCGCTGATGGATCTTTTTTTTTTTCTGTCTACCACCAAGCGATTTTATTTGTCTTGTGGAGCACATTTCTTAGTGGGGGAAGTAAGGCGCAATCTCCATATTTACTGCAGTACGATGGCGTCCTTGTTGTAAGTTATTTTTATGTTCAACTTCGGGAAGACTTCTTGCAGTGAAGAGGTTGAACATTCGTAAGGTAAGGGAACACATCCGTGAAAGGATTAGAACTGCGAATAGCCCCTTCACTACGATTACTAGTGCTGGAGAGGAATACCTTCATGCGATGGCACCGATATGATCGAGCAGCTCCGCTGACTGATCATGTAAGCGCCCCTTATCTCCCTTTCTATCCTCCGAAGGGAGGATAGTGGACTGCAAGAGAGGAGTAACTTCAGCCTACAGTCCATTGAGTTCACGTTCATATTAACTTATGGCTACAGTTACCACATCTTCCACGATGTCTGCTTTTTCTTTTTTCGTTTGGTTATTACAGAACGATTTTATTTAAAATATTACTCAAACTCTTACGACTCCTATCGGTTGATTATAATCGTCGGCATTGGCTTACTTTGAAATGAAAAAGAACAGTCTTTTTTAACTCCTTCATTGCCAGAGTTCTCCTATGAGCTGGGTATAATCGTGTGGCGGTGGCAAGGAAAGATTAAATGTGGCTTCCTCGTATTGAAAGGGTTATAAGCGATATAAATAAAGACCTTACACACACACTGATACATAGGCTCAAAAGTAATTCACAACAGGCAGTACTTATATATGATAGTAGTGAACTGGTTAGATTGACTAGGATGTGCTTGAAGGCTTTTGTCTTTACCTCTCCATCTCCTTGCCCAACACTCACTTTACCCCCACTCACTTTGCCTCCACGTTCTTTACCCCACTCACTTTATCCACCTCCATACTATTATCCTTCATTCCTACTACTTCCCATCCACCCCACTACTCCCCTTTCACCTCACTGTTCTCCTTTCGCCTACTACTTCTCTTCCTTTGCTTCCGATCTCCCTCCTACTTCCCTTCCCCCTACTTTTATCCTTCCACTCCTCTGCTTCCATTCTATCCCATTGCTTCCCCTCACCCTTACTACTTCCCTTCATACTACTACATTCTTTCCTCCTAGTACGTCCCTTCCTCCTACTACTTCCCTTCAAACCTACTATTCTCCTTCCATCCAGTTTCGCTCCTTCTACCGCACCACATCCCTAACTCCAAAATACTTCCCTTCCCTTTGGTTCTTTCCATGAACCTTCCCGTACCCCATATCTCTCTCACTTCTCCCCAATCCCCAGTCCCCTTTTCCAAATGCTGCTCCTCCCTTTGATCCCCCTACTTCCCCTTCTTCCTTGTTTCCCACGTCACCATTTTTCATCTTTTTTTTTTTTTTTGTTATGTGTCCTGCTTGCCCCTTTCCCACCTTCTCCCTTTACCTCCTCTATTCTGTCTGGCTCCTCTGCTCCTTCTGCCCCACAATACCTCCTAAATCCATCTCCACAATATTACGCATGCCTTTGCCTCCCAATTCCATTTCTTCCTATTCCTGCCTTCCATTCCCTTCATACCCTCTTCCCATCCCCTACTCAGACACTCCTCTCCCTTCCTCTTCTTTTCCTCATTCCCTACTCCCCTCACTTTCTTCTCCTCTTCCCGTACTTCCCTCTGTCTTACCATCAACCCCCATTCTCTCCCTGCACCCCCCTTCCCCTCATGCTGCGGCCCTGCTCACCTTTTGCTGCGTCCGGGGAAGTGTTGACAACAAGAGGCGCTGTCAGGTTCTTGGCGTCATCGTCGTAGTCTCCAAACATCTGTCGTGGGGGTGGTGGCATGGTGGTCGTGGTGGTGGTTGTCGTGGTCGTCGTGGTAGTCGTGGTGGTCGTTATTAGCTCTGCAGGAAGACATTGTGATGTTTTTTGTATTGGTTTAAGTAGTAGTACTAATGCTTTCGTCGTCGTTGTAGCGGTCGTTATTAGCCAGTGGCAAGGTAGTGTGAATCTTTTGTATCGTCCCTCATTTGTCATTGTGTGTGTGTGTGTGTGTGTGTGTGTGTGTGTGTGTGTATATATATATATATATATATATATATATATATATATATATATAGATAGATAGATAGATAGATAGATAGAGAGAGAGAGAGAGACTGATTGATTGACAGATAGACAGATAGGTAGAAAGATATATAGATAGATACAGATAGTCGGGCAGACTGAAAGTATTACACTATTATAGATATTGCTGGCCATCATTTGATTCCGCATCCCACAGCATGAGAGTATCGCTACGGTGATCACAAATCGATGGAGAACCAGTGCTTGAAGTCTACAGACACAGTCAGCCCCTGGATCAAAAGTTACGTAAAGTTGACCTGGATCTTCAGTTTCTCAACACCTGTCAGATTCATGACCTAACTCCGACATTCTTAAACTTTAAAACCTATAGTAAACACTTTCAGCCTACCCGCCTGTATAAAAATTGCCAACGTAAACTTACTGGTGGAGTTAAAACGAATCGTAAACACTTAAAATCATTAAAACTTCGTGTGGATAAGTCTTTGGTAAAGTTAAAATCTGCGGTTTCTTATACTGATTGTGTACATCTGACCAGCTTAACTGAACGCAATAACGTAAACACCCTTGTTTTGAACTGTATTTGTACATCAGCAAAAAAAAAAAAAAAAAAAAAAATGAAAAGAAAAGAAATAAATAAAAATGTTTTGTAGACTCCCAAGGTTTGTCTCCTGACAGAGCAATTTATAACTTTTCGTCGAGAAGTCTCTGCAGTGTGAAGTTCCTTTTATCTATGGGGTTCAAGTTTTCATTCCCTCCCGAGAAGCATAGTTTTTTATTTCACTTCCTTCCTTTTGAGAATCCATCCATCCATCATCCAATCCTACTTTGCCCCATGAGGAGCGTAGGAGACCGGGGCTAGGCAGTTGGTCTCGACATTTAAGATGAGAGTGAAACTTTTTAAAATTTTACCAAACCATGCCTTTTTTTTAGACAAGGGTAGAACCTTTGATTATTTTAGGAATAGTTTAAGCAGTTGTTTTTTTTCTAGTTTTTAAAGTGAAAAACACAAAATTCTTTCTCCAAGGAAGAATATGCTGCTGGCAAGGATTTGAAATTTGACAACTCCTTAGTTATTTTACGACCTGACAGGGGTAACGGAGTAGTGTAACTGGACAGGGCCAACTATAGGTATGTATATATGTATATTTGTATATAAACATATATGTATTTAGAGTGTGTTTATGTACTGTACATACGGTTTGTAAGTGATTTTTTTGCATGTACAATATTCATTTACAGTGTGTGTGTGTGTGTATATATATATATATATATATATATATATATATATATATATATATATAGATAGATAGATAGATAGATAGATAGATAGATGTATAATGAATTCATGCACTCCTGATAACGAAAAAAATCCATCCGTCATTTGGTTGCACAGTTTTATAGCTTTTACCTAGACCCTATTGCCTAAATCATGGTGGACTCTGATGATAGTATCATTAGGGGATAAGGGACTCAATAGGGAGGCTGCCAATGATCGAGCAGCGTGGAGAGCTATCATTTGGTGACAAAGCCGACGCATGCAAGACTATTGCAGCCTTTATAAACGATACGGTATATAATTACGTATACGCGCCAGAATATAACAAATACATATATCGACACCCTTCACGTACAGTACTTTTGTAACACAGAACAGCGAGTTCCGAATTATTAGTCATTCAGACTGACCAGACACTGAAGCATCAGAGGGAACAGAGCTTAGGTCCACATCGTGGGTCGCAAGGGTGCTTTTATTTGTTGGGTTGATTGAACAGTAGCGGACAATAGCAAGACCACTTTTTAGCTGGAAAGTATTGAAACACATACGGTAATACTGTAAAAAGTCTGGTGGACTCTATAGGTAGCATCACAGGATTTCGAAAGCCATTGCTCACGGTCTCGTTATTTACCGTAATGAGGTGGATCAGTAATTTTGTATACACTTGTACATGAAAATTCCTCCGTATTCTGTAGCAGCTACAAGCCGGGAAATGAATCTAAATAATCATAAGCTAATAACTGTGTTACCAGAATGTGAACAGACAGTGACCAAAGTAATATTGAACCACTAGAACTGATCACAGAGAGGATGTGTCCGTGTGGTGTCGTTCACTTGTTCAGAAACAAGAAGTAATGCATGTACTATCGGCAGCAAAAGTATTGTCGCCTATTCTGCCTCTCTCTATGGGGAAATTGATAAATTCTCGTTACTCGGAACCAACCGATAATGATTACACTGATCATTGATTTATCTGTGTCTTTTGTTGTGGATTCATGAGACAAAGTTCATGGAGAGGGAAGCAGGAGAGACAACAGGAATTTTGCCTTCAAAATCACAGTTTAGGCCAGGTCTTTCTTCATAGGTGTGGAGCCTCGAAAACCGAGCGTCAGTGCATTTCAGCATTGCTGATTATTATAGCAAAATCTCACTAGGTGTTGACAAAGTTTCAGAACAGTAGGCATGGATTATTAACTATTACTTTATATCGTTTTCAGGGAGACTTTCAGCTTCTTCAGTTAATTAACATACTATTAGATGCGAGACAATTGAGGGAAGCTCTTTATGACTCTTCATTTCAGCTTCCTCACACATAATGAGCTTTTCAAAGTCTTATATGGCCGTTGACAGTAACTCCTAAAGGTTTATCAGGCTCAGAGTACGTAGAGTGCTTCATTCTATTCTGCCCCATATGGTGGTTCACTTCAGCAGTGCCCCATATGGTCCCGAATCAATCTCGAACCTCTGCATTTGTAAAAGACTGTTCTTACTGTGCACAGATTTGGGATAAACCTTTAAAAACCGGAGGATTATACTACAGCCTGTATTCTACTTTGGCATTTGAGAGTGTTTGTTTGAAAAAAATTGTGGAAACTATTTCTCCCAGAAGGAGATATCCTGTGTACTGTATAGCGGTATATGCGCACTTTTTATTATAGTTGTCCTTGTTAGTTGTTAAAACGCAGAGGACTTTACCAGAGAACATATAGTGCTGGTTAAAAGACGTTTAATAACCCAGAGACTTGCTCTAGTGTTCTGGTTTATATTCTTTATTATTAATAATTTAAATGCTACTGTGTTTAACCTTTTATGTACAATAATCATGTAAATACATGTGTAAATTTCCTATAATTATAACAATATTCCATGTACATGACTGCGTATGCGTGGTATGGTGACGTGGAAAATGGAAGAGAGTCTTATACATCTAAACGTAAATAAAACGAATATTTGGCTTTAATTTTTATTTAAAACTAAGATTAACTTGTTAAGTTAGACCATCCGTGTAAATTTCTTGAAGAAATTCATTGAGTTTTAGTAATTGTAATTAAATAATATTAGGCATCTCTGAATCCAATGAAGGAGGAGATACGCCATTTTTGGTTCAGTTCAAGTCGGCTAGCTAACGGGAGAACACTGTATATACTGCATTAAGAACGCATGGATTTGACTCACATAACCCAGCCAAGACGCAAGCCCATCATTATCTGTCAGTCCAACTTATCTAGCTATGTATCCTTTAAGATTTGGCCAAATGAAGGGGAGCTAACTAGGATAAAGGAGATAATAATAGGTGAGTTAGGGTGTCAGTTTATACCACACTCATTCCAAGAGACTCCTTGATAGAAGAATACCTTCAAAATTTCTGACAATATGGTGCCCTAAGTGAGGAATACAGATGTGTGCAGACGCTTTAAGCGGGTTTAAGGTTGCATTTGTGGAGCATAGTCTGACCCTGCGCATGGTAGAGTTGCCAGACACAGAAATATGTAAATACCGGGCTCTGGAAGGAAAAGCTAGGTCCCTTTCAAGTGATGAATGGCTAAATACAGCATTGGATTGGGAACACCACCATGCCATCCATTTTCTCGGAGATAATGATATTTATGAGGATGTGGAAGTTAATGACGTTGTGGAGAATATTATTGCTGTGATTGGGGCTATTGAAGGGTTGTGTAGCTCTTCTGTAGCCATAGTTCTCCTCGAGCCTAGAAATCTACCATATGATGCACCAATTAGCTATGACACATAAAAATCAGTCAGCAGGGCCGGAAATAGCAAGTTGCTGAGAATATGCAGCTAAAAGGGATTATATTCATTATAATGCCCAATCATTCCTGGTAACCCTTAAAGCTGACGGTATTTATTGGAACCGTCAAGCTAAAGGGTAATTCATAAATTACATAGAAGACGGAGGGGGGTGCAAGGAACAGTGTGGTGGACTGAAGAAGTGAGACAGGTTGTGGCACAAAAGAAGAAAGCATACAATGAATGGATGAGAAATAGGGGCGTGGAAGAAGTTGAGAGGCGGAAGAGAGAGTTATATGTAGAAAGAAAGAGAGAGGTGAAAAGATTAGTAAGGGAGAGTAAGAAGAGAGTGGATGAGGAATTTGGAAGGAATTTGAGTGTAAAGTGGAGGGACTGCAAGAAAATGTTCTGGAAAGAGGTGAAGAGAGTAAGACAGGGTGGATGTGAGGTTAGCAGGGGAGTGAAAAATAAAAATGGTGGATTACTAGTGGAGAAGGGAGAAAAAGTGAGCAGATGGAGAGAACACTTTAAGAAATTGTTGAACATACAAGATGGAAGTAATGCGAGTATAAGTGGCTGGGGAATGGCTGGGAGGAGGGGGGGTGAGAAGACAGGAAGAAATCAGTAGGATAGAAGTTGTGGAAGCAATGAAGAAAGTTAAATTGGGGAAAGCCCCAGGAATTGATGGAGGTGTGTGATGAAATGCTGAAGCATGGGGGAGAGATAGTAGTAGAATGGATATGGAAAATGTGCAGATTGGCGTGGGACGAAGGTAAAGTCTTGAAGGATTGGAAGTCAGGTATAATTATTCCTTTGTACAAGGGAAAAGGGGAAAAAGAAGTGTGTGGTAATCATAGGGGCATTTGTCTTCTTAGTATAATAGAAAAAGTGTATGGTAGGATACTTATTGACAGAGTTAGAGAAAGAACAGAGGAATTAGTTGGAGAAGAACAGGAAGGCTTTAGGAAGGGAAGAGGTTGTGTAGATCAAATATTCATTCTTAGATCTTTAGTGGAAAAGTTTCTAGAGAAGGGAAAGAAGTTGTATGCGGCTTTCATGGATTTGGAGAAAGCATATGACAGGGTGGATAGACAAGGATTGTGGAAAATATTAAGAATATATGGAGTAGATGGAAAGTTGTTGAATGTTGTGAAGAGTGTGTATGATGGTGCTAAGGCTGCAGTGCGTGTGGATGGTGAACTAAGTGAATTTTTCTCTTAGGAGGTTGGGTTGAAACATGGATGTGTCATGTCTCCATGGTTGTTCAATCTGTTCATGGATGGGGTAGTAAAAAAGGTACAAGGTAGGGTAGTGGATGTTGGAGTGGCCCTGGTGAGAGAGGATAGTGTCTGGAAACTCCCTGTACTGTGGTTTGCAGATGATACTGTGTTGTTGAGTGAAGACGTAGGGGAGCTGCAAGGCTTGGTGGATGAGTTTGGGAGAGTCTGTAAGAAACGGAATCTAAAGGTGAATGTAGGGAAGAGTAAAGTGATGGTCTTTGAGAGAGGTGAAGTCAGTGAATGTACAGCGAGGTTGGATGGTGAGGAATTGGAAAATGTGAGTACGTTTAAGTACTTGGGTAGTGTGATGAGTAAGGATGGAGGTTTGGAGGGTGAAGTGCTTGAAAGGGTACAGCAGGGAAGAAAGGTTGCTGGTTCTTTGAAAGCAGTGATAAAAAACAGGGAAGTGAGCATGGAAGTGAAAAAGTTACTACATGACAGTATTGTGATACTAACTCTAACGTATGGAAGTGAAGCTTGGACGTTGTTGGAAGGACACAAGTCAAGAGTGAGAGCAGTGGAAATGAGTTATTTAAGAGGAGCCTGTGGAGTCACATGGAGAGACAGGCTGACGAATGAGGATATAAAGGAGCGTTGTGGTCTGGATGTGGATGTGATAGGAAGTGTTATGAGGAACACACTGCGGTGGTTTGGCCATGTGGAGAGGATGGAGGGTGAAAGCCTGACGAAGAGAGTGTATGTGAGTGAGGTGGAGGGGGAAGAGGGAGGGGGAGGCCGAGGATGAGATGGAGGGATGGGGTGGAGAGGTATATGAGAGACGGGTGTGTGAGTTGGGAGCAGGGCAATGAAATGGCGGGGGACAGGACGACGTGGAGGCGATTTGTTTGTGGCCACCCCAAACGGGATTGAGGCGTCTGGCAATAGATAGATAGACATAGAACGTAAGAGGGACGCCTACACGGTAGAAGCAAATGGGTGGACCAATGGAATATTGAAGAACTTCCTGCATCTGGGCTCAGGGTAACAAATTAAGTTGTTAATTTTGTGGGATTATGCTTATGCGGAGAACAGTACAACTCAAGCGGTTTAACAGCCCAGGGAGCAAGGTTAAAACCTTACCCACAGTCAATAAAATTTAAATTGAAAATATTGAAATTTTGAAGGTTGTGATAATCACTTAAGGTAATCAACCAAAATGTCCCTTTCATTGTTAAAGAAGTTAATGAGTGGTAGGGCAGGATGGGTAACCAGAGCTATAAACGACAGTAAGGAATCAATAGAGGAAATACCACTGTCAAAAAAGATATTATAAAGTATTTTGAAGATCTTAAAGGACAGATGGACTAAGTATGATGAAATTTATAGCAGTTTAGAAGCAGCTATTATGAAGGAAGATGATAAAGATCTGTGTGAATTGGAAAGTACGAAGTTTGAAAATAATCAAGATGAGCATCAATATCGTAGAGTTGCTTGAAACAGAATTAGCTCATTCTTGTGCAGAAACGTGAGGTGTAGACCCGTGTTGTAAAACCACACTACCAAAGATTACGCTTCCTGAGTCTGATGGGGAGCAAAATTAGTAATCCTGTTGGGATAAATTCAGATACTTAGTCCATGACAGAACAGACCTCTCCCAGGTTAGTAAATTCACCTGTCTGTTAGGACAGGTCAAGGGCATGCCTTGTAAGTTGTTAAATGAATTGCCTGTTGAAGTGGATAATTATGAGGCGGTTTTGACTATCCGTAGACATAATTATGAAGATAGGGAGCAGGTCATTACCCAGTTAACTGAAGACTCTAAACATGATTTTGATTCTTTGCAGAACTTCCGGAATGCAGTGAGTTGTAATTTAAAAGCTGTAGGTACTTACAAAGATGTAAAAGCAGCAGATTGGGTGTTTTCTAGAATTGTATCCTTAAAGATAATATCTAGAACCAGAGATGCATTGTATGATAGGTACCAGAAAGATCAATTCTCCTGTAAGGAGATTAAGGATGTCTCAATGCAACTTTGCAAAAGCTAGCTCGCCCCTAACGCGAGGGTTTCGTTCCAACCGTGGCGCTTTCGGCGCAAAACCGCATAAGTTTTAACTACTATTTATTTTGTTCCCTAGACTCCCTAAATGTGGTGTTTTGCTGTTATCTGCCATTGGTAATCAATATGAAGCACTTTAAGTGGTTAGAATATTTATTTAAAGTTATAACTTACAAATACGGTACAGCACAGCAAAACTTTTAACACACAAATATGTAAACACAAGGCAACATTCCGATGCCGATTGGTTTCGGGACAATTCGTCGTCAAGTCAGTTCGCCATCACAACAATAACAAGACAATTCGCCGTCATTAATGAAGACGGCTGTGGGTTACGCTAAAATATAATTCAAAGGCGAAATAAGTATATTGATAGAATGACGGGGAATCGTTCAGGGTGCGAACTGTCCTGACGGGGAATCGTCCATGTTTTGACGGGGATTTGTCTGACGGCGAATTGACGACGGAGAATTGTCTCGGAACCCGCCAATCATGGGTAATCATATAAATCAGGTTAACTGGTTACAAGGCTTTATGTAATGCTTTAACTTTATTTAAGTGCTTTAACTTACATACCAGAACAGTAAATATTTAACGTACAAATACAGTACCGTGGAAAATCGATGGGGCAAATCTTTAACGAACAAATAAAAAAGGCAATATTCCGATCCCTATCTGGTAAACTGGTTATAAGACTTTATTTCTTGCTTTAATGTTATTTAATAGTACTTTAACTTGTACATAAACTTACCGGAACAGTAATGTAAATATTTAACTTACAAATACAGTACTATGGAAAAGCAGGATACGATCACGTGATCAAAACAACCCGTGCGTTGTGCTACGCTGATGTTCAAGGAGATATGGCCTTTCAAAGGCCGCCTCTCTTGCGTAAATTTATAGTTTTCGTAATGGTTCTTTAATCTTACGTTGTCTTATACGTATCCCAGCACTAACCGCATATAATTGCGAGCGCGTTCGGTGAGAACGTGTTTGGGGCGAGCTTGCTGTATTTGCAAGGAACAGCGAAGCCTGCTGAAAGCTAACCGAAGGTTGAAGTAAAGAAAAGGACCTCTAACCAACTGGCTGTGAAACCTAAGTCAGTCTCAGGTAGGCCTTTAATTAAAGAGGATGTTGTCACTTTTATTAGTTCCTTATAATATGAAGAGAAATTACCAAGGAGAAAGAATGGACAAGCAGATGATATTAAAGAAGCAAAGACTTCCCTGGTAAAGGACAGCAAAGTTTGTATATTTTGTAGTGAACGACATTACTCTGTAATTTGTCAGAATGATCCTGATTATGCCTCTAGAATAGTGACGCTGAATGAATTGGGGTGTTGTATGATTCGTCTGAATTCAGAAAACACATCTACAGTGTGTAAAAGTAGATGAAATCTTTTGTTCAAGTGTAAAAAAAGGGAAATCATCATAGTGCTTTGTGTCCAAAAATGGTCAAGGATGAGGTTCCTAAACCTGCAAGTGTCAGTATGACTGTTGCACAATCAGATAGTCCAATAACAATGCCAGCTGCAGTTCCATTGGAGATGTGAAGGTAATGATAGAAAATAAGAGTGTATCACCATGCACTCTTTTTTTATACTAGTGCACAGAAAACCTTCATTTTTGCTGATACTATAGAAAAATTAAAGTTACCCGTTATAGGCAAAGTAAATCTAGCTATTACAGGGTTTTTAACTACTTAAGAAGCACAATCCTTTGACTTAGACTCTTAATACAGCTTGGCCGGTATAAATGCCGTATAACAGCAGCTGTACTGGATAAGATGGAAACAAGCGTATTTATCAAAGGACTGAAAGAACCTCTGACTGTGTACAGAGCCTCGGGATAATGTTTACTAAACAAAATTTTAAACCAGATACTGTGGGTCCCCAAGAATAATAGTTGAGTCAGATTACTGTGGAAGATTCCTACATAGGACTTTCAAGAAAGATAAAGTATTGATGTTCAAGAGTCCAGGAGGTAACCTTATTGTGGGTCAGTTGCCTTTTCCAAAGCAAGCCAGAGGACAGGCCAAATTGGTAGACTCAGTCTTTGTTACCCCCACACAGTCATTGATGGTAGCTAGAATAGGTGCAGACTTAGAACCTACCCAAGTAATGAGTTATTGGATGAGAAAATTAAACCTGTGCACTAATTACGGGACTTGGATAGTGTGGGAATTCATCCTGAAGAACCAAACCCTGAAGAAAATATAACTATGGACTTGTATGATCAGTCTGTGTAATTTAAAAGTTGACAGTACTGGGTTGGACTACCATGGAAGCTAAACCATTCGGAGTTACCAACAAATTACCAAGCAGCTAAGGCTCAGTTAAATTCTCTTCTAAGAAAGTTTGAGACAAACCAGAACATCTGACAATATATGATAATATTATAAAGGATCAATAGAGGAAGAAATTTATTGAAGAGGTTGAAATTCCTGTTAATCATAAAGATGGACATTATTTACCACGTCACGCTGTATGCAAGGACTCGGTAACAGTTCCCATAAGGATAGTTTTTAATAGTAGTTGTGGAGCGTCCAAATGACTAGCAAGCTTGAACGACAGCCTAAACTGCGGACCTACACTAACAGAGAAGTTGAGGAATATATTATTAAGATTTATAGAGAAACCTTATGCTTATACAGTAGACATTAATAAGGCTTTTCTCAGAATAAGATTGAGAGAAGGGGATAGGAGATTTACGAAATTCCTCTGGCCTCAGGACCCTCAAAATAAGGATAGTTCTTTGAAAACTTGCTATTTCCAATCAGTGCTCTTTGGTTTTTGTGCTAGTCCTTTCCTACCATGCAACACTTTGAAGCATCATTTTGAGAATGCCAAATTCCCATAAATAGAGCAGGCCTTCCATATTACAAGGTGTTGCTGATACAGAGACGGAAGCATTGAAGGCTTATGAAGCAGCCAATTCCGAATGTGGATAGGCAAATTTGCCGTTAAAACGCTGGAATACAGATTATAAATTTACCACTTTTAAGGAATAGAATACAAGAGGACCAACCTAATACTGACATTCCCAAAACTCAAAATGTGTTGGGTCATAACTAAGATACGGGGGTTGATGAAATAAATTTAAAACCAGTTAAGTTCTCTGACGTAACACTCACCAAGAGATTCTTATTATGTCAGGTCTTCATGTTATTTGACCCATTAGGATTGGTCAGCCCCATAGTTTTAAGGGGCAGGTGTTGAGTACAAGAAGCATGTTGAGAAACGTTGGACTAGGACACTGAATTAGGTGAGACGTATGTTAAACAATGGGAACAGATTAGAAAGAAATTTGAAAGATCATCAGGCATATGTATTCCCAGGCAAATAATCGGTAACGAAGTCACATTTGCATATATTTTGTGGTGCTTCTTCAAAGACATATGGGGCAGTAGCTTACTGTGCAACAGAAGGTTATAGTAAAAATATTATGTCCAAAGCCAGAGTTGCACCAGTTAAAGGAAGAATCCTACCTCAAATGGAATTGGCTTCCACTGAAGTAGGAACCAAATTGGCCAGGCATTAACCACCACTCATGACACTCATTTTGAGGATATTTAAATATGGACTGACAGTGAGATTTGTCTTTAATGGATAGGAAAGGAAGACAGTAAAATTCCTTTCGTCCTCAATAGTGATGACTATAAAAGAATTGTCATCCAGATTTAAATTTATGCATGTATTCACCAATCAAAACCAAGCCGATCCTCTCTAGAGAGGCTCGACAGTAAAGAGGTTGATCCTCTTGAACTGTGGTTTAAAAGTCCTAAATGGTTACTTTGGATACTTACTAAAGAATGGCCTGAGCAGAAACAGTATAATATTGTTGAGGTTAGTGTTGCAAACCTGGATTCTGTAGTACCTGATCCAAAAAATGTGATACGACATCAGTAGATTTTCATCATTATGACAACTCAGCGCTATTAAATTAGTTGTATGATTTTTAAATAAGCCAGTGGAGTTGGAGGAGTGTGAACCCATGGAATATTGGGTTAAAAGTTGCAAAGAAAATACTGCGGAGAGATTTTTGGCCTTTTACGCCAAGGTACTAGCAGCGATAATAAGCTGATACGAGATTTAGGTTAATTCTTAGACAGAAAGGATCAAAATAGATGCTGTGGCAGAATAGTAGAGACTGATTTGCCTTTCCAAACTAGACATTCTATATTGTTACCAAAGAATGCTTATTTTGTACAATTACTTGTTCAGGAAGTCCATGAGTTAACTCTTAATGGAGGTTTGCCGTAGATTTCATTGCCCCGAGTCCAAGAAAGGTATTGGATTTCTAGGAGTAGACACGTTGAAAAGAAGTATCTCAAGAATTCCATTATATGTACGAATAGGAGGTATGAACAACCACCATATGACTGTTCAAGACCACCTTCTTTACCAAAGGGTAATGTAAATATAAGTCGGTCCTTCAGAGTAACCGGAATTGACTAGGCAGGGGCAATATCTGTTACGGGTGAGGGAACTCCCCGTAAGGTGTATATATGTTTTGCACTTACACAAGGGCGGTCCATCTAGAAATGGCAGAAGGTTCGAGTTCAGAGACATTCCTGGACGTATTCAGAAGATTTGCTGCAAGACAGTCTTGTCTTAGTAAATTAATAAGCTACAATGGAACCAATTTCTTTTGAGCGTCACCTTTAATTTTAAGTATAAATGACCCAATTGCTAAGTCGACCCTGGGAATCTGCAACTGTACATTCAGTTCATAGCTCCTAGTGCCCCATGGCAAAACGGGTTCACTGAACGAATGATTGATACTGTGAAGAACAGCCTAAAGAAAACTTTCCATAGAACAAAGATCACTACAGAAGAGTTAAGGACTGTAATAACAGAAATCGAGGATACTAGTGTCTAAGTTGACGCCTTGACACCAGCTGATATGTTGTATTGCAGAAGGCTTTATCCAGTGCCTTGTGTTGATATCCAGGAGGAAGTAGATGATCCCGCCATTGCATAGAGGGGGGTGAACTATGGCAACATCTGCATAAAGGAAATCAATATTTTGAAAAGGTCCTGGACACATGGAATAGGCACGGGAACGTGGATTGTCTATTTAGCATAAGAGAAAGATATTATGATGTTCAAGCTGCCAGTAATTAGTCCTTAATAATTATAGAAGATATGGTCTTAGTGAAAACTGACTAACCTAGATCCCAGTGGCCACTAGCTATGGTTGTTTCCACACATCCAGATTCGGAATGGGTGCTGAGACATCCCAAGATAAAATTAATGTAGAGGACATGTCAGCATAAAAATGCATCGACAAATTGGTATCCCTTGAGTTAACGAATAGTCCTGAGATAGTGAATGGTGACGAACAGTTGTGTCAAGATGCGCGACCTAGAAGGGTCTCAACACAGGGTTTTCGAGACTTGTGGAGACATCTTCTTTCTAGGGGTCATATTACATGATACAGCACATCATTTTTCGCCCAGCCCCCAATCTGTGGAAACTACTTCCCCAGAAGGAGATGTCCTGTGTGTAGCGGTATATGGGCACTTTTTAATACAGTTGTCTTTGTTAAAAAGCAAAGGAATTTACCAGGGAACGTATAGTGAAGGTTCAATGTGGTTTAATAACCCAGGGATTTGCTCTAGTGTTCTGGCTAATAGTCATTATTTTTGATTAATTAAATGCTACTGTGTTTAGCCTTTTATGGGCAATTATAATGTAAATACGTGTATTAATTTCCTATAATTACAGAAACATTCCATGTAAATGACTGCACATGCGTGGTAGGGTATGGTGATATGGAAAATGGAAGGGGGTCTTATATATCTTAACGTAGCTAAATGAATATATGGCCTTAGTTTTTATGTAAAACTAAGATTAACTTGTTAAATTAGACCTTCCTTGTATATTTCATGAAGTAATTCATTGTATTTAAGTAACTGTAATCAAAGAATGTTTGGCATCTCTGAATCCAATGAAGGAGACAGAGATACACCATTTTTAATTCAGTTTAAGTCAGCCAGCTAACGGGAGAGTATTGTATTTACCGCACTTAAGGACGTTTGGACTTGACCCACATTTTTTTTTTGTTTTCTACGTGTCCGACTTTGGGCAAAGGCTCAGGGCCTATTTCTTGGGGGCAGTGGCCTATCCCAAGGCCCAGTAGTCCTACACCTCCACATGTAACCACTTCGGCGCTAACACTCACCGTCCATATTGAATACATGCTAGGGCTGTCTCATACAGGACTGGTATACTAGTATTAGCGGGGGTACTTTTACGACATGTCGGCGGGTCATCTGGTAGTTCAGGAAAGTCTGCTTTTTAGGAAATTCAAATCCTGAAACTGTTCCCTGCCCCAGCCGGGATTCGATCCTGGGTCCATTAGGACTGCAAGCAGCCTCTCTACCGATTCAGCCACCAACCCAACCAAGACCACAAACCCGTCAATATCAGTCAATCCGACTTACTTTGCTAAGTATCCTTCAAGATTCGGCCAAATGAAGGGGAGCTAGCTTGGATAAAGGAGATAATAATAGGTGAATTAAGGTGTCAGTTTATACCCCACTCATTCAAAGAGAATCCCATTACTTTACTTTTAACCTTTGGTTTCTTAATAGAAGAATACCCTCGAAATTTCTGACAAAAAACATCCGGTGAGAGCCTCAGCAAAATGAACAAGTACAGAAGTACTGGACTGAGAAATTTCAGGTTTCTTTGGTTAATGACCTTGGTATGGTACGGTGTGGGAAGGTTATTTTATGTAGTATGTTACGAGACGGTGGTATAGGTTGTGGTGTGGCGTAAAGTGGTTATACTGAAGTCGCTTAACTCTACGGGAGTGAAACGTTTTGTATCCGATAGTTGCTAGTGAGAAAAGGATGGGCGAGACTACTCCTGAAAGTCACCATGCATCACCATGCAAAAAATATGTCATCACAATGAAGAGATTGTTGTTGTTGTTGTGTGGTGGTGGTGGTGATGGTTGTGGCCCCAGGCTGATCTGGGCGTTAACTCGGTGGACTGCAGGATGAAAGTGCCCTATTCATACAGCCCACCATCCTCCTTTCAGGAGATAGTGAGGGAGATGAAGTAGGCTACGTGTTCACAGCCTGACCGTGGACTCGCCACGTTCAGTGGGGCTCAAATTCAATGTCGTTATAGCTGTATATATTTGTTATTGTGGTGGTTACTACTTATCCAGAGATAGTGTTGTTCGGTGTTACTGTGCTGTCAGGGGTGCGATACATTTGTCATTTCTTTTCCCTCTCACTTTTATCTGCTGGTTAATGTTCCTTAGCTGGGAGAGGGTTGGTATGTTTCTCATTCCACAGACTACTCTTTTGCCATATTTAAGTGAGGAGAGTGACTGACATGCCCTGTTTGCGATGTAGAGTCAATGAAATAGGCAAAAATTTTTCCCGATTTCATTTGTTTGGCTGTTGGAAATTGCGTGCAAAGTCTATGTGAATTATTCCTTCACACGTCTGAGGTTCAGAAATGACAAAAGACAATTCCTGCTAATTGCTAATTACAAATATTTCACAAGAATTCAGCATTGCGTAAAGAGTCTGTTGACTGTTGTTTTGCTTTTGCGGTCCGAACTAACCTAGCTTGTCTACAGCCTGCTCTCTTGTTAGTTGTTGGTTAGGCAAGATCTTTAAGACTACCAACAGTGTTCCAAGCGTCACAGAAGTCCTCGTAGTACTTCTTCCTTAGCCAGTTGCGTTTCATATTTCATCTTGACATACTGTATTCTTGTATGCTGTGTCTTCATATCAGCTTAGCTTGCATTAGTAACATACGACATGATATTGAGATGCTATGTGCCTGATGTATAAATCGCTGATGACGAGGTGTTACAAAATCTCCATTGCCACATACTATACAACCTTTAAACGGATTCAAGATAGTGTAATGTTAATAGTAACCTTAACTATACATGATTTTGAGGATTTTTTTTTTTTTTTTTACATTTCAAATCCTCACACTTCTGATTGATACTAAGGAAAGCTGTGAGGTCCTTGGATTCATGATTAGCCACTGCTGCCCAGGTTTGAAATTCTCATAAGCTGGTAATTTAACTTAGACTTCCATTACTTACTTTCTCCCGAATGAAATCGTCTGCCATTACCTAGAATAGAATTCTAAAGTTGTTCCGACCACTAGAGGGGTATTGATGACAGTATTAACTTTCTCAGGTTCTTGTGACTTACTCATTGCTGAATGAAATCGTCTGGCGTAGCGAAAATTTACTAAAATTGCCCCGACTAAGGCAGGTTTTTATCTATACGCATCTGAAAAATGTGTGTAATACGCAGCTGCTATCATTCATCGTCTTAGCAGTGAACAGCAGTTTTTTCTCATGTATACAATGACTCACCTTTTAGGATGGTGTTGGCCTCAGCTTCACCCATAGAATTTTTAACGTGGCAGGTATAAAGCCCGAAGTCTGACGACACCAGGTTTCTCATGTGAAGTGTCATATTGTGCCTGAAACACAAGGAGGAGTGACGGTACAGTAAAAAGTTTTATGTGGTGGTTTTGTTCCTGATACTCAACGAGATATAGTGGTCCACAAATTTTTGTGTGTGAATTTGTACTTGAATTACAAGTAGTGGCGGTACAGTCCGCAGTTTTGTTGTGGTTTGTTGATGCTGATAAGCTAACATTGTCAACATTGATTAACAAACTACCATTAGTAGTTCGCTATCATGATTAAAATTATATTTCTGAAACCATTTAAAAAGTGATGTTCTTTATATATGAGTTGCAATTTTGTGTGACGCTTAGAGATAAGGTAGTCAGTAAGAATTATGTGTATCCGACTAGTGTGATGGACGATTAATTTGTTCTGTATCGTAAGTAAACATTATAATATTATTTCATTAAATATGGAACACTTGATATTTAAATAATAAGTAAGCTAGCACTTTTGTGTGATGGCTTTGAGATATAATAGCGAAATATATTAGGCATCTAATTTTTGCGGTGATCAGCTGTGTGACTCACGTGTACGGTGGATGGCCGTCCTGAGGAGTAATAGTGAAGTAATCTTGACTGAGGATTTGTGAGCCTAATGAGTTATCCCTCCGCCAGATGACTCTTGGGGGCGGGTGTGCGGCGTACAGGCAGGTGAGGCTGATGGTGGTCCCAGGTAACGCCCACATGGTTGACTTAGGTCCTTTAACCTCTGGGGGAAAGTCCACTTTGACCTTGACCCGTTTACTGACGGAGGGCGGGTGACCGTTGCTGGCGATGCACAGGTACCCACCGGCGCTGGCTGGGCTCACCTCACGCAGTCGTAGGATATCACCCACCACCTGAGGTACTGAAAAGCAAACGGGGGAGGTGGTGGTCAGGTTGTGTGAGAAGTGGGTTAGTGTCTTAAATGAAGGGCGTTCAATCCCGGGTTGAGGCAAGGTACTCGTATATTGCATTCACGGTGGGAATTACTTTAAAGCACACTTTAATGATCTTTCTCAAACTCTCTGACATGTATTAAACACCCTTCGTTAATATCATTACATTTGTCATGAATGAGACAGCCCTTGCATGTATTGCATGTATTCAGCACGCACGGTTGATGTTAGTACCGAAGTGGTGGCATGTAAAAGCGAGTGGCACGGAGGCAAACTGCTGGGACTTTTGAGCTTTTCAGAGTCGATGCCCGGAGTACGGTTATGCGTTATTACCGCACGATTTTTCCAGCCTTTCAGTTAGTGTTTACAATGCATGAATGACACTGTCAGTATATCTTCCTAGTATAAAAAATTCTCTCGAAAGATCTATTGAATACTTGGAATCATTACCATATTTTTATTATTATTATTATTATTATTATTATTATTATTATTAGGGGAATGGTGGCTCAGTGGTAGAGCGTCTGACTCATGACTGCAGAGTCGTGAGTTTGCGCCGCTCCCGGGTAAGCTGCCATGCCGGAAGAGGTAGTGCTCTCCTGTCACCTAGCTGGTTGTAGCAGCCGTGGCTCAGTGGATTAGAGCTCTCTGACCGAAGGGTCGGAGGTTCGAGTCCACCCAAGGGCCATTGGTAGACATCAGGAAGGGCATCCGGTCATAAAGTGTTACACGCACCAAAAACCAAAGTCCCCTACCCAGGGGCAATGCCTTAGTTCTTATCGATGAAAGGGGACACGGCGTAAATCCCTCCCCCCCCAAAAAAAAAAAAATAATAATAATAATAGTGATTATTTTTTTTATTATTGTTGTTGTTACTACTATTACTACTACTACTACTACTACAACTGCTACCTACTTCCAGTACTACTACTGCTACTACTACTGCAATTTCTACTACTACTACTACTTTTACTGTACTACTACTAGTACTACTACTGTACTACTACTGCTATTGTCACTACTACTATTAATACTACTGCTATCACTAATAATAATAATAATAAATAATAATAATAATAATTATAATAATGATGATGATGATGATGATGATTGATTGATGATAACAGAAGCGATACAATTATCCTCGTACTATCCTTGGGTAACGGAAAGGGAGAAAAAAAAAAGAACGATCTGTATTATTTCCCGTCTAATCAGCCAGGGAAAAAAAGAAAAAGAACAAAAAACTGAAAATGCAGGCACCGGGAATTTTAGTCCGGGTGGATTTTTAGCAAGAGAGCGAGAGAAGCTGTAAACAACAAACACTGCGACATTATGAGGGCAGAAGCTACCTAATGCCTGGGTTAAAGACGCACCTGCAGTTAACCCATTCTTTACCAGAGAGCCTCACTAAGCTGAATAAAATCGTCTGGCAGAAAGAAAAAATAATAAAGAGAGAGAGAGAGAGAGAGAGAGAGAAACAACCATTATGAGTAGTTAATTCAGCGTAGAAATCTTCCTCGTACTGAGGTATTTAATAAGGCTGTGTCTAACCCTCTTAGTATGAAAAGCCACTCCTTGGTTCCATGTATTCATCTGAAGGAAGCAAGAATGAAATATGTAATACGTTACTGATGTGTGGTTATTAACCTTTCTAGCCCAAGGATGTGTCTTTTATTGCATTCTTGTTATCTAACGACTGAATTTGTTGCGGAAAGATGTTTATCCTGTCAGTACGATCAGTCTTTCTCAAGTTGCTTATAACTGTCTGGAGGCAGCAAAAATAAAGACGTCATTAAAAGGGAAGAAAAGAAGTTAACACTTCGCCCGCCGTTTTTCTAAACAAAGGTAGTTAAATCTGCACCCGTAGTTATAAACTTATAAGCCTAACTTTCAAGTAAGATTGCTTGTGTATACTCTTCCCTTCAGTCATGCAGCGGCCGACAGTTCACAGTCAAATTAACCCCTTAACTCCCAGAGTTCCTGTGCGAGGGATATTGTTGAAAGGGTGCTGGGGGTACCACCCTTCCCCCTCGGCTCGTAATCGCAAAGCTCATAGGTCCCTACCCCGGGGTTCCCTTCTTTATTAAATTTTGAAAATGCCCAGCTCCGTCCCATATTGGGGACACGAGGCGCAAAGGGGTTAAAGAAACTAGTAGATTTGTCACTGTTTAACCTCTTAACTCCCAGAGTTCCTGTGCGAGGGATTTTGTTGGAAGGGTGCTAGGCGTACCGTCCTCCGCCTGTCGGCTCGTAGTCGCGAAGCTCATAGTCCCTACCCCGGGGTTCCCGTCTTTATTTGATTTTGAAAATGCCCAGTTCCGTCCCATAATGGGGACACGGGGCGCAAAAGGGCTAAAATACTGAATTGAACACACACACACACACACACACACACACACACACACGTATATATATATATATATATATATATATATATATATATATATATATATATATATATATATATATATATATATATCTGTGCTACTAGTTAACTTTTATGAAATATTTCTTTCCCTGGAAATTGTTAATGACCGATTATATATACGACCTCTGGCAAGATGTGGGTGTAGACATTTTACGAGCTTCTCACACGGCCACATTTTTTTTTTTTTTTTTTTTTTAACATTTCATTCGAGATCAGGAAGTGGAGTGGGTTGTATCTTTCAATAATATTATCTCATAATCCACTACACCACGTTTATATAATGTTCTTCGCTATGGTCACGTACGTTTACATTGTTTTCATCCTTTCTTTTCATCTTGTACTTAAGGAAACTTCCACTCTTCGAGTCAGTGACGTAATACTGATCAACACAACTAGACACACACCCAGGCTATTAGTCTTGGTATCCGTATGTACGGACTGACACGAGCAAAAGTTCACAGACAATCCCGTATCAGCATTGCGTCCTACCTCCATATTTCTCATTCCTCAATGAATGTGAGAGGGTGTCCTCCCCTTCCCATGCTCACATATTTTGTGATATGTATTGCTATCCATGAATCATGTCATATAACACTTCAGTCCCCAAAGCCTGCAAGGAAGTGTTAGCGAGTTTTTGTTCAACAGCTCTACCTACGGTATGCCACATATAAACTTGAGACAGATTGTTGTGAAGCGTTGTAGTCCCTTCTTCCATCTCGTTCTCTTTTGTCGTGAGTTTCAAATTGCTTCCTCAGAAAAAAAAGAAAGAAAGAAAATTAACACCTTCCATCTACTTCGTACATTCATGCATGGCAATAACTCTGCTGTTTCAGCTAATAACTAGTGACATCATTCATTAATGTTGTTGGCATTATTATTGCAAGATTGTTGGGTGTACAAAATGAACTTCTACACCTCTGCTACACATGGATGTTGTCCCTGGTTTAAATAATGGCATACTGTACATTCTGCACGCTGCATATCCACAAACATCATTATATAGCATTCTTTCAGTCTCTTGAATATCTGACTGGCGTGACAGTAATGAGAGTGTGGAGGCTAAGGCCTGGGTTAAGATAATAAAAAATACGATCTTTTCACTGTCCCAACCACTATTTGTAGGAAAAACAAGAATGAGAGAATACAGAATATTCCTATGTCTCTTGCTCTTCCTACCGCAACGTATCAATTTTTTTTTTTAGTGAATCTGAACCCTGGCTTCATTGCTTTGTTCCAGCTTAAGTGCAAGTCATTTTTCGTGTTCTAACTACAGTATTAATTCATAGTTATGAATGGGAACTGATCGTAAATGTGTTTGTAAATTTCTAACTCTTGCTTTCTTGCATGTCCAATTGCCTTTGGGAATAAGACTCTTTCAGCACAAGTATTCAAGGTAGAACCCGAAAATTCCCGGAATAGATCGATTGCGTGTGAAAATGAAATGGTTCCCGTTGCGTGCCGGTAGGCGCCACTTAGCTTTCAGTCGAAGTGAATCATCCTATCAAATGACTTCGCACTGAGAGGGTCAGCGAGTCCGTATTTCTGGTGTTTTTTATTTGTATTGATGCATGGTGACTTATTCTATTTTCGTCATCACACCACTATGGCAGATTTGAATGAGCAATGAGTGTGCATTTATTTATCTTTCCTCCGGAAAACCGCGGCTGAGGCAGTAACAAGGCATTACCAAGCTTTCCCTGGAGCAAGCTATGAAAAAAAAGAAAAAAAAAAAAAAGAAAAGTCTACCAATGGTACGCGTATTATAAGAAGGCAACATGTCAGTCCAAGACTCTCCACGTGCTTTGGTTGTTCTTCGACCTCTGGAACAGATGCGAGCATCGAGAAAATTCGACAGGCACAATCTTGGAAGATCGTCGTGGCACTATTGGACGAACTACAAAGTGGAGGCCACAGACGTTTCTTGCTTAGACGTCTACGCGAGAGAACATCAACAGGCCGAGCGTCCAGAGAAAGTGACGCACCCAGAAATAGTTCGTGCATCACGACAACGCCCCATCACTCACCGCGTTGTCAAGTTAAGCATTCTTTTGCCAAAAACAACATCGTTGTTGCTCCGCACCTCCCGTGCTCTGCCAGATCTGGCTCCATGTGATTTTTCTTATTCCCCAAGATTGTGTTAGAGCTCACAGGCAGAAGATATGACAGCACACAAGAAATACCTAGGGAAAAAAAAAGCAGGAGTCTCTGGACAGGGTGACATAAGACATCTACAGAAAGTGTTTCCAGGAATGGGAAGAGTGCTGGGACAGGTGTATAATGTCCAAAAGGGAATAGTCTACTCTGAAGGGAACTAGAAAATAGCTTTCCTGTAAGTTTTGTAATAAAATATTTGTTATCAGGTTCTTGGAGTATTTCTGTTCCCCTCTCGTATACATTTTGTTCTTGCTTCAAAACAGATCATAAGTGCCATCACAATCAAAAGTTGGCCTCACTTTCCTACCAACTGTATGGCGATGGAAGGTCTCACGTTTTTTTCTTCCGAGATAGCAATATGAAACCCACAACAAAGAGTACGAGAAGGAAGGAGGCATTGTGAGGCACACAGTTATAATGCTGGAAGGAGGAAGGAGTCAATATGAAGCACAAAGTAAAAGAATATGAAAAAGGAGGGTTACTCTTTGTCGTTCGAGGAAGAATGACGATGTATTGAAGTCAAGATACAAAGCCGATAGGGAATTTTCGTCGAACTTTTCCTCGTGATTGTTACCTTCCAAGGAACAGGGGTGTCAGTTTGGTGAAATTTGTCCCTGGCTTCCAACGCTTGCTTGCATTCTTTCTTTTCTGACAACCTCATGTGCAAAAACTATCCTAACTCCAGCAGTGCACTCAGCTCCAGTAACCATAAAAACTGTGTGTAATGCGCCTCCACAAGGTTATGCTGGCAGAGACTAAAGCCACACCGCCGTATCACACAGACGGATGATGGTCCTTACGTAGATCCACTCTCTTACTCTCAGCTCGGCATACATACTTTGCCAATTTAGAGGAGAGAGAGGTAGTATGTCCTTAAGCACTCCCCCTCAGGAGTTCAGTCTCCAAGCGATTTTTTGAGAAATGACTGTCCATATCCATTTCTGATGCACTTGTATTTTTGTCATCATATTTGGACAAGCCCCAGGGGATTTTATTTACCTATAGGAAAGCCTCCAGCACCACTTCGGCGACGACCTGAGTAATTTAAGAACCATTTTGAGGCCTGTCTATATATCTATCTAGAGCCAAACGCCTTAATCCCGTAAGAGATGGCCACAAACAAATCGCCTCCACGTCGCCGTGTCCCCTGCTATTACGCAGCCCTCCTCCCAGTTCTTCACACCCTCTCTCATATACCTCTCCATGCCATCCCTCCATTTCATCCGCGCCTTGCAGTTCCCCTTCGTCTTCACTGAACAATACAGTATCATCTGAAAACAGCAAAACAGAAAGTTTCCAAACACTGCCCTCTCTCTCATTAGAGCCGCTCCAGCATCCACTGCCCTACCTTGCATCTCTTTTATAACTCCATCCATATACAGGTTGAACAATCATGGAGACATGACACATCCCTGTTTTCAATCCAACATTCAGACAAAAAATTCTCTCAGCTCACCATCCACACACACACACTGCATCCCACAGCGCCCTCACTACATACTCTTCACGGCATTCAACAGTTTCCCATTTACTCCATATATTCTTAACATTTTCCACATTCCACGTCTATCCACTCTGTCATATGTTTTCTCCAAATCCATGAAGGCCGCACAGAACTTCTTTCCTTTCTCTAGAAACTTCTCCACTAAACACCTTAGGATGACTGTCTGATCTACACAACCTTTTCCCATCCAAAAACACCCTGGTTCTTCTCCAAAAATTCCTGTTATTTCCCTAACTCTGTCAAAAAGTATCCTACCATATACTTTTCTTGTTACACTAAGAACCTGTATTCCCATATGATTACCACACACTTCTTTTCCCTCGTTTCCTTTGTACAGGGGAATAATTATACCATTTTGAGGTAGGGGCCTTGAAGTGATGCTTTAAGTAATTAATTTTTCATGCATACTACTGTAACCCTAATAACAAAAACCTGAATAATTCACCATACTCACGACAAGTAAGACGTATTGGGTCCTCGGATGTATGTAAAGTAATTTCGTCAATACTTTTAAGCCATGTATGTCTACTGCAGATAGTGCTTCTGCTATCATCTAAAAATTTCTCTGGCGTCAAGAACACTAGCAACATATATCTGTTACACTCTTTGTTTTTGCAAAATTCTGTAGAAGAGTTGGATGGCAAGAGTGTGTGGTGGTATTTAGAATGGCTTAAGCACTCATAGTCTCAAGGAA
>NC_136991.1:39086341-39108841 GCF_032717465.1 Coenobita brevimanus
AAACTACCATAGGGAAGATGCCTTATTTTATAGATAGACTGTCTAGTTGTCCCCAGTAACTTAATTAATTAAAGAATTGAAGGAAAATCTAATGTAAATTTAGAGTAAGGTATTGTCGATTTCAACTGCTTCCCTCTGGTATTAAAAGGCCTTAGTTGTTTTACTTAGTAACTCCAAATATGGCTCTAAACGGTAGACACCAGGGCATGTGAAAAGATACTCTTAATTAGGAATTTGAGTAAATATATCAGATGGCTGAAATAATGTCTGTGTTGTTCAATGTCTTCTGCACAGAAGAACGATTTTACCTCCGCCAAGGAGGTTATGTTTATACCGGCGTTTGTTTCCTTGTTTTTTTTTGTCTGTTTGTTTGACTGTCTGTCTGTTAGCATGATTGCTCAATAAGTTATCAACGGCTTTGATGAAATTTTGTGGAAGGGTGAGGCGATGGGCCAAGGATGAAATTGTTAAATTTGTGGGCGGATCTGGATCTGGAGTATCCCACACAATATCTCCAAATGTTCTCAATGAATTTCAATAAAATTTCGTGGAGATGTGTGCCATGGTCCAAGAAAGAATTGATTAAATTTGAGGGGGATCCTGATCCTGATCCAGATCTTACATCCACGGATAAGGATCCGGATCCTTTCTACATGGCAATGGCACTTGCGGAGGTATGCGTTCTCTGAGTGCTTTCTAGTTTAGCCTAAATGAAATTTTTCTTAGGATACAAAAATCTGTGGATTAATCTTTTTAGAGAAACGAAATCAGTTTGAAATTACCTACAATATCTGTAGACCTGCCGGATAAATCTGCAGAAGTGGCAGAACTGCCTAAACTATGACACTGGCCGTGTGTCCTGTACTCCTTGACCTTCTGATCTTGTTGTTCTAAAAAGCAGTAGATCAGCCCCTGGAACTGACCCTCAACCATACCTCTCTATCTGGTTCAAATAAGATCAGGACTATTGAAGTTATGGAAATATTTTATTCACACGCTAGCAAAGATGCGAGCGACACACACACACACACACACACACACACACACACACACACACACACACACACACACACACACACACACACACACACACACACACACACACACACACACACACAGCCCAGCATCGCAGAGTACCCTCGCCGCGCTTTCCAACGTGCGGGAATGTAACTTAAGAGGCAGGAAAAACATTAATTACCTCAGAAAATCACTGGAAAATATTGTTAAAATCATGGGAGATAAAAAAGAAAAAAACATCGTAAAGACTGAAAATAGATAATAAAAGAAAAAACAGGTAAAAAACAGGCGCAACATTGGTTCCCTTATCCAGTCGCGGGAAAATATTGAAAAAAATCGCAGGTGGGTTGAAAAGGCGAGGAGAGAGACCAAGAAAGGAAAGAGGGAATAAATCGGGTGGGACTGAGAGGTGGGAGGACGCGTAATGTATTGGGAGGGCGGAAGAGATTGTCGATAAGAAACATAAAAAGACAAGAATGTAAGAGCTAGTGGCGGAGGAGGAGGCTTGAAAGGGGTCAGGGTGACAGAGAGAGAGAGAGAGAGAGAGAGAGAGTAGGAGGAGGAGGAGGCGAGATGGGTACTGGCAGGGAAGAAGGAAGGCGAGTAGGGGATCAGGAGGGAGATGAAGGTGGGGTAGGGACAGGAGGAGAGAGAGAGAGAAAGGGGGGGAGAAAGAAGGAGAAGGGGAGTGCGTAAGGAGAATAGGGTAAGGGGAACAAGAAAAATGCTTGGAATAAGAGTAATGAAAATTCATGAAGGTAATGTGGGGTTAGAGAGAGGGAGAGAGAGAGAGAGAGGGGGGGGAGCAGAAAAGCGAAAGTTATGGGAGGGAAGAAAGGAGAGTGGGAGGGAAGGGAGAGTGAGGTGGAAAAAAGGGACGAAGGGAGGGAGAAACGGAGGGAAGGGAAAAGGTGTAGAAGGGAAAGAGGTCTGAGAAAACAGTGTGGGAAGGTGAGAGGGAGGGAACAGCGAGATTTGAGAGAGAGGGAGAAAGAAGGGAGGAAGATGTGGGAGGAAGGGAAGGAGGGATTAAGGATGTGGGGGGGGGAGGGTGGCAGGGAAAGAAGAGGAAGGTGTTGAAGTGAGAGATGGAAGGGAGGGAGGGAGGAGATTTGGTGGAAAAGGAAGAGAGAGAGAGAGAGAGAGAGAGAGTGGCGAGTATGAAGTGGGTGGGAGGGAGTAGACGGAGAAGAAGGACAGCGACGGAAGAGAGAGGAAAAGTAAGGGAGGGAAAAAGTGAAGAAAGAATCGCAGGACAATTCGAGGGATGCAGGGCAGGGAAAGGAAATTTTGGAGAGAAAATCAAGGTTATTTGTGCTGGCAATGAGGTATAATGTGGAGAATAAAGAGGAATAAAGCGAGAAATAACGAGGAACATGGACACAGGGAGGAAATGAGATGGAAGGCGATGAGAGAGAGAGAGAGAGAGAGAGAGAGAGAGAGAATTAGTAAGGAAGAGGCTGCAGAAAGGTAGGCAGGAAGGAGGTGAGACGAAGAGAATATTAAAGAGATAAAAGAGAGAAAGGAGAGAAGATTAATGGGGAAAAAAGAGTGGAATTAGGTGTCAAAAACGAGGAAGGCAAGAGTTAAGGAAGTGTAAGAAACTGAAGGAAGTAAGGAAACACTGGATGGAGGAGTATAAGGAAACAGCTAAGTAAGAAAGATGTGAAAGAGAATGAACTGAGAGAAACCATTAGAATCTAAGACAAGAGTAATTAATGGAAAAGAAGGAGGCTGAGGAAGAGAAAAATAGATAGATATCGGATAAGGAAGAGGAGAGAGGAAGGAAATATTAGGTTACAAAAGGGAGGAAAAAAGGAATGGAATGGAACATAAAGGGAGAAAAAGGATGCAAGTGAAAGAGAAAAGGAGGCAGAGGAAGAGCAAGAATGACAGAGACTGAAAAGAAGGTGAAGTGCGATAGAAATTATAAAAAAGGAGGAACCGAGATAGTGTATAGAAAGAAGAAGTTGAGAAAAATGTGACGAGGGTAAAGATGACAGGTAAAATGGAATAATAATGAGGGGTAGGATAAACAAAAGTATGGCACATAAGTAACGAATGGGAGGAGGAGGAGGAGCAGGAGGAAGAGGAGGAGGAGGAGAAGGAAAAAACGAAAGAAAGAAAACGAGGAGAAGGAGGAGGAGGTAAAAACGAAAGAAAGAAAACGAGGAGGAGGAAGCAGACTAGGGAAGCCAAGAGGAGGACAAGAGAAAACGAAAGAAGGAAAAGAAATGGGAAAGAAACGAATGGAGAAGTATGAATGAAGGAAGGAAAGGAATAACAAGGGAAAAACAAGTGAATGGAAAAAGGAAGATTAAGACAACGAAGAACTGAACAAGCGGGGAGAGGGAGACCAAAGAAAGGAAGAAGACAAGAAGAATGAAAGGAATAGTAACGAGAACCGAAGATATAAATGTGAAGAGCACGGAAGGGCACAAAAGACGAAGAAAGTAGGCAAAGGAAAAAAGGAGATGGGGGAAAAGGGAGGGTTGGAAAAGTGTTAAGTAGGAAAAAGTAGGATGGGAAAGTAGAGAGAGAAGAAAGACGGAGGAAGGAGGGAAGGACGGATGGAAAAGCAGAAAGGGCGGAGGGAATGAAGGAGGGATCAGGCTGAGTAGGCAACCACGTCCCTGTCGACTTCTTTATGTCTAGTGATCAGCGTGACGCTCTTATTTTTGGTGGTCAGGACTGGTGTAGCAGTGGTGGTGGTGATGGTGCTGATGGTGATGGTGGTGCTGATGGTGATGGTGGTGCTGATGATGATGGTGGTGGCGGTGATGAAGGCATTGGTGACGGTGATGATGGTGTGGTTGTTGCGATGGTGGTGATATGCTCGTGATTGTGTTGTTAGGGATGTTAGTGTTACTGATTTCTGATGATAAGCATATTGCAGTTGCCACATTGCAAACTAAAGAGTGGTGCCAAACAGTCAATTTTATGAACTACACATTAATAACGCAGTCGGTTACGACTGCGTTATATGGGGCTGAAACATGGAATATGGGTGTAGCAGAGAGGATGTTTGAATGTAATGGAGATGAGGTGTCTGAGGAGCATGTGTAGAGTGACGCGTATGGATCGAGTGCGAAATGATGAAGAGCGAAGGAGAACTGGAGTTGTTCGGGAGATGGCTGGTAGAGTTTAGCAGAGGATGTTGCGATGGTTTGGGCATATGGAGAGAATGGATAATGAGCGATTGGTGAAAAAGATAACTAGATCTGATGTGAGAGGTGTAAGGCTGAGAGGGAGACCACGAATAGGATGGATGGACAGTGTGAATAGAGCGCTGGATGCGAGAGGGATGTCTGTTGAGCAAGGAAGAGTGGCTGTGCGTGACAGAAATAAATGGAGAGAAACTGTGAATGAATAAATGATGACGCAGCCCTGAGGGGATATTCTCCCGCATTTGGTCTGATCAGCTAGTCAGGTCAGGTGCGGGTAAGGAGATGAGTCTGTTATGATATGGCAGGGGTAAACCAGCTCTGCTCTCGGGCCCTGCTGCGGATGTCACTGATTCCACTGCGCAGTTGACCCTCGTGTGGTGTGGTGCGGTGAGGATCTGTCCCTTCTCCCCTTTGGGGCTAAGATGCGAATGAATGTGTTTGAATGGATGAGTAAATGGGGAGTGTGTCGTCCTGTCTCGGCTACCTCCCATTCCTTTGGGGAAGCAGCCTAGGTATATAGATAGATAGACACATTTATCATCTGAAGGTCAGTTTGTGCTTAAAATCTGCCTCACTCCCCTGGTGCAGTGCAAGGATATAAAAATTCTTAACACACTCTCAGCGGCGAGGAGAGACTATCAGCAGGCAAATCTACACACACTCGTCGCACACTCACCTTTCATGAGAAGTACAAGTTTGCGCTACGAGTTGAAGAAGTAAGTACTTCACCAGCAAACCCCGCAAAAGAAGATGCATGTAATAAAGCCTGCACAGTACCACGCCAAACGAGCTTTTGCCTGCCCGGGTCGATTCCGTTCTGTATTCCATTTTTGCACCACGAGCAAAGTTTGATTTTCCCAGGATGATTACCCTTCCAGTTTCTATCTTTATTTTTACTCTAACCTAACTTAATCTATATTAACCTAACCTAACCCAAATTATTAACCTGACTAACAGACGAACCCACCCTGATACAAACAAAAGAAACCTAGCCTGACCTAACCCAGACTTTGCTGGATAAGAAAAAGTGCAAAAATGATACACAGAACGGAAATCAGCCCCCGGGTCAGTGTTTCGAGCAAGAAGGGTCTATCAGTTGCGAGTAGTGCACCGTTTGCCAAGACCAGCAAGCAGCAGGCTACCTTAATGCATGTACACCAAACAACCACCAGCAAGTCAGAGCAAGCATTGTTTCTTTCAGCTCAGTACTATGAGAAATTATGTCTGTGAGTCACTCAGTGCTGGGGTAATGAACCATCCTTTGGTCCTGTCAAGGACTTGCAGCTGAGTTGCCTAGTGCTGAAAGACTACGCTACTCTGTTCCCTCACATGAATTTACACGTCTCGTCATCCAGCAGTAGTGGAGCAAACCACTCTACACTCCTGCCAGAGTCGTGTCTGGTAGTTTGCAGTTACCCAACAGTGAGGGAATGATCCACCCAATCCTTCCAAGGAGAATCACAAGAAACATATATGCAGAGGTTACTGAAAACGATGAAGCATAAAGTTGTGTTTGCTGAAAATACTGGGGTAGTTAAGCGAATGACTTCGGTGATTTGAAAGGATGAATGGAGTTTTCGTATACCGATCCATTCAGGACATTTTTACTAACAACTTTCTAATGGTGTTACTAGTCCTCTTCGCTGTGTTTTTTGCCTGCCCAGTTAACTTTCACGTAACCTTCATAATTTGTCACTTTATAAGTAGCTATCCTTATTGTCACTATACTCGTTTTACTCTAACTCGGCTCAGATTCGCCATCTTTCCATTCTGAATGCTCAGTTGTAGCATCCAAGATGAAGAGTAAATGTTAGTCACGAATTGCTAAATGGAAAGGATGTTGTGCCTTAGTACTGCCTATTTCTCCCACTGAGCTACGTGAAATAAGCTGCAAAAAGACGAAAATCTGAGCTTATGTTAACATTCTAGCTATATATTCACAAACGTCACTTTCTAGTTAGGACCATAATTTCTAGTAATCCACATTTTCCGATTCACACTTACCGCATGTCGGCCACTTTCTTGCCGGATACATCAAATCGAAGAGTTTGGGCAGAAAAACATACGAAACCTGATGTCATCCTCGGAACTTAACCATCACAAGACAGCGAGGAGAAGTAATGAAAAATTAGGCGAATACTGTGTATGCCGCGTATTTCATAGTTGTCACTTATTAATCATGAGCCATTTTTTTTCCAGTTGTATATTCCATATTGCGTCTAGTTATAGAGTCACACGGATATAATTGTCTTCCAGTTAATTGGGAGCAACTGATGAATTAAAACAGCTTGGTGTTCTAGTGAGAGAATATTCGGTCCGGGATGATCATGTCTTGGGTGCAGTGCTTCAGATCCAAGAGGTGACTGGGATTTTAGTTAGTCTTCTGTACAACATGTATCATCAAGACAGTGATGGCCAAGTTTCAAGGAACCGAAGGAGACCCTATGGGATTAGTTATGCCATTATTAATCAAACTTGACTTTTTTTTTTTTTTTTTTTTTTTTTTAAATTACTGAGTTGTTGAGGCATTCTGGGATTCGGTATAGCCTATGCTTTTTAACGACCTAAAAGTGCCATATCATCATCATAAATATTGAGTTGTTGCAATGTAATAATACTTAAATATGATTGCAATAATGTTGAACCCTAGCATTTACCTTTTCTGCCTGAGACCAACATGAATCAGGATACAAAAGAATATAAATCTTGGTCAAGTTAAGGTGAAAGAACTACGTCAGCGTTAACCGTTACCCAATCCGTCAGTCACAGTTGAACCACAATATAGGCCACGTTAGTTATCTTTGCTATTAATTTCTGATAACGCGATTCTAAATTCAACTTTTCTTTATTAATGATTAGCACTTTAATTTTTCCCCATTAATTTAATCTGCTACGTTTATTACTGAAATACTTATAGCAATAAAACTCTCACGACCTGAGTTATGGCTGTGACTAGCGGCTATATTGTATGGTGGTGATTGTGATGGTGGTGGTGGTGGTGGTAATGTGTAATTGTGTTGGTGGTGGTGGTAGTGGTGATATGATTGTTGCGATGATTGTGATGATAGTGTCTGATGCGAACTGCTTTTTGATGCTGTATTGTATAATGATGATGAGATTGTGATGATGGTGATTGTGTGATTGTGATGTGTGATATCTGCTGATGGTGTGATTCTGATGATAGTGATGCTGATGGGAAGTCATGATGGTGATGGTGTGATTGTGATGTTTGTGATGGTGATGATAAATATGGTGATGGTGATGATGTTATTGTGCCTGTGATGATGGTGATAATGGGATGTGGTGATGGGAATGATTTAATTGTGGAGATAGTGATAAGTGTGATGTGGTGATGGCATGTGATGGTGTTGATGGTATGAGAGTGATGGCAGTGATGGTGATGATGTGTAATGATGGGGTGTGAGGTAATATGGTGTAGATAGTGAGACTATGATGGTAGTAATGGTCATAGTGGGATGTGTTGATGGTGTGATTGCATAGATAATGATGATGAAAAGGTGAGATTGTCTGCTGAATATGGGTAATGGGTTGTTTGGTGTGCTAAAGATGACTTCGATGGTTACAGTGAAGCCAGCGTTATACTGCACCTGAGGAAAATCGTTCGGCGTGGATTGTTTTTGATCTTGACCCAGATTTTCGTTCTTTAACAGATTATTTCACCTAGCTCTGTGGTAGAAAGACGAGATGATACAGCTCTACATACTGTACATTCCATAGCACTTCATTGTGACTAGCATCATAATCTATTGTCAGTCTGTTCTTGCAGCTCGGCATTCAAGAAGGAGAGATTGTAATTTTAGATCAAGTTAAAGTAAAAAAGAGTATGGTCAAAATAACTTACTCTAATAATATACAGTGGGTCGCACCGGGATATATTGAAAATATCCTATGACACTTTTATATCTGAGTTTCCTTTTTTTTTTTTTTTTTTTTTTTAATACAATCGTCAGGCGGTAATAGAAAAAAATTTCAATAGGTCTGAAGATGATGATGATGATGATGATGATGGTATAGGTTGCAGAAAATATGTCTTAATAGACTATATTCTAATTGGCCTTGGAGATTTTGTTACACCTTTTCATTAGTGATTTATCTTGCATATAACACCTCAGTATCCTCCTGCATGTTATTTGTTCAAACTGTGTCCAGGTTAAAGCGATACGAAGAGTGTAAAGGAAAATGTTAAAGGTGTCACAATGCTAAATAAATCGCTGAGGAAGTGGCGCAGCAAAAACTCCTATGCCACAGCATAATTAAACTTCAAGAACCACTTTATTGTGATAAAAAATGTCAACGCATCCAGGCTCATGGCAAACAGCTATTTCACTTTATTTCGATCAGGCTGCCCTAAAGCAAATAACATCGCGTGGAGAAAGCAAGAATAAAGTAAATATTGTACCATAATACGAATAATAACTACACCTTTCCCCGCACACACACACACACACACACACACACACACACACACACACACACACACACACACACACACACACACACACACACAAAACCTCCATGCATATCGTGTAGCTAAAACAACGTCCATGTTTTATTACTGCAGCGATTACACTTTCATACACCGTAATGCGACACTGACTACACAATATTCCACCCAGCTGTCCAGTTAACCGCACACCTATACTCATAATGGAAATAGTGTTTTGCTTTATTTAGGCATAACAGGTGTTTGGATTCTTTTGCTCATGCTTTGTTTTGATTTTTGCTTCTCATAGGTTTTTCACCAGTCAGTTGCTTTTCTCATCTGAATATATAATGTAATTTGTTTTTAATTCTGTTTAGCCATTACATAATGATTATGTTTTTATACCTTGCTTTTGTTTTTTAAATTAATTTTTACTTCTTATAATTTCTTCATCAGTCTGCAATTGTAATTGTCTGAATGACTTTATTCGTTGTTGCACTCCCATCGCAACCTCTTGATCTTTGCACCCATCTTAACTAGGCCCAAAGGCAAGTTGAAATTTTCCTAAGTTCCTTCTGACTAACCCATTTGCCCGAGTGTCATCTTTATTTTATTCTTGCTAGTAACAAACTACAGTATTATATTCTTCTCTGGTGAGGTTAATCGATCGAAATGGAGAGGCTGATATATCTTTCATCAATCCCGTTAGTTTTAGATGCTCCTTCCTGCATCGAATAAACAAATTCGACTGATAGAAGCAGGAATAAGATAAAACATCATCGTATCGAAGGTGTTAGCCATATCAAATGGTATTTAATCTGACTGTAGTCAATCGGGGTAAGAAAAATCCTAGGGCAAGTTGGGGTAAAAAGTAACACAGCCCTGCCACCCATTATCTATTGCCTAATTTTTCTAGCTTTTGATGTGGTGATCTGCCTACCTATACTCCATACTATTTGTCTGCAGATTTGCCCAACAGTGATTTGGTGCCAGGTTTGGATCAAACGAAGGGTTTTTTTTTTTTCCTTAGTTAACTTTTTTGGCGTTTTTTGTTTAAGTAATGCCATTTCCGGTGCTTTGAATGCATTGCGTTCATTCTGCTTTCAGGTGATCAGTGACAGTTGCCCTTAAGAACCAAACCAAGAGACAGGACCTGCCTGCTTTGGTAACTCCAGTATAGATATGTGATTTTTTACCTCGGGTACAGACACCCCAAAGCGGTAATAAAAAAAAAAAAAAAAAAAACTTTATTATTACAGCCAAAAAACAACAAAATATAAAACAATAAAACAACAGTGTGAGGTCCAACAAAACCTCACATTGAAGATAAACTTCGTGGAAGGCAGTACTAATCTTTTTTGGAAGAAGCAGAAGTTCATGAATGCTTCAAAAATGAACTTAGATTTGGACTTCCTTCTCCTAAAGAGGCAAAACATTAGAAAAATGTGAGGCTTGCTTGGATCAGTCCAAACAAGTAAGACGCCGGTATATATACTGGATCCGAATCCGCCCCCAAATTTAATCAGTTTTTTTCTTGGCGCATGGCCCATCGTTCCACAAAATTTTACTGAAATTCATTGAGAACTTCTGGAAATATCGTGTGGACCAACAGACAACCATAGGTGAATACATAACCTTCTCCAACTTCGCTGCGGAGGTAAAAAGCTTTGGTTCATAACTGAAATCATGTATCTTTATACTGGTAATATAATTTGAAGACGGTAACAAAATGTTGCATTAGTTTTTGGATAGCTTAATGTCACTTTAATTCAAATTTTTTATTCCTATAAATATATATAATGTCATATGAACACCAAAATGGTTCATTATTGGAGAAGTATAATTTCAATTCTTGAATCAAATTTTTATTTTCTGTTTAATTATATTTAATATCTATACCGTATGTGTTCTACACGTGGAACATTCATGAGTATTAGAAAGCATTACTTTCATTATCTTTAGAGTGTATGCTATAATATTTTATCTAATTATAGGTTATGTCTAAATACGTTCGACGAATAAATAAGGAAAAATTCATGAGTTTTTTGAAGCTTTATTTCCATTAGCTTCAGCTTTGTTGCTTTCCCCCCCCCTCCCCCCCGAAAGCTGGTATCATTTTCCCCATTCACCTGGGTAAAAAAAAAAAAAAAAAATCCACATTTTCTAAATCTCATTAATGGCTGGTTGTAGATTTTTCATTCATTTGTCGTGTTTTAGGTTGTTACGTACGTATTGCCATGTGATATCTTTCTACTCATTTGCCTTGAACTCAGTGGAGCAAAGGCAGATTGTTTTTATTTACCCTGATTGACTATACGTGGCAGGTGTACGTCATCATCATCATCATCATCATCATCATCATCATCATCATCTTCCCATTATTATAGAAGTGCTGTGTAGGATTCCCATGAAAGTAGAAGAGTCTGCAAATAAGGCAGTCACCACCACCATCACCATCACCATCGTCACTACCACCATCACTACAACGTCCACCATATCCATCCTTTTCCCTGGGTTGTAAATGGAGTGGGCAGGATCCAGCAAAAGGGAAACACAGCAGTAGTAGAATTTAGCCCAACAGTAACAGTCCAGGCGTCCATTCTCTCGTCATTCAAGCCCCCGATATTCTCCCTAATACCATACCAGTGCTCTCTCCCACATTCAGTTTGAGCCGATTACCTGCAACACTAAGTTCATTCACCAGTCTCGTGCCATTTTTCTTCCTCATCTCACAGCTGCAGTGTAGCATCATCGTCGCTAAATAGAAATGGTAGTAGTAAGTGTTTTTCCTCCTGTTTGTTCCCGTTGCTCTCTCTCTCTCTCTCTCTCTCTCTCTCTCTCTCTCTCTCTCTCTCTCTCTCTCTCTCTCTCTCTCTCTCTCTCTCTCCAACAGCTTTCCATTTTATTTTAACTCTTGTAGGTAGTGAAGTCTTATAGTTAGGGGACCTACTTTATATTTATTGTTGATACCTCTAGACGATTTTTTAAAAATCCCAGGATAGACTTTGTGGAGTGGAGTGGTTAGATAGAGCCTTCATTAAATTCTCAACGAGGGGCTGTGGTGACCTGGACAAAATCATCTGGTAGCAGGAAAAATAAGCGGACATCATCCGAGAGACAGAGGTGATTACTCTTTAGGGTAGTTAAACTCTGATTGAGGGAGGTGGAAGAGGGGGCAGAGGGACGTTGGAAAGGACGAGGAGGGAAGAGGAGAAACAGGGAAGAGGAGGTGGGAGGGGGAAGAGGAAGGAAAGAGGGGGAAGGGAGATGCTGATTTCAGTAATTTGTGGCCTGATGATTGTAATTCATTGCGAGAGATCTCCCATAAGTAAATTGACTGGCAGTAACAAGATTAAAATAGAAAAAAAAAAAGCCCTTTCGAGAGGTATCCCTTAAACATATCATTATGACGTCTCTTTTACTTTATTCCTGCGATCCCCAGTCGAATTTACTTAGCTAATGGAGAATTTTTGAACTTTTGAACTAGGATTGTCTTATCTTAACCTCTACCGGCTGTGTAGTTATACCGGAGTGTGGATTTGACTAGTAACCGAGATTACTCCTTGCTACCTCATAACTAAGGCACATCAAATTTCATGTAAGCACGAGTTAGTATGGCTGTAAGAGGCAACCAGTTCTATCAGATGATAATGAATCGAGTATAGAGGAGTTTGACAGCCATTAATAGCTCTCCCTTTATATGACATCTCCTAGGAGCGGGACAGTCGTCTGAAGTTGGCTTGGATCCCCTCTCCCCATCCACAAAAAATGACTATCTATCTATCTATAGCCCGACGCCCCTAATCCCGCAAGGTGGCCGCAGACAAAACGCATCCAAGTCGCTCTGTCACCCACCATTTGACTACCCTCCCCCCAACTCACCCCCTCCCTCATATATCTCTCAACTCCATCCCTCCACCTCATCCTCGGTCTACCTCTCCCTCCCTCCACCTCTCCCTCCCTCCACCTCACCTACATACACCCTCTTAGTCAGTCTTTCATTCTCCATTCTCTTCGCATGTCCAAACCACCTCAGTGTATTTCTCCTAATCTTCTCAACCACATGCACGTCCACCCCACAGCGTTCCTTCACTTCTTCATTCGTCAACCTGTCCCTCCACGTCACTCCACATGCTCCTCTCAAGTAACTCATTTCCACTGCTCTCACTCTTGACTTGTTCCCCTCTTGCAAGGTCCATGCCTCGCTTCCATACGTCAGGGTAGGGATCACAATACTATCATGCAGTGACTTCATAACTTCCATACTCACTTCCCTATTTCTCATCACAGCTTTCAGTGTACCAACAACCTTCCTTCCCTGCTGTACCCTTTCACGCACTTCATCCCCCAAAGTTCCATCCTTACACATCACACTACCCAAGTACTTGAATGCACTCACATTCTCCATATCCTCACCATCCAACCTCACTGCACACTCTGTGACTTCATTCCTTTCAAACACCATAACTTTACTTTTGTTTACATTAACTTTCAGATTCTTCTTCTTAAACACTGTCCCAAATTCATTCACCAAACCTTGCAACTCCCATTCATCTTCACTCAACAATACTGTATCATCAGCAAACAGCAACACCGGAAGCTGCCAAATCTCACCCTCATTCATTAGAGCCACTCCCACATCCACTGCCCTACCCTGCACCTCCTTTACAACCCCATCCATGTATATATTAAACAACCATGGAGACATCACACAACCCTGTTTCAGTCCCACATTGAGATCAAAGAACTCACTCAGCTCACCATCCACTCGCACCGTAACCCTAGCTCCCTCTTACATACTCTTCACAGCACTCAACAATTTCCCCTCCACTCCATATATTCTTAATACCTTCCACATACCTTGCCTATCTATTCTGTCATAAGCTTTCTCCAAGTCCTTGAAGGCAGCATACACTTTCCTTCCCTTCTCTAGATACTTCTCCACTAAACATCTTAGAACAAATATCTGATCTACACACCCTTTTCCCTTCCTAAATCCCCCTTGTTCTTCTCCAACTAGCTCCTCTGTCATATGCCTAACCTTTATCAATGAGTATTCTACCATATATTTTACCAGTCACACTAAGTAGGCAAATACCCCTATAGTTACCACATACTTCTCTCTCTCCTTTTCCTTTGTATAAAGGAACAATTATACCTGATTTCCAGTCCTCTGGATCCCTTCCCTCTTCCCAAGCCAATCTACACAACTTCCATATCCACTCCACAACAATCTCACCCCCATACCTAAGCATTTCACCACACACTCCATCAATTCCTGGGGCCTTTCCCAACTTAATATTCTTCATCGCTTCCACTACTTCCGCCCTACTGATCTCTTCCTCCCTCCTCTCATCTCTTCTTCTCCCAGCCATTCCCCAACCGCTTATACTCGCACGCTCTCACTCTCTACATTCAACAAATCCTCAAAGTGCTCCTTCCATCTCCTCAGTTTCTCTCTCTTCTCCACCAACAATCTATTATTCCTATCTTTCACTCCCCTACTATTTCCCCTTTCACACTGCCTTACTTTCTTTACCTCCTTCCAAAACAATTTTTTAATCTCCCTCCATTTCACACTCAGATTCCTCCCAAACTCCTCATCCACTTTCTTTTTACTCTCCTTCACCAGTCTCTTAACCTCCCTTCTCCTGCTCACATATACCTCTCTCTTCTTTCTCTCATCTTCTCCCCTACCTCTACTCGCTAACCATTCACTATATGCCTTCTTCTTTTGTTCCACAGCTCGTTTCACCTCATCATTCCACCATGCTGTCCCTTGCACACCCTTGCATCTCCTCCTCACTCCACAAACTGCCTCACACGCTGCGCCTATCTCTTCCGTGAATATCTTACATACGTCTTCCACCCCTTCCATCTGCTCTAGCTCATACCTTCCCAGTCTTTCTTCCACTATGCTCTTATACTCTGTCATTTTCTCACTGTCTTGCAATTTCTCCACTCTTCTTACAGGAGTTGCTTCCTCCTGTCTTCCCCTTCGTCTCCTCAATCACTTTCTTTGCAGCTCTACCATGGGCATCACTAAGTGATGGTCCGAGACTCCATTCCCCCACCCTCTCCACACTCTTGCATCCAACACTTGTCTTCTCATTCGCTCATCCACACACACGTAGTCTATCATTGCCTTTCGTTCAACAAGTTCACCATCCAACCTCCTCATTACTCTGCATGTATACCGGTGGATCATCTTATGCCGAAAATAGGTGTTGGCTATTGCCAACCCCTTACAAGCACAGATGTCCACGAAAGCACTTCCATTCCCATCTACGTCAGCTGGCACACCCCACTGACCAACCACTCCATGCACTCGTACATTCCCAACTTTTGCCATTCATGTCTCCAATCAACAGCTCTCTCTCGCTCCTCTCAAAATTGTCCATACACGCTTCTACACTCGCCCAAAACTCATCTTTCACTCTTGCCACTCGATCCTCTGTCGGGGCATACACACATACAATCGCCCACGCTTGTATACCTACTTTCATCCTCACCCATACAATCCTTGCACCCACTGTTCCAAACTTTCTTATATTCTCCTTCCACTTCTTGCTTATCATCAGACATACTCCCTCTCTTGCCCTATCATTTTCATTGACTCCCACACATATACCTAAACCATATTCCCATTCTCTCACCCTTTCACCTTTCCATTTAGTTTCAGGCAATCCACATATATCCACTTTTGCATCCTCAAGCACCTGAACAATCTCTCCCTCTTTCACTTCATCATTCACTCCTCTCACATTCCACATTCCCACCCTAAGAAAAAAAAAACGTAGTGATGAAATTAATAGTAGTTATATCGTTTGGTGATAGGCTAGTAAGAATAAAAAAAGATCGTACAGAAGGGGTCAACGCTTGTCGTACGCAGCTGCAGTTCTTTCACCTTAGCTTGACCTAGATTTTCATCCTTTTCCAGTTTCTTTCACGCCCCGCAGAAAAAGGTAGTAATACGGCTCTACATCCTTTTCTACAGCACTTCTTCATGACGAACATTATATCCTTGTGTTAATGTACTGTTATAGAGCAACTCAAGATTAGATTGCAATTTTATGTTAAAGTAAATTAGTATAGTTGGCCGTTATGTCACCGGTTTTAAGTATGCCCAAAACTTTGTCTCTGTTGACTGTAATAAAACGCCATTTGTTGTTCAGCCTGGTCGTCCATATACGTTTTTTCACCGGTATATTTTCCCGTCCGGTGTGTTATCTCGCGTTAGTAGTTTACAGCTCAGTTGTCACTGTTTGACCTAATTTACAACTTTTCTTAATCCTTTTCAAATAGTTGGGATGGTGCCACCCCCTCCTCTTGCCCCTTTTGTTGGCGATTTTTATGTCATTCCCGGCCATTGTGTTGTGTCAGAGGCAGGCTTTTAGTGGTGATGATGGGATGTGAGGGATAATGGTGCTGGGATGAATGGTCGTGGGTTATGGTGATGGATGGCAGGAGGATAGGGAAGGGGAGGGTTGGAGAGAATCAGGGTTAGTGGAGAGAATAGGGCTGGAGGAGGCAGGGTGGGGAGGAGGGGTCGCAAGGGACTGGATGGGGAGATGGGGGTTCGATACATGAAGTGATAGAGTTAATATTGAGAAGGATGTGTGGTGAAGGGATGGAAGAGATAATAGTAGTGGAGTGATAGGCAGTAAGATATGATGATGGATGGTGATGGATGGCGAGAACAGGGACAGGGTGTGGAAGTGGTGCTGTGAAGTAATGTTAGTGATATACGGTATAAGATGACATGTGAGGGATGCTTGTGATAGGGGAGATGCAACGACCTCGATACGTGTTTGCATGATCTCTCCACCAGTTTTATGCACCTGAAACTGAAATAGGGACCTATATATGTAAAGCGATGGTCGGATGGTTGCAAGGAATGTTTTGTATGCCTTCCCTGTCACATCCGATGAGTATGAGCGATCATGGTTGTCTGGGGGGGGAAGACGGAATGGCACTGGGTTATTACTGGTGGATGGCAAGGGTTGGGGAAAGAGAGGGGAGGGGGGAGTTGTGATGTGAGTGATGCGCCAATTATGTAAATGGTGTGTGATTACAAAGGATGGATGCAATCACTGTAATTGCAGTACAGTATCGTGCGTTATATCCGGTTATTTTGTGTATACGGTAGGTATATATACTAGTAGGGGTACCCGACGTTGCCAGGCCAAAAAGGCGAACACTCTAATCCTATTTGTTCTAGTTCAGTCTTTGTAATCCAGACAAACCATGTACCTCTTATGGTATTGAAGAATATAAGAGGTCCAGGAACTTTCAGCCTTCGTGGACTAACACAGTATTTGTGCGCTCTTCTAATATGCTGTAGCACTAGCCGTGTTGTGTGTGTGTGTGTGTGTGTGTGTTTTGGGCAGCCGAAACTACACATTCAAATTGCACCAAAATTGGCACAAAAATCGCAAAAAATTCGCAGATGTGAAAAAACTTGGTCCCATCACGATTGAAAAACTTTTACTATATTTAATGAACGATCACATTTTGACAAAAAATCGCCGCTCCCGGTGCCCGGCATAGGATCTCCGTAGAATTTTTTGCCCATAGCTACAACTAAAATATACTATAGCAGTAGCCGTGTGTCTGTGTGTGTATTTTGGACTTGCGTTCGGGCAACTTGGGTTCCATTCCTGAAGCTGCAAATAGCACGATCAATTGGTTAGCTGCAAAAAATCCAAGTGACAACGTTAGACTAGAACAGCACAATAATGTGACTCGGATTATCTGAAATGATCGCAGTACGCGTGCGAAGCGCGAGGAAACGAGTGAGAAGCACTAGGGAACGAGTGCGAAGCACGAGAAAGGGAGCACGCAGCGCTAGAGCCCTTCTGCAGGAGCAAGTGCGAGTGGCCCGAAGGGCCCACGAGGACTTGTGTTTTCTAATACTGGTGACCTCAAATGACCTCGAAGGTCAACCTCACATAGCCTGTGTCCGAACTGGAGGTCATGTGAGTCTCCATGCCATAAATTGGGCTGCTGAGTCCAGTTGTTCAAGCGTGTATAACCGGTGACTTCAAATGACCTCCGACCAGTGACCTCAAGTGACCTCGGAGGTCAACCTCACATAGCTGTGTCCGAAATGGAAGTCATGTGAGTCTCCATGCTAAAAATTGGACTGCAAGGGCCAAAAAGGCGAACACTTTACGGGTGACCTCAAATTACACAGATCTGAATTTTGACCCTGCTAAAACCATCCTTGGGTCACCCTGATTCGAAATATATGTGGGTCTGGGAGTCTCTGGCCCTTGGTTTGGGCCTGATTGAAGGACAAACAAACAAACAAATAACGCGGCTCATATATATATATATATATATATATATATATATATATATATATATATATATATATATATATCCCTATTCAAAAATAAGCGTACAGGAATAACATTTTCCTCTATATTTTTCCACTTGATGTTTCCATTGATCTTAATGTTTTATAGGATCTCTGTCTCAGTGTTAAGGAATTCAGTAAACAGGTCATATGGCTCAGCTGCTAAGTTGAGAAAGTAGTTGTTACGGTGGAGAACGGTCTCGAAAACCAGCTCGTTTCTTTGGTAGTTGAAAACGAATATCTGTCTACCTGTCTGTCTGTTCTGACGCTGCATCCGTTGAAGGGTGGTCATGATGATGACCCTCCAGACGTCAGAATAAACCCGAATGTATTCACATAATTTTGGGTAAAAAGCAAGTATAAATATATATAATCACATTTAATTTTGTGTTAATATGCGAAAAATTTTCAGTAATTGTAAACTAATTCAAAGAGCTGGATGCATTTAAAAATACTGTTTATACACGCTACAGATTCATTCGCTTATATGAAGACAATTTTGCAAACATGCAAAAATTAAACTGTGATTAAATTAAATAAATTATGATTATCCTTCTCGGGTAACAGTCTTAAATGTCTAGCTATGAAATAAATAAATAAAAACTTCATCTTGAAAATTTGGAGTTGTCAAGATTGAAATGAAAAATTTTAATGTGCCTTGAAGAGCACGAGAGCAGGCGAAGGCTGTGGTGATGACGAAGGCAACACAGCATTTTCTTTGGTTAGTGGGGGTAGGAGATGGTAAATGAGTCTCTGAGGGTTAAGGGTCGAGTGATGAATGACGTACGGCGTGCGATGATGATGTGGTATGGTGATGTATGATGATGAGATTATAGCTGGAGGTGTGTCGTGCTAGAGGGTGGCGAATGTTGTGTGGTTGGGGTTAGTGTGTGGCGTAGTATCATGTGGTGTATGACGATGTACTGTACAGTGATGAGGGTTTCGGTTTATTGTGTTGTGGTTGTGGGTGATGTTACGTTGTGGTTGTTAAAGTGTTGCTTGGCTTGGCATGGTTTAATGTGATTATGTTTGGTGATAAATGCAGTTTATTTTGCGTTGTGGTGGTGGGTAGTGTTTATTTTCTAGTATGTGGACATAGAGCGATATGGTATTTGATGTAGTGATGAGCTTGCTGATTTGTAGTGTTATGGTTGTAAGTAAATAAGGACGATTAGTTGGGGGTACACCACGGCGATGATTTATGACATTAATGGAACCGGTACGTGACTTAATGGATTGGTGTAGTGACTTGATGGTGTTTAATGGTGGGTTGGTGAGGTAGTATGGTGTGATGTGTTATGGTGGTGGCTGGTAAGCACCCTATTGTGTTTATTGTTTTATGGTGATGTGATGATGTGGTGATGGTGTAGTGGTTGCTTAGTATAGTGATGTGGTGATAATGTGACACTAGTACGATACGATGATGGTTTGTGATGGTGGTGGTGATGGGTTAATGATTTAATGTTGTGATGATGATGATTATGATGCCGTAGAGTCATGTGGTGATGGTGTTGCTAGTGGTCATGGCTCGAGTGTAGCTTGGTATGGTATGGAGAGGTTCGGTGAGTGGGCTAGTGGATGGTGTGTGGGTGTGTGGTTGTGGGTAATTAAAAGGCTGGTGGTCTAGGGTGGTAGTAGGTGCGTAGTGATTTAAGTGATGCGTGATTAGGGTGGGGCGTGCTGTGTCATAATGAGCTGTGGTTTGATGTGGTAATGTATTGCGTTGGCGTTTGCGAATTGGACAGTGTGTTGTGGTGGTCGTTACTGATTGCTGAGTGGTTTATGGAGATAATAATGACTTTGTACTGAATGAATGCAGGGAGGAAGTTGGGTAATTATTCTATCATGTTGGGTATGATTGCTTTGTGACAGTTGATGGTTAGTACTGTGTTTTTTTCGTTCTTTTTTATTGTGAGAGTGTGTTGATACAGTGTGGTGGTGGATAATATATTTGTGCGATGTCTGGGTGTGGGTGCTATGCGTAGATGGTGTGTTAAGGCGGTGGTGTTATTTGATGTGGTGGGAAGAATGGAGATTATTATGATACTTTGGCTGTGGGCATTGTGTGTTGATAGTGTGGTGTGTTGTGGGAGTGGAAAGTGATCATTATGTTGTGTCTGGTTGTGGGTAGATTGAGGTGACGATAAAGGATTTTGATGGTGTCTTGTGGGAGTGGATGGTGATCATTGTGTGGTGTCTGATTGTGGGTAGAATGAGTTAATCGCAGAGTGCACGTATGCTGGATTGTGGTGATGCATGTTGTGTCTGCTTGTGAGGAGAGTTTTTGGATGATTGTGTAGTGTGGTGTGGAGTAGTGTGGTGTACAGTGGTGAAGTGTGCAATAGTGGTGTGGTATGGAGTGCTGTAGTATATTGCGGTGCTGTATGGTGTGGTGTGGTGTGATGTGGAGTGGTGCAGTGTAGTGTTGTGTGATATAGTGATGTAGTGCGGTGTGGTGTTGAGTGGTGTAGTGTGGTGTTGTGTGGAGTGGTGTAATGTGGTATGGTGTGACGTGGTGTGGTTGTACAGTCACGAAAGATAATTCCGTCATTTGTTTGGGTCTTTGAATTAATGTGGCGAGATTTACTGCATGGTAATAGTGTGATGATGTGGTGATTATGGTCATAATGCAGGGTTGATATGGTGATGTTAGTGACAGTGTGTTTATTGTATTATGCTGATGTGATGATGTGGTGATGGTGTAGTAGTGGTTTAGTGTAGTGATGTGGTGATAATGTGACAGTAGTACGATATGATGATGGCTTTGTGATTGTGATGGTGATGGGTTGATGATTTAATGTTGTGGTGATGATGATGATGATGATGATTATGATGGTGTAGTAATGTGGTGATGATGTTGATAGCGGTAGTGTGCTGTAGCGATGTTCTGGTGATAATGTAGTGCTGGTGCTATATGGTGATGAGTTTATGGTGTTGATGGTGTAGTGTACTGATGATGATGTAGAGTGATGTGATGACAGTGTAGTGTAATGACGATGTGATGGAAATGTAGTGATGTGCGTGGTACGATGAAGGTGTGTAGGTAATGGTGTATTGATGATATGGTAATGGTGTCATAGTGATGGGATATGGTGAAGGTGTAGTGATGGCTAGTGTAATATGGACTGCAGCCAGCACTACCTACCCTTCATAACCTTCTCAATTTTTAGCTGTGGTGTAGTGTGACCAGGCTGATGGTGTGATGATGATGTGATGCTGTAGTGATTGTGGAGTGATGGTGTGATGATAATGTGGTGATAGTGTGGTGTTACTGTAGTTATGGTGAACTGATGATGTGATAATGTAGTGATGGTGCGATGGTGTAGTGATTGTGTAGTGATGGTGTGGTGATAGTGTAGTGATGGTAATGTAGTGATGGTGTGATGATGGTGTTGTGATTGTCTGGCGATGGTGTAGTGATGATATGATACAGTAATGGTGTAATGAGCACGTGATGTAGTGATGATGTGGTGATGTGTATTGATGGTGTGTCAATGTGATGTGTGATGATAGAATTTAGTGATGGTATAGTGAGGATGGAGTGCTGTATAGCATGGGAAGAATCACAACATCCACCACCATCTCACACGCTTCCCAATTCTGACGTGGTGTGTTGAGGTATGCTGCATCACTGAATTCTTCACCACATGCACTGTTGGTCGTGGCTGTCGTCTCATTTCTTACACCTCCACGACACCACTGCAACACAGCATGGATAGATGGAGGTGGTCTTGTCAGCAAAACGAATCACAATAAGAACTGCATTTTTTCCAACTACAGGTAGGGTGTGGAAACTTGCCCGAGATATAGTCCTTTCTCCTTTACCTATCACAGATTTGTGTCCCTTTTTGGCTTATTTTACGTAGCTCAGTGGCAGAATTAGACAGTACTATGACTCTACACATTTTCCATATCAGTTCTTCGAGACAAATATTTTGTTGTTAATCTTTTGTTTTAAGTCAGTATTCAGGATGTAGAGTTGGCAATTTGAGGCCAAGTTCGAGTAAAATGGGTATAGTTGGGATTTCAATAGGGTAGTCCCATAGGGCAATGGGTGTAGGAGGGCCCATGCATAGGGTACCATAGTCCAGGCCATTTAGCCGGTAGAAGACCACAGTACATGTCTTGTAGCATTTCCTTGACATAAAGACCTTCGGCCACTCCTTGCATTTGTAACGTGTAATATCTTGTCCTTCCATATATATTTGTTCGGTCAGTTAAGTAACTGAATGTGAGTTTCGAAGGTTACGTGGTCAAATTCACAGATAACGTTTTTTTTTCTTTCCCCGCTGAGTATAGCTTGCAGAGTTTATTCATTTGCAAGCCCCCCCCCCTCGTCTCTCTCTCTCTCTCTCTCTCTCTCTCTCTCTCTCTCTCTCTTTCTCTCTCTCTCTCTCTCTCTCTCTCTCTCTCTCTCTCTCTCTCTCTCTCTCTCTCTCTCTCTCTCTTTCTCTCTCTCTCTCTCTCTCTCTCTCTCTCTCTCTCTCTCTCTCTCTCACACACACACACAC
>NC_136991.1:39113841-39223841 GCF_032717465.1 Coenobita brevimanus
CTGCTCACTTTTTTTCTCTTCTCCACAAGTAATCTACCATTTTTATCTTTCACTTCCTAACTTCTTTGTCACCCTGTCTAACTGTCTTTACATCTTTCGAAAAACTTTTCTTACATTCTCTCCACTTTACACTCAAATTCCTTCCAAATTTCTCATCCACTCTACTCATACTCTCTCTTACTAATCTTTTCACCTCTGTCATCCTTTCTATATATAACTCTCTCTTCCCTCTCTCAACTTCTTCCACGCCCCTGTTTCTCATCCACTAACTACATGCTTTCTTCTTTTGTGTCACAGCCTGTCTCACCTCTTCATTCCACCATGCTGTTCCTTGTACCCCCTTTCGTCTTCTCTTCACCCCACACACCACCTCACATGCTGCACATATTTCTTCTGTGAATATCTTGCACACAGTTTCCACATCCCTCATCTGTTCCAATCCATATTTACCCAATTGCTCCTCCACTTCTATCTACCGGTATATTCTGCCCTTTTTTTTTTCATCTTCTTGTAACCTTTCCATCCTCCTTGCATATACTACTTCCTCCTGTCCTTTCCTTCTATTTTTCCATTTCACTTGGACCTTGACTCTCACCACCACCAAGTGGTGGTCAGAAAGTCCAGTCCCCCCAACCTCTGGATGCTCTTGCATCCATTACACACCTTCTCATCCTTTCATCCACACACACATAATCAGTCATTTCCTTCCGTTCATTCTGTTCACCACCCATCCTTCTCATCACTCGCCACGTATACCTATGGATCATTTTGTGCCAGAAGAGGGTACTGGCTATCAGCAATCCCCTCCCGACAGAAATGTCCACGAAAGCACTGCCATTCTTATCTATCTCAGCAGGCACACTCCACTTACCAACTACTCCATCCATCTTCACATTCCCTACTTTACCAGTCATATCGCCAATCAAAAACACTCTCTCACTCCTTTCAAACTTTTCCATGCACGCGTCCACATTAGTCCAGAACTCTTCTCTCTGCTTGCACGATCTTGCGTTGGCGCATGCACGCACACAATCGCCCACATTTGTAGTCCAACTTTCAATCTTACCCACACAATCCTCGAGCCAACTGATCCATACATTCTTATATTCTCCTTCCATCTGTTACTCACAACAATACCCACTCCTTCTTTTGCCCTCTCATTCTCACCTACCCCCACGCCTATACCCCATCCATACTACCATTCTCTCACTCTCACCTCCCCATATAGTTTCATTTAATCCACATGCATCCACTTTCGCACATTCAAGCATCTGGACAATTCCTCTTTCTTTCACCTTATCGTTTGCACCCCATACATTCCATGTAGCCATCCATACCATATCCTTTGTTTGGTCCTTAGTCGTCACCTTTGGTCAGTCCTGGTCCTAGGCTTCTTGTTCGTATTTTTAGTTAGTTGTTTTCCGGGGAGGGGCACTAACCCTCCGCCAACCCATTTGTTGCCACGTAGGTAACACGTGTTGGTTGGTTATAAGTTTACCACCCAGTGCTGTAAATACTTTCCTGGTTTACAGGAAATCATTTGGCTTGCCACTCAGTGAAAACCTACCCTAAAAAAACAGATTACCACTTCACTAAGTGGGCGGATGATAGGCACCACCACCTACAAAATATGTGCAAAAGGTCAAAGGTTAAGGTCACAGGGAAAGGTCAACAAAAACTTTTTATCCGATTTTGAGTAAACTTTGTGGATTGGTTGCACCAAGACCAAGGGAATCTTTAGGCCATGTATTGCACATTAGGACACAATAGAAGAATTTGGTTTTGAGAGTAATCGTTCACAGGTTAAGGATACGGGGAAAGTTCAAAAGCTAAAGTTACAGGACAAAGTCAACTCAAACAGCTTTGACCTGACGAGATCCAGGCTTGGTGGGAGGGATAAGGGTCAGGAAAGAACGAAGGAATTAAGTTTTGAGAAGAATCATTCAAAACTCACGATCACAGGGCAAGTTTAAAGTTCGATCCATGTATCTGTGTGTGAACAGAATAACAGTTTTGATCTTATTTGGATTAATCTTGGCCGCTGGACTGAGGGCAGAGTTGTTAGAAGTACCCCACTTTGCCACTTAAGGTTGTTATTTCATATACAATATTTTACAGAAGTTAAATTTGTACTATCATGAGGTGAATGCACCCGATTGAAACAAAAAGAATATCTTTTTTCAGAAGTACTCAAGAGCTGAAAGTAAAAACCACTACTAACTAACCACTAACTTCTCATTCAACTCCAGGCTGCTGTATAAAAAGCTTCCAGTATACCCGCGCTCGTTTTGTGTGTGTGTGTGTGTGTGTGTGTGTGTGTGTGTGTGTGTGTGTGTGTGTGTGTGTGTGTGTGTGTTTAAACAATGGAGCTCATTTTAAAAACCAAAATTGGTCCAAAAGTTGAGGGATAGTCAAGGAGTAGACCTATTGTTTAAAACAATAGGTCAGTAGCCATGGCCACAGGACTAGGTCAGAGATTGACGTAGCAGAGTCAACTTTAACAGTTTTTATCCGATTCAGTCCAAACTTGGAGGAAGATTTGATGGTAAGGCAAGAAAGAAATGAGTCGCTTTTTAGAATAATTAGTCAGAGGTCAGGGTCACAGGGCAAGGTTAAATTTCGACTTCTGCCTATCTGGTGTGAACAAAATAACTAAAACAGTTTTAACAGGATCTGAATCACTCTTGGTGGAAGAGTCTATAATAAGCCAAGAGGTTGATTATTTTTTGGAGCAATAGGTAAGGCAACAGGTTAAAGGTGAAGGTCACAAGACACGGTTATCGTAAGTAGTTTTTATCCAAAGCAATTTCTATGCAAAGGGATTGCATAAAAGTGTTTAATGTTCACATTAACGTATGAGTGTGGTATCTGTTATGACAAGAGAAAAAAAAGTCAGGAGTAAGAGCAGTGGAAATGAAGGATTAAAGAACGTATGCGTAGTGCGTAAGTTAGACTGGACTGCTGTAAATAAGCAATACTGTGATCAGTGAAGCATGTGGAGTAAGGAAGTCTGTTGACAACAGGCTGAAGATGGTGCGGTCAGATGGTATGGCAATTTGAGAAAAGATATTAACAGGTTTATTGTCGGATTGACTCAATCTGGTAGGTAATGATGTCGATTAGGTGTGCAAAATTATTAGGGAGTAAGTTGGTTGTCGGATTGCCTCAGTCTGGTAGGTAATGTGAATGGCATCTTAAGAAAAAAGCGCCGATCGTCATGCCTGTAAATTGATATCAGCATTTCAGAGGCTCGTGTGACAGGTGAATAGGTGTGACCCGTTGCACCAGGGATGTTGTTAATTAGTTCTCCCTCTGTCATGATTTTCTCTTTTCTTTCTTTACCCCACCCTTAGTGAGAAATAGAGGTCAGGCTGATGATGATCGTGATGATGATGAAGTAAGACAGACCTGGTGGCGCTGATACAGTGCCGATATCAATGCACATGAAGCAACGCACATGATAGCCACAGACATGAAGAACTATTTGTAAAAAGTCAATATCCATGTTTGCATTGTTTTATGCTGTCATTGGCCACGAACCATAGAGTCACTATCATTATTTGATATAACAAGTACTTTGTAGTTAATTTTCAAAAGTTTTGGAGTAAAAGTACTTCAAAACCATACTTAAGCTAAAGTAATGAAAGAAATGTGTACGTTTTATAAAGTCGATATACTAAAAAAATTACTTGAGTACGGTACTCAAATAAATTTACTTCGTTACATCACAACTCCGGATGAGGGTCACCCATTGGGTTGACCTGTACCTGTTTTTTTAGGCCAGTGGGCCAAAGGACTACTTAACAAAGTGAGTGTAACTACCAGTTTTTATCCGATTCAGACTAAACTTTGTGGAAGGGTTCAGGTTGAAACAAAGGAAGAGACGTTCGATTTTTAGAACAGTTAGTGAAATTCAAAGTCACAGGGAAAGGTCAAAGATCCAGATCACTGGCCAGTAAAACAGTATTGAAGGGTTTAAAGTTAGGCAAGAAGTAAATTTTTCGAATCTGACAGTAATCAGTCCAAGATAAGGTCACAGGGCGAAGACAAATATTTAGACCCTGGACCACTTGGTGGACGCTGGGTGCTCTTTCTATAGATTATTATTATTTAATCACTAGGTTGGCGGGAATGAGTCTTGTGTCGAAAGCAATCATTTTTTCCTGGCTGAATAATTCCCTCAGTCAGCGATTCCTCTTGGATCCCGGCGGATGTTACTTCATCTAAATTTTATGAAGGTAATTTTCTCCCTTGTTTGTCTATTTGCTTGCTCGTTCAGCTGGGCTGGGGCTCTCATTTACGATGCATTGGTTATTATGGACGCTGTTTACACCTTCAGCACTCTCGTTATCTAGATGTGCATTCTCTAGGCGATTTTGAATACTGTTTTTGTCATTTTTTCCCCAAACACTAGATGACGAGTATATAGTGTTTCTGCATGCATGACGCACCTTCATCAACATCGCGTTCACCATCATCATCATCATCATCATGTCTGTCTTCATCATCATCATCATCATCATCATCATCATCATCATCATCCTCTTGTCAACTGTCTTCATCATCATCGTCGTCGTTGTCTTTCATTTTTATCTCTGTCTTCATCATCATCATTGGTTATTACGGAGTTTGCTTACATTGCGAAGGATGTTGTTTGCCTGCTGCCATCGTATATGCAGTCACGAGATTTTGCCATGCACTTAAATGTTGCTATGTGATGTGTTCATACAGTGGCTGATCTCGTTGTTACAGTAATCATTCAGCAACATTATCATACATCTATGTTTTCACCATCATCATCATCATCATCATCATTATCAATATCATCATCATCGTCGTCACAAATTTCCATCTCCTTCCACTTCATCATCATCATCATCATCATCATAATTTATTTCCATCTTCTTCCTCTTCCCTATCAACTCCACCACCGCTTGTCATCATCATCATCATCATCTCTATCTTCCCCTTCATCATCAAGTGTCGTTACGGAGCCTGTTTAGCCTACATATCAGGTCATTAACATTCCTGTACCGTCTCAGAAGGTTACACTGAGCTGATCCATGGGTGAAAACACATTAACTGCAAGCTTACCATAACATAACATACAATAAACAGAATGTCACTAATTTCCGTATGGTTTCCTTGTCAGAATTAACCTTCAACATGATTACGATTTTTTCTTTTACTTAATTATTGGTCCTTCTAAACGATTTTATTCAGCTAAGAAGACCCCCTGATGGTTAATTAATAACGGCTCTTTCCCCTCCCTCTGGTCGAAAAATGTATCCAAAGCAGAATAAAATCGTGAGGAAATGGAAACGATAAAATAAAAATGACGTCCTCGGCCTGAAAGGGTCGAGAAACCTGATTGTTCTGAATTGTTTTTTAAAACTTAGTGTATAATTCAGAAATATACGGATACTCCCCAACTACTATCCGTCTGATACACTGCAAGTAAGGAATAACAGAGTATAAACAGAGAGGAAGATAGCATACATGATGAAAAGTGAAAATGAAAAGGAAAAGGAAACTGTAAAAGAGGAATACTGGAAAATGAACAAGAGATGAGACCATGAAAGAAACTAGAAAGCTCTCAGAGAACGCATACCTCCGCCGATGCCATTGCCATTAAAAAGGATCCGGATTAGGATCCGTGGATATAGGATCCCGATCCGGATCCGCCCCATAATTTAAATAATTCTCTCTGGGTCCATGGCCCACCTTTCCACAAAATTTCATTGAAATTCATTGTGAATTGAGAACTTTTGGAGATATTGTGCGGGATGCTTCGGACCCGGATCCGGATCCGCCCCCAAATTTAATCGTTTCTTCCTTGGCCCATGGCCCACCCTTCCATATAATTTCATCAAAATCCGTTCACAACTTCTAAAATAATGCCCGCAAACAGGCAGACAAGCAAACAAACATACATACAGACAAACCAACGCCGACAAGAACATAACCTCCTTGGCGGAGGTTGCATAGGCTACTTCCGCTAATGCCACTGCCATTAAACAGGATCCGGATCCGCCCCAAATTTAATCAATTCTTTCTTGGTCCAGGGCCCACGTTTCCACAAATTTCATTGAAATTCACTGCGAACTTTTGGAGATGCTGTGCGGTAGGATCCGGATCCGGATCCGGATCCATCCCCAAAATTAAAGAATTCTTTCATGGCCTATGACCCAACCTTCGACAAAACTTCACTGAAATTCATGCGGAACTTTTGGAGATAGTGTGCAGTAGGATCAGGATCAGGATCAGGATCCTTCCCAAAATTTAATCGATTCATTCTTGGGCCATAGTTCACCCTTTCACAAAATTTCATTGAAACGCATTGAGATCTTCTGGAGATATGGCGTGAACAAACAAACAAAAAGTTCTGGATCACAACCAAAATCTAATCGATTGTTCACTGGGCCATACCCTACCCTTCCAAAAAATATCAGCAACATCCAATCATAACTTTTTAAGTACACCTGCTAACAGGTAGACGGACAAATAGGCAAACCAACCAACGCGGACAGAAACATGTACCCCGTGGCGGAGGTAAATAAGAGGAATAAGTTAAAGACGGGGAATTAATGGAATGGTAAAATAGGAAGAAAAAACAGAAGAAAAATAAAAGAACTTACAAGAGAATATATATGAAAATATGTATTAGGTAGGAGAAGCATTATCCTTCCTGCGACCCACTCTTAGCTGAATGATCTTGTCTGGAATACAATACAAGATTTACCTCGATGAATGCGAGAGTTGTTTTTGATTCACTTCCCAGAAGGAAACACACAGAACAAATGTGATTATACCCACGGTTTACGGATTAAGATGGACTGAGAACTGTAAACTCTTGTACGGACTACTAAAGTATTTAAGAGCTTTTGGAAATGTTTGGATTATTTAATTCAGGCTGGAAGTTTGGAGGGGATGAAAGACCCAACCAAGAAACTTTGCTGCCTCTTAACCTCTTCAATCTGGTGACATGTTTTGTGATATGCAGATTGGACTGTAAAAAGAGCATCACCAAAAACTCGCTTAAAGTTATCTTCTGTTGCGGGGACGGCCCAGTCTGATGATGTGGGCGCGGTTGTGGTGGTGGGAGAGAGAAATGAATAAACACTGATATCGCTAACTAAGCCGTCCACATAACGCGCGAGAAAGCATGTGGCGGAGTGGACGAGGGACGTTGTATATGGACCACCCTGTATTGTTGCCACATCCGGATGATTTTGTTCAGCTTTAGAGAGATATCTCGGAGTGAAATGGTATATATCTTACCTCTCTAGCTTGAAAAATTTCACCTGGGCTAAGTAAGTTCGTCTGGTCGAGCAAAATGAAAAGTACCTTATGCGACTGAAGGCGTTTAATAATTATTCAGGAATAGTTTAGTGGGTGTTTTCGTGGGTGTTTTCGTATAGTCGTCTTATGGTGGGGACAACTTAGGTACTATCTTCAAACTAACACCATACGATTTTATTACACTGAAAGTGAGCCAAAGGAACCTATGAGTTAGCACTATGGGTCTGGATAACTTAAGTAATTATTCAAGTTAACGTTATGCGAGTCAGTTGGGAGTGAATCATAAGATCTTGAATGTTATTATTTTCATCATTAATTCTTATGGTTAGGGAAACTCTAATGTAGTGTTTTATTCCAACTGCAGGTAGGCGGTTTCATTCAGCTGAGTTATTAGTGTCCCTGTTAATACTGTTATCATTAACTCCCGTATGTTGGCCCAACTTTTGTATTCTCTTGCAGCAAACAATGTACAAATTACATCAGCTAAGAATGTGATAAAACCTTGAATGGTAATATTGTCACTATTGTCTTTCTTATGGTCGGGAGAAACCTGATATTTGCCTAAAACTAACGTCTTAGGATTTTATTCAGCTGCGTATAAGTACAGGGACCTCACTTAATGCTGGTAACATTAACCTCGTTATATCGGTACATACAGTAGCCCATTGCAGCTAACGCCTTAAGATTTTATTCGGCAGAAATTGAGTTATATGAAACCGAGTGCTAATACTGTACCATTAACCCTAATATGGTTGCGATAACTCTAGTACTCTGTTTCAGCTTCCGCTGGGTAATCTTACTCAACGTAGGAAAGGCCTTTCGCACTGAGGCAGCTATTGATGGCCATAGAACACTTTCATTTCGATATTTCTTTCGTACGATGAATAAAATCGTTGGGATGCAGCAAGAATAAACTAGGTCAAAAGCTCTCAGCGAACACAGCACGCCTAGCTGGAAGCTTGATCTTGACCCGTGATCCTGACCCCATATCGATCTGCACCACAGTCACATCACTTTTCAGACATGTACACAGTATAGGTGCCAGTTATTCTTGGGATATTTTGTTAAGATACATACATGGATACATAAATGTGTGCACAGAAACGAATCCTATCGTAATACCCTACAATTTCGCCATCGAGAATGAAAAAAAAAAAGTTGTAGTGTATAAGGCTGCTCTTTACAGTGTTGCTTGAAATATCCGTGCGTGCAGTCAAAGGCAATTGAAACGTATGGAAGTTTTGGGGTTGGCAATTGTTTGCACTGGCGTAGCATTCATTACGAGTACAGTACATTTTTTTTTAATGGTCCTTTGAGAATGTCGTGGAATTTCCTGGTTGCCAAGAGAATATTATTGGAATACAAATTGTCCTAAGAAAACAGCCCTGAATTCCTTGGTTGCAGATGGAAAGTTGTAGGAATTTCAGGCCCGCCCCAAGAATGTTATGGAAATTTTAAACTGTCGCCGAGAATATTGTGGAGGCGAAGGACCGGACCCACACTCACACGCGGCCTCTCCCACCACCAGGTCCATTTCAATTTCCTCTCTATTGTCAGACGGCTAGGTTTATCCGGGAGGCTGAGTGGGCGATCTCTCTATCTCTACCCCACCATCCTAAGGCTCTTTTCATTTCGACTTCCCCCTCTCCTCTTCACAATAAATCACTTACCGGGACGGATGTGTCAGCGACTTGGAGAATTGTGTCGATGAGCTTGTTCTCTCCTCTGTAGGCCTATACTGGAGAATTCCAACACGTCACATTCAGGTCAACAGAGTGTAACCAGTTCTTATTGTTAATGTAATGGATCATGTATTTTGCAGTCTGATGTGATAGTACATCGGTGCAGACGAACATTGCTGCTATTCATAAATACACTGGATTAAGAATGCAACGATACTATAAATTCCTGAATAATATCTTACGAGGTGATCAGGAGAATTTCAGTCATCTCTTGTGCGTGTGAAACATGCTTGAGGATCATCTGATCGTGGAGTTTTGCTAAGTTTCCTAACTTTCCCGCACTATTGCAGCGAGTATAGATAATAATAAGATACAAGAATAATCTGATGGCGACACAGTCTCTATCTATCTGTCTATCTATTGCCAGACGCCTCAATCCCGTTCGGGATGGCCACAAACAAATCGCCTCCACGTGGCCCTGTCCCCCGCCAATTCACTGCCCTGCTCACAACTCACACCCTCCTCTCTCATATATCTCTCCACCCCATCCCTCCATCTCATCCTCGGCCTCCCCCTCCCTCTCCCCCCTTCCACCTCACTCACATACACTCTCTTCGTCAGTCTTTCACCCTCCATCCTCTCCACATGGCCAAACCACCTCCGTGTATTCATCCTAACGCTTCCTATCACATCCACATCCACACCACAACGCTCCTTTATATCCTCATTTGTCAGCCTCTCTCTCCACGTGACTCCACAGGCTCCTCTTAAATAACTCATTTCCACTGCTATCACTCTTGACTTGTGTCCTTCCAACAACGTCCAAGTTTCACTTCCATACGTTAGAGTTGGTATCATAATACTGTCATGTAGTAACTTTTTCACTTCCATGTTCACTTCCCTATTTCGTATCACTGCTTTCAAGGAACCAGCAACCTTTTTTCCCTGCTGTACCCTTTCAAGCACTTCACCCTCCAAACCTCCATCCTTACTCATCACACTACCCAAGTACTTAAACGTACTCACATTTTCCAATTCCTCACCATCCAACCTCGCTGTATATTCACTGACTTAACCTCTCTCAAAGACCATCACTTTACTCTTCCCTACATTCACCTTTAGATTCCGTTTCTTACACACTCTCCCAAACTCATCCACCAAGCCTTGCAGCTCCCCTTCGTCTTCACTCAACAACACAGTATCATCTGCAAACAACAGTACAGGGAGTTTCCAAACACTACCCTCTCTCACCAGGGCCACTCCAACATCCACTACCCTACCTTGTACCTCTTTCATTTCCCCATCCATGTACAGATTGAACAACCATGGAGACATGACACATCCATGTTTCAACCCAACCTTCAAAGAGAAAAATTCACTCAGTTCACCATCCACACGCACTGCAGCCTTAGCACCATCATACATACTCTTCACAGCATTCAACAACTTCCCATCTACTCCATATATTCGTATTACTTTCCACAATCCTTGTGTATCCACCCTGTCATATGCTTTCTCCAAATCCATGAAAGCTGCATACAACTTCTTTCCCTTCTTTAGAAACTTTTCCACTAAGGATCTAAGAATGAATATCTGATCTACACAACCTCTTCCCTTCCTAAAGCCTCCCTGTTCTTCTCCAACTAATTCCTCTGTTCTTTCTCTAACTCTGTCAATAAGTATCCTACCATACACTTTTCCTATTATACTAAGAAGACAAATGCCCCTGTGATTACCACACACTTCTTTTTCCCCTTTTCCTTTGTACAAGGGAATAATTATACCTGACTTCCAATCCTCCGGGACTCTACCCTCCTCCCAGGCCAATCTGCACATCTTCCACATCCACTCCACTACTGTCTCTCCCCAGTGCTTCAGCATTTCGCCACACACTCCATCAATTCCTGGGGCTTTCCCCAACTTAACTTTCTTCATTGCTTTCACAACTTCTATCTTACTGATTTCCTCCTGTCTTCTCACCTCCCTCCTTCTCCCGGCCATTCCCTAGCCACTTATACTCGCATTGCTTCCGTCCTCTATGTTCAGCAATTCCTTAAAGTGTTTTCTCCATCTGCTCACTTTTTCTCCCTTCTCCACTAGTAATCTACCATTTTTATCTTTCACTTCCCTGCTAACTTCACTTCCACCCTGTCTTACTCTCTTCACCTCTTTCCAGAACATTTTCTTACAGTCCCTCCACTTTACACTCAGATTCCTTCCAAATTCCTCATCCACTCTCTTCTTACTCTCTTACTAATCTTTTCATCTCTCTCTTCCTTTCTACATATAATTCTCTCTTCCACCGCTCTACTTCTTCCACGCCCCTATTTCTCATCCATTCATTGTATGCTTTCTTCTTTTGTGCCACAGCCTGTCTCACCTCTTCATTTCCACCACGCTGTTCCTTGCACCCCCTCCGTCTTCTCTTCATCCCACACACCACATCACATGCTGCACATATTTCTTTAGTGATTATCCTGCACACACCTTCCACGTCCCCCATCTGCTTCATTTCATATTTGGCCAATCGTTCCTCCACAGTCTCTACTTCATGTGAAACTGGCATGGATAATGCATGAGATGTATGACTGACTGAATAATTACTCAAATAACTCTTTCTAAATATTGTCAAAATTTTCTGGTCAGTTGACTGAACGATGTCACTGGTGTACTTTGGAACCTTGTGGTGGTGTTTTATATGCGAAAATCCCTCGAGAGAACTCAGTGTAGCATGAAAATAAAATTTGCTCTTGGGAAGGGTCAAATATCGCGTGTACTCCCAACCTAGGGATTCTCACACTACTTTCGATGTATAGTGTTACAAGCAGACCGTAATTAGAGGGAGATAGTGGCCAAGTGGGTAGAGACGTGATGTGCTGTCTGAAAGGACTCGAGTTTGATCTCAGGCTGGGGTATGAAACAGCCTGATTATATAAATGTCATTTAAATGCCCTTTTAGAGGAGGACTGTTGGCATTAGGGAAATAGAATAATATTGATCTGATGCTGTTAAGTTCCCTCTGCTACTGACTGGTGACGGGTGTGGAAAAAATACAACACATAGTCTGAGGCAGCCGAGGCAACCCGGAAGACTGCAGATGTCTGCAGAACTGGTAGTATAAGAAGATATATGTGGAACTGAGAGAAGTATTAGTAGGACGGAAAGTGATCATTCATTTAATGCAGGTGAGAACGAACATAATGAAATCGTGATTCAAAAAACGTGTCAGACCCTAAAGAACATTTGCAAAATTTAGCCTTAATTACAAGCGCGCGCGCGCGTGCTCCCTCAATAATGTATCGAGAAATATAGGAACTAGAAATGCGTTAGGGTATGGCGGCCTACATCTCCAAAACAGTATCAGTAAAATCGAGAATAAACTCTTGCCCCAGACTGAATGCAAGTGTGTAAAAACACAGTGTGGTCAAAGAGTGCATAGTCAGAGCTGAGATATATAAGTCATTGTCATAAAAACATTCCTAGAGACCCGAGTTTGTTTAGGACTGTACGACGTCCAGGGAAACCATGGGCAACGTTTAACTCCTGCATTACGATGACGTCCTCTTGGACTAGATCTGGTATGATGACAGGATTATTCACATTAAGGTAGGTCTCTCGGAGTAAAGGGGCTAACAGGTAAATAGGTGGAGCGGCAGGTATATCCAAGGTGGTTCATATACGCTCCTCTTCCAGTTCGTTAGGTGCTTTATGATGTGTTGTGGGGGACGGCTAAGTCAGCGATATCATTGTTTAACTTATATCCTTAATTAATTTCATACTCCCACTGCTACATCCACTCCCACATCAGTAGACTAAACCGTTCCCGCAATACGTAAGATATCAGGTGAGTCTCTTTTGGGGAGCTATTTACGAACCACCTTATATTATTAATCAGAACACAGAGTACGGGGAATAATGATGTGACACAAGAATAATACATTCGTTTATTCCGGAACAGGTTATATTCATTTCAGTATTCCGAAAGATTTTAAAAATATCATCGGATAGTGGAACAGGGGGATGAAGAGAGTAATTAGGGAGCTCTGGATCAAAATAAAGCCGAGGGGAGGGAAAGGAGGGGGAGGGGGAGGGGCAGAGGGAGGGGAATGAAGGGGATGAGGAGGGAGAGAGAGAGAGAGAGAGAGAGAGAGAGAGAGAGAGAGGAGGAGGAGGAGGAGGGAAGGGGATCAGAGCACTGTCAGTCGTATCAGGGGATTGAGCATTATTGGAAAATAATAGATGCTAATGGAAAATAATAGAGGGAGGGAGCGCGTGATGTGGGACCCAGAGGAAGCGGAGCAAAGATGGATCGTAGGAAAAGGTTATATGATGCCTGACACAATCTGGGAAGACATACGGGAACATATGTACCCTACGTCCTCGTCATATGTCTCCGTTTACTGACCATCAAAAGTCCTTTAATGGATAACGTATTTTTGGCTTTATTCGTGTTGCTCCCGGATAATTCTCTTCAGTTTAGGAGAGGATTTTCCAGATGGAGGAGTTATATATAGTTTATATAATTCCGTTCCATTATTCAGACCATTTGTAAGTCTATTATTAATTAGTACCCGAGTAATCATTAGCAGCTGTTTTAGAGAAATTATGATGCTTATCACAGCACTGACGAGAGAGAGAGAGAGAGAGAGAGAGAGAGAGAGAGAGAGAGAGAGAGAGAGGGGAACTGTCCCCTGAAAGAGGGGATATGGAACTACCATGTAGAATACGGCCATTTTGGAACTAATAGATAATTTTTAAAAGGCATTGTTTGAAGAGAGTAAGTGGTTGGTTCCAACTCTTCCCATCACATTTACACCTTTTCCGTTTACCTTAGGTACGGTGGACAAAGATAGGTAATGAAATAATATGATATTCTAGGTCGAACTTGTATTTGCTGGACCCACCAGGGGCATGATTATAAACGGCTTTGTCTCTGAGTCACTCATATTAACATGAATGTGTGCTCGTTTTAACTTAGGCCACCCGGCCCTGTGCCGCACCACCAGTGCAGTCAACATTGCCGTACAGCAATACTTGATCTGTCATGTGTACATCGTGCTCAAAGCCTCCATGTATATAAAAATGTTATATATATATATATATATATATATATATATATATATATATATATATATATATATATATATATATATATATATAGATAGATAGATGTATATATATACATATATATAGATAGATAGATAGATAGATAGACAGATAGATGTATATATATATACTCTGAAATTCTGACACAAATACAGTGAGGTCAACAGCCTATATATCCAGGCTATATTATCAGTAACGAACACAATACTCATGATTAAGTAGGATTTCCTGATTTCCTGGTTCCCATTAGTTGGCCACTACAATGGACTCCCTTTCCTCCTCCTCCTCCTCGTCGTCGTCTTTCAGCTTATTGGGAGCGTTTGTGATTACAATTATAGTCGCGGCGCGTGACTCTGAGGTTGTTGTTATCGTGTCCTGGCAACCTACCATTCAAAAGTGCGTCTGATTTCGTGTATACTATGAGACGCATGTGATTCATGTGTAATATGTTCGTGTATAATGATGTTCGTGTATAATGATATTCGAGTATAATATATTCGTGCATATTATACGCGTGCATAATAATATGATTCATGTATAACATATGAAATCGGACGCACTTTTGAATGGTAGGTTGCCAGGGTGCGATAATGGCAACCTCAAAGACGTGCGCCGCGACTATAAAAACTAGAAGAATTCAAAAACCCCGTTCGCGAAAAAGTATGGAGTAGCAGGAACAGGTTACTTAGAGAAGATGTTGTGTCACTTCGATGTCATTGTTAGCTAAGAAATGTCAGTTAAATTTTCCTGGAGTATAATGTTAGAAATGTTCCATATGTGAGGGTTAGAGTGACAGTATTAATTCTTTGGCTATTCTTTGGCATCTGTCACTCAGTCTGGGGTGAATAATAATTTCTGGAATCTGCATGACAAGAATACGAGGGAAGAGGCGACGTTGAGAGACTTAAGAATCTGGAAATAATAATAATATGAAGTGTCAGCAATATTTAAAGCTTACTTGCTACCACTCTTACATATCAGTATTTTCCCCCTGATAAATTTTTCCCCTGGAGGAGAACCACCAGGATATTAAAAGAAACTCCTACCCTTCATCCATTCACAAGCATTCTGTTCAGCTTAACACCGGACGATTTTGTTCAATTGCAGGTGGGAATTGCAGTCGGAGAATGTTAATGTTCTTACCATTAACCCTTTCATGAGTCGAATAACTAGTTTTCTACATCAGTTAACGCAAGACGATCTCATCTGTGTTACCGAGAAGAGGGTACGTGAGAACTAACTAGGCCTATGTATGGTGAAACAAACAACAATAGACATAACAGATATGCTGGAAGAGAATTTGACCCCGTAGGGCTAGTTTATTGGACACCCCTTCCTCATCCTGTGAGGAGGAGTTATCTCATTGAGATTCCTCCCAGCTAGTTGTATGAGTAACTTGGGCTAGAATTTACATGTTACTATAGTACACATAATTACAAAGATTATAAAATAAAAAGGACATATTGGCATAAGCGTTTGTGACAAATGGTAATGTGTATATATGCCCTACTTAATATATATATTTACACAATACATACAGCATATAGTGATGCTTCATAGGTATATAAATTTAAATTATGATTAGCGACAGACATTAAATTACAAAGTATTGCAATGACTATATATGTTACATGAGAGACAGTATGTCTAGATTAGTATACATGATGGAGTGTGACAGACATATTGACAAAAGGTAATGCGTATATATAGGCCTACGTAATATATATACTTACAATATATACAGCATATATTGATGCTGCATTGGTATTTACATTTAAATTACAAGCAGCGATAGACATCCAATACAAAAAATAGTAGCACTGACTATATAATTATATTACATGGGAAATAGTATATCTAGTTCAGTATACATGATGGAGCATACCTAGTGACAGACATATAGGAAAGCTTTATTTACGAGTTGAATTTATGAAGGAGAGAGATGGGAGCAGCGAGGGATTAATAGGGGGAAGAGGAAGGATTATTATAGCAGCACGAGGAGGTAATGGGGCGACGGTGTGAGATTTTAACAAGTAGGTGAGAAGCCCAGTGGCACCAGAGGGAAAGGGGGGAGCGGCAGGACAGTAATTGTGGGATTTAGAACAAAGGTGTGGAAAGAGAGAGAGAGAGAGAGAGAGAGAGAGAGAGAATAGGAAGGATTAGCAGCAGCATGAGGAGATTTTAACAAGTAGGTGAGAAGTCCTATGGCACCAGAGGGAAAGGAGGGAGCGGCAGGGCAGTAATTATGGGATTTAGAACAAAGGCGTGGAGAGAGAGAGAGAGAGAGAGAGAGAGAGAGAGAGAGAGAGAGAGAGAGAGAGAGAGACTGGGTAGGAGAGAAAGAGGGAGAAAGGAAGGATTAGCAGCAGCATGAGGAGATTTTAACAATTAGGTGAGACGTCCTATGGCACCAGAGGGAAAGGAGGGAGCGGCAGGGCAGTAATTATGGGATTTAGAACAAAGGCGTGGAGAAAGAGAGAGAGAGAGAGTAGGGGAGAGAAAGGATGGAAATGAGTGAGGTGCAGTAAGCAATTATGAGATTTAGAGGAGGAACCCACTGACAGGCTAAAAGATAACGACAAACACAGGTGTGGAAACTTGAAACGGAGGGAGAGTTAGCTGGACAGATAGTTAGACATAGATAGGTGGATAAATAGCGAGAGAGAGAGAGAGAGAGAGAGAGAGAGAGAGAGAGAGAGAAAATTATATTCCTCTTAGTATCTACAGTTACATTGGTGGAGCAAATCCTTTATGTTTTACAAGTATTTTAGATACAATATCGTTTTCCAACATATATTTTGCCTGTAGTTCAAGTGACAATAGTTGTGGGTTTCTGTATTCTAGCAAGTGTTCACACTCGAGAACATAATGGTGAAGTGTGTGTTTGTTTGGCTGATGACACACTCGACACTGTCTGGCCTCATCCTCCACCTGCCAACCAAGCTGCCAGGGATAGTCATAGCCTAGTCTGATCCTGGCATGCACAGAGTCAACCCGTCTACTCGTAATCTTTTTACCATACGTGTATGTCGTGGTTAAAGCAACCTTATTATAATAGTGTATAGACCTGCTGGTATTTTGTTGTATGGTTCTCATGTTAATGACCTCCTCTGTTTGTATAGCTTTTATCTGGGATTTTATTTGTCTAATGGAGAGTCCTAAATCATAATCGTGGGAAGCTAGCCTGGATGCTTCCTTGGCAAGTACATCAGCTCGGTCATTGCCTGGAATACCTACATGTGAGGGAATCCAGACAAACCTCACCCTGATGTTGTCCTCCCTAAGTGTGGCCACCATATTCTGTGTCCTGTTGGCAAGTTCGGACCAGGAGGGGTGCACACTGGACAGTGCTTGCAATGCAGCCATACTATCAGAGAAAATCACAGCGTCATTCCTCCTTGTACTGACTTGCTGCAATCCCACCTCAAGTGCAACTAGTTCTGCCTGAGTGGAAGAGGCCCAGTCATGTAGTTTAACTAAAGTCTCACTCTCATGGCAAAACCTACCCCCCCTCATTACAGTGACCGCTGCCCCGGCTTGTCCAGTTACAGTGTCAAGTGAGCCATCACAGTATATCTGGTCAGTATCAAGAGTAGTCAGCTCGTCAATGAGTCTCATGAAGTCAGCCTTGAGTTCAAAGGGGGATGAGTCAGATTTCCTGGCGGGTAGCTTTGTTATAATCATGTCGAGAGGTCTCACTTGCCAGGGTGGGAGTGGATGCGGACAGTGATGTTCATTGCGTACCTCCTCCAGTAACTGATAAATGTGTAGGCAGTTGGTGGTGATCTGAGGCCAATGCCTTCCCGAGTGGTTGCCATGGTGAAGCATGTTCTGTAAACTAACTTTTGGCCCTGTGTGTCTAATATCCCTCAGCACCCTAACACCCACAACGGTATTCATCTCTTTAATTCTGTCAGATATGGATGGAAGGCCTAATTCATGTGTGAGATTGGCTACTTTGACATTGGGAGGACATCCAAAAATGATCCTGGCTGCTTTGTTCTGAATAACTTCAAGTTTTTTTATTTTGGCATGTGGCAGACAAGCAAGTGCAGGTGCATGGTAATCAATGAAAGATCTAACGTAAGCAATGTACATTGTCCTCAAAATGGGTATTGATGCTCCCATACCTTTCCATGACATAACTCGGAGTGGCCTAAGTCTGGTTAAGCATGTAGTCATTACATGGTTAAATTCCGCATTTTTCCCTTTAGTGCTACCAACATAAACACCGAGGTATTTATAGTAATCTACCCTGTCCAGTGGATCGCCATGCAACAGCAGAGGCTTGTGTCTCTCACGTCCTTTTGTGATGGATTTTGTTTTCTCTGTTGAGATCACAAGGCCCAGTTCATCACATACCTCAGCGATGAGATTGAGAGAATTTTGCATACCCTTGTGACTGTTAGCCTGGATTAAGATGTCATCTGCGTAGCTGAGGCACGTGACTCCATTGGGAAGCTTAGTACTCACAATGACATTCATTAAGATATTGAACAATGTAGGGCTGATTACTCCACCCTGTGGCGTACCCATTTCAAGCTCACAAATATCAGACTTTTTCCCCTGATAAGTTACATAAGCTGTGCGCTGAGTTAAATAATTCCTAATCCATCCCAGCAGCTTTCCTTTAATGCCCATTTTTACTAGCTCATGCAAGATAACACTTCTATTGGCTCTATCAAAGGCCCCTTTCAAGTCGAGGAAAACTGAGAATTTTGCCTTAGAGTTGGTGAGGTATGATACTATGCAGGTTGTAGTACTTCTGCCCTTGATAAACCCATTTAGGTTAGGATGTAAGACATGACCTATTTTATGAATTAGGCGATTCAGTATTACTCTTTCAAGTGTCTTACTATAACAAGACGTTAAGGATATTGGTCTCTTAGAGTCACCATCTCCAGCTTTAGGGATAGGAATTATCATGGCACCTTTTCCACTGGGCAGGCAAATGACTTTCACGATAGCTTAGATTAAACATGTGTAAGAGAGGATTACCCTTAACTTTTTCTAACGCTTGTAGGATAGGATACGTCACACCATCTTCTCCAGGGGCGCTAGACTTACTGTGTTTCAATGCTCTTGTTAATTCGTAAGGTGTGATATCTATGCATGTGTCGTCTTGATGAGTTATTGCCTGTGTTACTTGATTGTGATAGTGTTCAAGCTTTGGACTTAATTTATGCTGTATTCGCAGTGGCAGGTTACTAAACTTAGAGGCTGAGGCCCAGTCCTCCATTAAAGACTGTGCATACTCTCTTGGTCGTGGATGTGCAACACTCTGGGTCCGAGTCCCTCTGGCAATATTAATGTGCTTCCATATTACTGCAGATGAAGTATCTCTGTGAATATTGCCAACGAACTCTAGCCAGTACCTCTCTCTTGCATTCTTCCTTGCTTCCCTAGCTTTCTCAGCACACCACTTTAAGTTGGTTAAATTATCATGAGATCTGTTCTCCCTCCAGCACTGCCTGGCTGCACGTAACAAGCTTTCCGTGAGCTGAACATGTCTGTCATGTTTGTACCATTGACGCCATGGATCTCTTCCTCTCACTTGAGTAGTCTTACCCTTTTTATGCTTCCTTAAAGTGGTGTGATTTAGCTGTCGCAATACATTTTCCGTGGCATTTGTAAAATCTGTAACAAAGGAATCCAGAGACTCAAACCCAGTGTAGCGGTCACACCATTTACCCATTTCCTCTATAAACATCTCTTTCTTATGGGCAGGAAGAGTTAACCTTTTTCTAGAGCCCCCAACTGTCCTTTTTTAACATCTAATGTAGTTAATAACGCGAAATGATCGGAACATAAATCAACTTGCTGAACTGAGCAAGTTCTGTCAGGTTCGTTAAAAAGACAAACATAGTCAAGCCTGCCACCTAGAAAGTGAGTAGGTTCTGCCTGTCCTACCAATCTTACATTACTACATGAGTTTAAATATTGATACCAGCGTTGTCCATTTGTACTTGATCGACCCCCTGATGATGAGAGATCCCTGTGGTGTGCATTAATGTCCCCCACCAACAGTGTTTGTTCTTCATATAAGAAATCAGGAAAATCATGAGGATCTAAGCTATTTTTTGGTACGTAAATATTTACCACATTAAGTTCATACTGGTCTAAATAGATTTTCAGAGTTATATTTTCAGAATCCCTTCCAAAGGATGGAGTTAACCTTGTGACGGGTATTGACTTTTTAATGTAAGTTATTAGTCCTCTGGCATTGTTATCCGTGCAGTTATGTATGAAAGGGACGTAATTCCCAAACCTGGGTTTGAATGAGTGGTTAACCCTGGTCTCCTGCAGGCATACAATATCCACATCATGTAGTAATGCAAAATACCAAGAGAGGAAATGAGATCTATTGGCGCGGCAAAAGGCGAAAACGAGTAATAGACTGGTGGAATGGCGATGTGCAAAACCAGAGATTTGGGGAAAAGTTTGATTGGGGATAAACTTAGATTGGAAGCTTAAAGACTAGGCGGACTGAACCCCGAAAAATAGAACTTGCACATTTCGCCCAAGCCACAACAACCGCAGCAACGAACCAAAACAAACAGTAAAACAAAAGAGCAGAGGCAGACCCAGGCCAACAATAAGAAGAGCGTGACTGAAACAAAAGGCAGTTAACAACAGACGAGTATGAATGAAAGGACTGGCATCATGGATACTGAGAATTTTACAAACAACTTGACAGCTAATTTATTTCCAGGCAAATAAGTGTGGCAGTTAATTAGGGTGGGCATGCTTAATGAGCGATTAATTTTACAAAAGCCATTCTTGTTTACTTCACATTAGCCCCGGGATACCGGAGGAAAAAAAAAAAAAGGAGTTGCAGGTTTCGGTAGTAAATTGGGTTACAAGGAAGGAAATTGGTAATTGTAGGTTCGGATAGAATAAAAAATGGGAACTTTGAGGTTCGGAAAGCAAAAAGACAGAGGCAGAAACTCGAAATAAAAGCAAAAGAGAGTAACAAAAAAAAAAAAAGAACATAGAAGCTTAATCAAGGGGGCGTCATAGATATTGTCAGGTGAATTCACAACAAATCGAAACCAAAACAAAAGGTAACAAACGAGGTCAAAACAAAAGGTGGCGTAACAAACGATTCAAGGGACTGGGTATTGTGTATCTGTCAACAACAACTAAATGGCTAATGAACGGCCTGGGTCATGAATGCAACGGTCAATTAGTGTGACCTCCATAACGACGCATCCATTTGCCTCTTGTCGTTCTTGGTTACGGAAGACCCGGGGGAATGGTAGGATGGAAGAGAAAATCAAGGACAAGAAGTCACTAGAACAGATAGAACCAGGCCAACAACAACAAACAGAAACAGAAACAAGAAAGTAAAAATGAGTCATAAAACACAATAAAACAAAACGACGGACACAACCAAGCCACCAAGAACAAAATGAAACGAAAACAATCAGTAAGCAAAAACGAGTCCCAAATCACAATAACACTGAAATAAGAGATGAAATTAAAACATATATAGCAAGGCCAAACAAAAGACAAAAGAAGGAGAGACAAAACCAGGATAATAATAATAATAACAAGGCAAGCTAACGAGACCCAAGAACAAGAAAAGTCAGTAAACAAAAGAAAAAAAATATGTGTAGTCTTCATGGACATTGTGAATCGGCCGAAAACAAATACGGCCAATTGACATCCGTGGTAATGAATGCAACAGTTAATTAGCGAGGCCCCCATAATGGACCAGTAATTTGCTTATTGCCACTCCTCTTAACCCAGCGTAAGCCACGGGAAGCTGTATGTTGGGAGAGAATTATAAATCTGGATTGAACATACAAATGGATATTGAGTAAAAACAGGGAGGAGAACTGAACAAGATGACAGAGTTAAAAGCAGGGACAGAGTAAACATGTGGATAAAATAATGAACTGAACCAGAATAAAAGATGATACAGTAACAAATAATATAATGGAATTAGAATAGAAAATGGGATAAAATAACAATTTGAGAATAAATTATAAAATTGGGAATAGAATACAAAATTGGGGATAGAATACAGAAACTTTCTCGTGCCTGTAAGTAAAGTTTCTTCGGAAGTATATTCTGCCATCACTGGCCTCAGTACTAAATAAGCATACAGTCCGAATGGAGTCTTGACTATTTCATTCAAGAACTGAGGTTCTATGGTGAATCCCTACATACAGAAGCAAGCTGTGTCGCCCTAATCATCATCCCACAGCTTTAATTTCTTGCATATTCAGCGTGTCTGTCCTAATTAGCCTACATGAAGATTCTTAGGTTATTTTCTTCTCAGCTCCTTTTTGACCGTCAGCATGGGTTGCCTCATGAAGGATCCACAGATGGTCTCACATTCCTCTCAGATTTTTCTTCATCCTCTTTTCGGGATGTCCGTGAAACATGTGTCATTGTATCTGATATATCAAAGGACGTAACGGAGAGTCTGGCACAAGTATTTCATTTTCCCACTTTCTCTCTTACTCGTAATCGTCGTGTGTCTGATTCTTACCTCTGGCCCTTCATTTCAAGTTTCCTTTCTCTGTGTTCTGTAGCTGCTGTTGTAGACGGTCACGTTTCTTCTAAAACTAACATTAGTGGTGTTCCTCCTCAGGATTAGTGGTGTTCCTCCGTTCAGAAGTTTTGCACGGCTTTTGATAAAATTTTGTGGAAGGATGGACCAAGGAATTAAATTTTGGGCCGGATCCGGATCTGGATCCGGAGTATTCCACGCAATATCTCACAAATTCCTCCATGAATTTCACAGAAATTTTGTGGTAAGGTGGACTCCTTTCGTCTTCTCTCTTCACTCTGTTCATCAGTGATCTTTTGAAAACATCAGCCTCTGTCTCTTCTTATGCTGATGGATCCTTCGTTTGCTTTTCCACCTACTTTTCACACTGTCCATAATGGCAGCTGCCTGAACAACATAGGATCTAGCCATGCCACACCTGAATTCTTACTGGGTAAATGAAGCTTTGTTATTTTTAGTGTATTAAAAATTCGATTCCACCAGCTTTCAACACACGGAAATCTATAAGAGTATCCCTTAATATTACACAGCACGCAAGTCGTTCATCATATAACCCCCGTGGTTTTCTTTCTCGCTCTCTCGGAAATTGTCATGGAAAGATGACATTACTTTGCCTGCAAAATCATCTACCCAGAAATTGGATGTTCTGCCGACTTTGTACCTTGACGTTATTCACCTCGTTGTGGTATATAAATTTCAAGTATGAGAAGGTTCACTGCAGTCTGTAAACTCCTCTAAACAGGGCTAAGTTAAAGATTGTTCTTCTCATCAGCTCCCCTCCTCTTGCAAACTCCTTTCAGCCTCTCTCTCTCTTTCTCTCTCTCTCTCTCTCTGCTATCATTATTTCTATGGCCACTACTCTTCTGAGTTGTCTGCTTGCATACCTTTCTCCATTAAGTCAAACACACAGCACACATCCGTTTGTTTTATCATATTAACGTAATAAGACCCTTTATTTACATTTGTGAGCCAATTATCGATCTACCTGAGCACACTGCCACTGAAACCATATACTGTACCTTTATTTTCTGAATGGTCCTTTACATGGGAAACTTGATCGGACCCTACCATCATCATCATCATCATATCATTATCATCATCATCATCATCATCATTTTCTTCCTCCTCCTCCTCCTCCTCCTCCTCCTCCTCCTCCTCCTCTTCCTCCTCCTCCTCCCAATCATTCAGCCTGCCTTCCTCTCCCGCCAAATGCCTCACTGGGGAACAATGTCTTTTCTCCGCGACCACTGTTTCCCCTCTCCCTATCTCACTTTCCCTCTCTCCCTATCTCACTATCTCTTTTCTCTCTTCCTCTCGAACAGTCTGCCTTCCTTGCACTCGATTTACTGTTCCCCTCCCCTCCTCCTCCTCCGCTTCCTTTCCTCCATTTCTACTTTTATTTCTTCCTTCCCTTCAGCTGTCTTTTCTTCCGTTCCTTTATTTTTACTTTACTAGATTCTCTCTCTCTCTCTCTCTCTCTCTCTCTCTCTCTCTCTCTCCCACGCTCGGTCGCTTGCTCGCACACACACACACACACACACACACACACACACACACACACACACACACACACACACACACACACACACACACACACACACACTCTCTTTCACTCTCTCTTCCTGGCATCCCCCACAAATACTTCTTCGTGTCTTCCTTGGTGGAGCTTAATTTGTTCATGCTTCCGACAAGGTCTTCCTTCCCCACCAAAAATTGTCTTCCTCTCTCTTACTTTATCTCTCCCACTCCTGTCCTTTCCACAGTTCAGTTGGCTCCGGAACTTCCTTCTTCCCGCCTCTTACTCTCTCTTAATATTTCTCATTCCAACTTATTCTTTCCCTTTCGCAAGTTATCCTCCTTTTTTTCCCCCTTTCACACATCACACTCATTCATTTTCATTTCCACTTCATCCCGTCTACTCACCCATAATCTTCCTTCTCCCCATTTCATTTTCTCCCACTCATTAATTGTATTCCTTCCTCCAACTCAAGTTTCCCCCTCTTTTTTTACTAACAAATCCTCCCTCCCTCACGATTTCCTCCTTATCTCCTCCACCTAACAACCTTTCCTTCCGCGTCATTTTTGTAAATGGTATTAACGAATGACTGTGTTGAAGGGAGCCTTAATTTCCTGATGGTACAAGTTATCAACGGACAATACTCATTTTACCCTAACGTGGCCTAAAATTGCCGCCTCTTCAACTTAAGTGCTGATTGCCATTAGATGACGATGCTAGTCACGAAGCGTTGCTATGTAGAGGATGTAGAGCCGTTGTACTGTCTATTTCTGGCACTGAGCTGCCTGAAATAAATTACAAAAGGACGAAAATGTGGGCCATGTTAAGATGAAGGAGGTATTGATGCACCTGTACTAAGTTAATTTAGAGTGATCATCGTATTTCCGTAATTGGACTTAAACTTTGCAAATATATTTGATTATTGGAAAATGTAATATAAGTATTATCAGTCAAAATGAAAAGACAGCTATATTATGAAAAAACAACAACAACACGAGGATGTAAGCTATGGAAAATATTTAAAAATGATGACAGCAAATAATTTAAAGCCAAGGCGACAGCGTACGGAGGCAGTAAAGAAAGACAAAGTAAATTTTATTCCTGGGTCTAGTATTTCGAGACAAAACAAAATATTTATTTCATCATATATAATTCCTTAGTACGCCAACATGTGATGTGTTGTGCTCAGTTCTGGTCATCGTGTAAGAAAATATATGGAGAAACTAGAGGGATAGCCTCGAGTGATGCCTAGATTTAGGAACAAAATATTATGTAGTACTGGTATTATGGCGAAGGTCTGACATCTAGGTATATTATATTTTCTGTAAGCATGATGTCAGTAATACTTACAATAGTTGATAAATACATCACAATAGATCGTACATATTGAACAGGTAATGGATAATCATTTTCATCATCATCATCATCATCATCATCATCATCAAATGTTGCTAATCAGAGACGCTGTAAAAATATGGTCGACTGCAGTACAGCACTAACATTCAAAAATCACCTGGATCAGTATCGAACTTCATATCCATCGCTAAACATTGGGGTTCACGGACGAATAGTAAGGAGAAAAAAAATTTTTTCTAGCATTTGTATCACAGGAGATGAAATAACAGTGCAGCGTACTTATACATCCAACATACAGATACTTCTCATGAACAGATTACGAGAGTGTATTATGTTTCATTCGTTCTTTGCTATAAAATTTCCGCGGCTTTTGCATTCTTATTGGAGCCTTCGTTGCTTTTCCTGCCGGCTTCAGTCCAAAGGCTTAGTGGGTGACTTCTTGAATGTCTACATGTTCGTTTTTGCTCTTAGGATAGATGTGATATTCGTAGTGAAATATACAACAAATAACTTTTAAATGCTAATCATGCTGTTGCTGTTTCCTTTGTATTCTTTATTATACCACTTTTTGGCTATCCCATTTCAACCTTTCCATCCTCTCCCTACCACCAGCGCACTACCTCCATTCTCTTGCATTTCTTCGTATCTCCATCCTGCCGAGCCTCCCAGCAACCTCTTTGTTCTTCCTCCCTGCCTTCCACTCCTTATCTCCTTATCCCGCCACCTCTCACCATCTCTCTTCCGCCACCTGCCAGCAATCCCCATCCTACTGGTTACCACCTCTATCCTCCTTATGCCATCCTCCTTCCCATTTCCCTTCTTCCTAACTCCACGTTTTCCTTTTATTCCCATCTCTTACCCACCCTTCCCCTATTCTATCATCTACCTTCATCTTTCCTCTTACACTCCTTCATTCTTGTAATACTTCACCTTCCACTTTCTCTCACATGCCCTCAGTCCTTCCCTCCTTTTTGCCATCCTCTTCACCACTTTCTTCCTTCCCTCCTCCCGCCTCCTGTCTCTCACTTCCAACCCCCTTTCCATCCCATGTCTTCCCCTTCCTCCTCTTCCTTGTACCGTTCTTCCCTCTTTCCCCATGTATCCCTATTCACTCTTCCCACCTTTCACCCAACCCTCTCTCCCTTCTCCTACCCTCCCTATCCTTGCTGTCACATTCCTTCCCTCCCTTTTTCCTCTTACCTTCCCCTCTCACCTTATCCTTCCTCTTCCATTACCCTCCCTTCCTCCCTCCCTTTCTCCCTCACTCCGTCCCTCCTTCCATTCTATCACTTCTTTTCTACATAGTTTATACCACTCTCTTCGTCCCGCTTCCCTCCTGCCCCCTCACCTCAGCCTTCCAATCTTTCCCATCGCCCCCATCTCCATCCCCACTCTTTCAAATTCTCTCCATTCCTCCTTCCTCTCTACTACCCTCTTCCTTTCTCTTCCCTCCTCCAGCCTCCCTCTCCCAGTCTCCTCACTCTATGTAGTCCTATCCACCTACCTCCATCTTTTCCATCTCTCACGCTTCCTCCCTTCTCCCTCCCTTTTCCTGTCCTCTCTCCCATTTCTAACCTCTCTTTCACCTCATCTCTCCCCCCGGCACCCTTTCTCTCATCTCCTCCCGGCACCCTATCTCTCATCTCCCCCTCTTCATCCTTTCTGTCTCCTCCGTCGCCTGCCCTTCCATTTCTTCTTCCTCTCTCTCCCGACGCTTCGTTTCCCTCCATCCCCACCTCCTTTCTGTCTTTTTCTCATTTTCATTTTCCACTTCCCTTCCAATTTCCAACACCTCTTCACTTCCTTCTTCCCTCCACCCTCCCTATGCTTCCCCTGTTTTCTTTCGTCGCCCTGTCCTCTGCTCACCTACAGCTTCTCTCCTCTACATCATTACATCCATTTGGCATCTCTTTCTTCCTTGTGTCACCATCCTCCCATTTCCTTCCTCCTACAGTCCCTCATCCTTTCATCCCCTATCCCTCCCATCCATCCTCTTACCTCTACAAACACCTACCCTTTCCTCCCTCCCTGCCACCCATACATAACCTCTTCCCACCCTCCTCTCACTTTTCCATCTCCCCCTCCTTCCTGCCTACCACTCTCCCTCTTTTCTTTTTTTTTCACTTCCTCTCACCCATCTTCACCTCCACCTCAGCCCACCAGTCTTCTTTTTCTCCTTTCCTCCATCTCCATCCCCCTCCATCACCTCACCATTACTCCCCTCTCCGTTGTTCATTCCACTCACTCACCTTCCTCTTCCTTCCCAACTCCTATCACTCACCGTCTCCACCCCATCTCTCTCCCCTCCACCCTTGTTCTAGACCCTTTTCTCCCCTCGACCCTTTTCTCCCCTCAAATTCCTTCCCGTTCCTCCTCTCATCCTCCCTTTCTTTCCCTCCTTCCTCCCCCTACCCTTCCGCTCTCCTCCTACCTTCCTGTCTCCTCCCTCCTCCCTTCCCTCCTTTCTCTCCTTCCTCCTCCCTTCCCTCCTTTCTCTCCTTCCTCCTCCCTTCCCTCCTTTCTCTCCTTCCTCCTCCCTTCCCTCCTTTCTCTCCTTCCTCCTCCCTTCCCTCCTTTCTCTCCTTCCTCCTCCCTTCCCTCCTTTCTCTCCTTCCTCCCACTACACTTCCGTTCCCCTCGCACCCTCCCGTCTGTTCCCTCCTCCCTCCCTCTTCCTCCTCTCATCCTCCCTGTCTTTCCTTCCTTCCCTCCTCCAACCCTTCCGCTCCCCTCCCACCCTCTCGACTCTGTCCTCCTCCCTCCCTTTCCTTTCCCTCTTTCCTCCCCCTACCCTTCCTCTCCCATCGAGGCCCAACCTCACTCCCAAAGTGTGTGCGTGTGTGTCGGTACCGCCTCGCATATCGCTGGTAAGGGCGGAAGGTGAACATTGTTGGTTCCTGCAGTGCAAGTGCAACTGCAGACTGGAACGAAATATACTTGTTTTTATAGGGACTGCTACACACGAGGACGCTTACTCGAGTAAACTTCTAAACTCTTTTGAAATGTTTGTGGGCAGATGGGTAGGTAGACGAGGAGATAGGTAAGTTGGTTGGTACTTGGGTAAGTTGGTTGGTAGGTAGGCAGATGCTGTAGGTAGGTAGGTAGGTTGGCAAGTGAGTAGGAGGGAATGTAGATAGGAATAGATAATATATGTAAATATATTTTAAATAATACGTTAATAGACATAACGAGATAGATAGATATTAAATAAAATATAGGAAGGCAGATTGTACATGCTGGTAGATAGTTAAATAATACGTAAGTAGGCAGATAAAAGAATAGATAGATATATATTATTACGGAGAGCAAGAAAGGAAGCTGATTGATTAAACAAGAAACGAAATCAGCTTGATATTAATAGGGCTTGGTGAATACGAGGTTAGTTACAATAAATTCTTTGCAATTGGAAGTCGGTCAATATACAGTACATGTAAGTATTGTAGGCGTGTAGGTAGGTTGTTAGGCAGGTGGATGGGTATGTAAATACATACAGTAGGTTGGGAGGTAAGTTGTTTACTTGGTATACAAGCGCTTCGTGGTCGTATCGGGCATTTCAGCACTTGCCCAAATTATTTCCGTTTCTGGACCGCACTTCGCTTTGCTCGCCACCAGTGATCTATATGTCGACGGAGGATACCCCCCGGAACATCCCCGACGCATTCCGCGTAATGTAAAACCAATATGAACAAGTCGGGGGTCAGACATCCCTGAAGGAAATTTCAGTCGACATGAAACTGAAACGAGTCTATCTGTAACGCAGTTGCAACCATCCTGCCAAATTTCATTGAAATCCTTTCCCTATATTAGACTGTGCTATACACCCCCCCCCCCACACACACACACAGCCAGAATTATAGAATATTAGTTAATAGACAGACCGCTGGCTACCTAGATTGATACTTATGTAAAAATAGATGTTACTTGGAGGAAGCCTAAATACTTGACTGAAAATCGATTGAAATCTGCTTGTGTTTATAGGGCCTGGTACACACTAGAAAGGTTGTTGAAATAAGCCTCTTTATTTTCTTAGGAAGTGAGCGTAGGTAAGTAAAAATAAATGTCAGTTGTCCGACAGGTAGGTAAAAAGGTAAACGGTAGAGTATGCAATATATATGGAAATAAAACAGTACATAAGAAAGACAGAAAAAGAAAATAGTTATCTGCTAGAGACATAAGTAGAAGATGGATTGCTTGACTGAAGGCGACATGGAATATTCGAGTATTTGTTTTCATGGAGAATAACTTACAAGAGGCCAGTGACACGAATAAACTTCTTACATTCTTCCAAAGTGGCTGTAGGAAGACTGGCTGATAGAGTGACTGATGGAGAGATGAGTAAGGAGGTAGATATGTAGACAGGTAGTTAGGTAGAAGAATAGGTTGGTAAATAAAAAAGTACGTAGGTAGATAGTTGAGATATATGGCAAAGCGAATAAATGAACTGATATTAGATTACAGAATATTGTTTATTAGAAGATCGCTACATAGATAGTTTGATAGATAAATATAGATACATACATTGGTACAGATGCATAGAAAAATAGGTAAAACAAAGATACAGAGTAGGTAAACAGTCCTATCAGTTGAAAGGTATGTACTTACGAATGAAGTGAATGTTGACGTAAGATGAGAAATACGGCACATATAGCATAATACAACCATCGTCTGATAGGAGGGAGTAAGTAGATATAAATGTGTTGTGTAATAAAAAGTTACCATTTTTATGAGCTTAGGCATTTATTTTCAACCGCATGAATGTTTTTAGTGTTCAGTCTGTTTTGCAGAACTCTCTCTCTCTCTCTCTCTCTCTCTCTCTCTCTCTCTCTCTCTCTCTCACACACACACACACACACACACACACACACACACACACACACACACAGATACCCGATAACAAAAATAATAGACTTAAGCAAGGCAACCATAAAGATTTTCTCCTTAATCAATTCCTCCTGCATATTTCACCGCTTCTCTTCACACAGGCGTGCCAGGTTGCTATGGACTAAATTATCACTTATATTTTCACCTGTGAGCCTTCAGTGTTGGTCAAATGTTTGCTGAGGGTGACACAATGGACGAGGTTGGAAATACCTGAAGTCTTGCGTGGGGGCATTGTTAGTGTCAGGGGAGGGAAACGTGATAACTGTGTGTGGTGGTGAGACGCGTGGAGGGTGGGGGATGAGGGAGATAGGATTGTGTGTGTGTGTGTGTGTGTGTGTGTGTGTGTGTGTGTGTGTGTTTGGTGAGAAGTGGTTATGCGTAGTGACATGGGAGAGATAGTAGTTAAAGCGATAATGTGAAGAGGACCCTGGTTTGAGACGGTGGTGATCGTGGTGGTAAAGCTGATGGTGGATGTTGAAGTGATGGTGGTAACTGTAGGGGTGATGGTAGTTGTGGTGTTGGTGATAATGTGTAGTTGTGGTACTAGTGATGATGTGAAGTGGTGGTCGTGGTGTGGTATTTGCGGCTGTGGTGGTGATGGTAAAGGAAGTAGTGGTGGTTGTGATTTGAGCTGGTTATGGTGGTGGTGGTGGTGGTGATGTGGTGAGGGAGATGGTGTTGGTGTTGTCTTGGTTGTTGTGTTGCAAAGTGATGATTATGGTGATGTGATGATATAGTGATGGTGGTGGTTGTAAATTTGATGATGTGAGATTAGCGATGGTGAGTGAAGGCAACCCAGTCAGTCGATGAGAGTAGTAACAGTGACTTACGTATTGTGAAAAAATAGTGCGTCTAATGTGGAGTTATTACGCCTAGTGATGAAAGAGATTGGCGTACGACATTTTAACCTCTTCATTATATTGACTTCTTTTAGACTACTTTTTCGTTGTTATGTGGAAACGATATTATTTAATTCAGGAGATGCTTGTCAACAGGGGAGGTTGAGGACAGCCTTCATAGACCTTCTCGTTAGCAGAGGACCATCCAAGGTTGAATTAAATCGTCTGGCGGGAGCAAGAATATGAGAGAATGAGATCACAGGACTGAAGGGTAGAAAAGGAGTACCGTGCTTAGAAGAACAGGGGTTAGGTATAAAAGCATTAGCATGCCTAGAAGAACACAGGGATATAAAAGAAGTACAATGGTTAGAAGAACAGAGGAATATAAAAGGAGTGCCGTGCTTTGAAGAACAGAGGTTAGATATAAAAGAACAATTTCGCCTAGAAGAACGGAAGTTAGGCTGTTGTAGTTATGACATTGATGTTCTGACTATAGAGGATAGAGTGCTGAGGAGAACAGAAGATGGGATATTCAGTTTGTAACATTGGTTTTCTGAGATGGAGCGCTCAGGGTATAAAAGAGAATGAGGAACATATGACAACAAAGTATAATACTGATGCTTGTGATGTGAAGACTGTCATAAATTAGCCATGAAATTTTGTCGCCCACTATTACGTGCCATAGAGAAGTATGATAGAAGATCGATATTGCACGGAGATAGAGAAAGAGGAAGAGAGTAGAAGATTTAATGACGTCGTTTCTCTCTCTCTCTCTCTCTCTCTCTCTCTCTCTCTCTCTCTGTCTTACAGATACCCGATAACAAAAATAACAGACTTAGGCAAGGCCAACAATAACGGTTTTCTCTTTAATCATTTCCTCCTGCGTATTTCATCGCTTTTGTTCACTCAGGCGTGCTCTAGTGGTGTGGACTAAATTATCGCTTATATTTTCACCCGTGAGCCTTCAGTGTGGGTCAAATATTTGCTGAGGGTGACACAATGGACGGGGTTGGAAATACCTGAAGTCTTGCGTGGGGGCATTGTTAATGTCATAGGAGGGAAGCGTGATAACTCTGTACGCTGGTGAAGGGGGAGGGGGGATGAGGGAGATAGGAGTGTGTGTGTGTGTGTGTGTGTGTGTGTGTGTGTGTGTGTGTGTGTGTGTGGTGGCATGGGAGGGATAGTAAAGTGATAATGTGAAGAGGATCGTGGTTTTGGTTTGGTGATTTGAGACGGTGGTGGTAAAGCTGACGGTGGATGTTGAAGTGATGGTGGTAACTGTAGTGGTGATGGTAGTTGTGGTGTTGGTGATGATGTGTAGTTGTGGTACTGGTGATGGTGTGAAGTGGTGGTGGTGGTAGTGGCGTGGTATTTGCGGCTGCGGTGATGGTGGTCAAGGAAGTAGTGGTGGCTGTGATTTGAGATGGATGTGGCGGTGGTGGTGATAATGCGATGATGTGGTGAGGGAGTTATGAGGTACTGATGGTGATGGTTGTAAATTTGATGATGTGAGATTAACGTTATGGTGAGGCAACCCAGTCATTTGATGAGAGTAGCAATAATGACACGTACTGTGAAAAAATGGGGCTTATAATTTGGAGTTACGTCTGATGATAAATGGGGCTTATAATTTGGAGTTACGTCTGATGATGACAGAGATTGACGTACATTTCAACCTCTTCATTAATTGACGTCTTTTACACTGTTTTTTCCTTGTTATGTCAAAAAGATATTATTTAGCTCAGGAGAGGCATGGCAACAGGAGGTTAAGCACAGCCTTCATAGTCCCATTCGTTACCAGAGGTCCATCCGAGGTTGAATTAGATCGTCTAGTGGGAGCAAGAATAGGAGAGAATGAGATCACAGGACTGAAGGGTAGAAAAGAAGTACTGTGCTTAGAAGAATAGTGGTTAGATATACAAGAACTACCCCGCTTAGAAGAGCAGAGGGGTATAAAAAAAAAGTACCTTGGTTAGAAGAACAGAGATTAGGTATAAAAGCAGTAGCATGCCTAGAAGAACAGAGGGATATAAAAGAAGTACCATGGTTAGAAAAAGAGAAATATAAAAGGAGTGCCGTGCTTTGAAGAACAGAGGCTAGATACAAAAGAACTACCTCGCTAAGAAGAACAGAAGTTAGGCTGTTGTAGTTGTGGCACTGATGTTCTAACTATAAAGGGTAGAGTGCTGCGGAGAACAGAAGATAGGTTATTCAGTTTGTAACATTGGTTTCCTGAGATGGAGCGCTCAGGGTATAAAAGAGAATGAGGAACATATGACAACAAAGTATATTACTAATACCAGTGATGTGAAGACTGTCATAAATAAACCATGAAATTTTGTCCACTACTATTACATGCCATAAAGAAGTGTGACAGAAGATCGACATTGCACGGAGAGAGAGAAAGAGGGAGAGAGTAGAAGATTTAATGACATCCTCTCTCTCTCTCTCCATACACTTTCGCTCCTCCTCCCACATATTTATCTCCCATTCTTTCCCTTTCTCTTTCTCTTTTGTGATGAAAGATGACGATATAATCTTTACTTTTCTTTTATCGTTTTCTCCATTCCCACCCTTCGTACCTTCCTCTCACTTCTCCCACACATTCCTCTTCCCTTCCTCCTCTAATTCTGTTGCGTAGTGAAAGACATTCTGATGGTGCTGGAGGAATGTTAGTGATTCTCTCTCTCTCTCTCTCTCTCTCTCTCTCTCTCTCTCTCTCTCTCATCACCCTTCCTCCTACACACTCATCCTCTCGTAATCTCTCATTCATTCTGTCGCATAGAGAAGGACATTTCGGTGAGGCTGGAGGGATGATGTTGCGATTTTTTTTCATCCGTTTTTTCTTTCTCTGTTTCATTTGCTCATTTCTCTCACTTTATCTTTCACTCCGGTAAATTCTCCTTTCTTCTTCCTCTTCTCCCTGCGATTCTCTCATGCAATAAAAATCATGAAACTCTTCTTTCCTCAGTTTTAATCTTTCTACATTCCCGTTACTTCCTTCTCTCGTTTCTCCATTCTTCCTACCAAACATTCATCCCTTGTACCTGCGTTTTTCCTTCCTTTTCTCTAGTGTAGTGGAATGCATAACGGTGATGTAAGAGTATGTTATATTCCCATTACTTCAACACTATTCTCGTCCGTGCTTCCTTTCGCTTCTCTCTTCTCCCTTCTCTCCTTCCATACACTCATCATCCCTTACGCCTCTCCGGCCTCTTATTGGTACCGTAGTAAAGACATGAAAGTCATATTTTGGAGGTACCACACTGATTTTTCCTTCATTCTTGATTCCCATTCTTCTCTCCACTCAAATTTTCTCCCTCCCACATACTCTTTCTGACATCCTCCTCTCTCCCTCTTTTCTGTATTATGGTGGTGCATTCTGTATTATTTCTCCATTTTATTCTTTTTTTACTCCAGTCTCGTTCTTGCTTCCTCTCCTGTCTTTGATCTCCCTTCCTTGCTTACAGTCACGATTTCTTATTCTGTCCCATAATGGACGACATTATAATGGTTTAGAAGTGATTAGGTGGTTTCTTTCCTATTTTTCTCCTGTTTTCGACCTTGTTTCCTCTCTCTCTCTCTCTCTCTCTCTCTCTCTCTCTCTCTCTCTCACCCATGCTCACTTCCTCCTCTTTTCACGTTATTCTGTCGCATCGTGGAAGACGTGAGATACTTCCTCCGCAGTTTTTTTTCTGTCTCCATTCCCGCTGCTCCTTCCTCTTACTCGTCACGTCCTCCCACACATCTATCCCCTTCTCCTTCTCTTCTCCCACTTATTCTGTTCTTTTGTGGGAGCCATGGTGGTGGTGCCACAAAACTGCTGATGTGATATTTACTCTTATTTTTACTCAGTATTTTTGGTCTCCCTCCTTCTCACTCTCCTCCATTCCTTTCTTCCTTGAATTTCTCCTTTCCCCCTCTGTTTCTTCCTCATATTTTGTAGGGAAGTGAAGAGCATAATAGTGGAGCTTTAGAAACCCTGGTTTGATTCTATCCATCTGTTCTTCTTTCTGCTTCTCAGTTCTTCTCTGTTCGTCTCTCCCTTTTCTTCCCTCTCGTATTCCATTCCAGTTCATGATAGTGAAGTTTTGGATGTATTGATGTGATTTCTTCTCTCCATCCCTGTTACCTCTCTTTTTTTCACTTCACACTTACTCATCCTCACTCTGTCTATTCTCCTTATTCCGTCGCTTACAGTATAGGAAGACATGCATGATGCTAATGTTGTCATATTCCCTTTATATTTTTATTCATGCCCTCTTTATTGTCTTTATTCGTCGTGCCCTCTTTATTTTCTTTGTTCGTCATGTCACCTCATTTTTTTTTTATTCATGTCCGCATTATTTTTATTATTCGTCATGTCCTCTTTCTTTATTCGTCGTGTCCTCTTTATATTCATTAATCGTCATGTCCTCTTTATTTTCTTTGCTCGTCTCTGGCCTTCCTAGCCCGTCAGTTTTCTTCCCTACTTTCCAAAAATCCACCCTCTTTTCCTCTTACTCTTTTTACTCTGTGCCGCAGTGAAGGACGTGGTAGTGGAGCTTTGATGTGTTTTTTTCCCCTTAATTCCCGTTCCTCCGTCCTTTAATTTCTTAAGCCTTCCTCTCACACAGTCTTCCTTTCGTCCTTCTCTTATTTTGTAGCACAGAAGAAAATACGTAAGATGATGTGATAATATTTTCTTTATTATTCTTTCCACATTCTCGACCAAACTAGCTCTCACTTTTCTTTATTTTCACACACTTCTCCTCCCTTTTTCATGATGATGGTGTAAGATGTATGCATGGTGGATATTTTCTACATACAGCTGTTTACATACGGGTACTTCTGCCATTCTCGTCCTTGCATACTCTTACCTCTTCTTCCTTCCACGTTCATATTTATTCGCGTTTTCTCCCTTTCTCCCTCATATTCTGTTGCGTAATGGAGGACATAAAAGTGGTGTTTTGGAGCTGGTCGTGTGATTTTTTTTGTTTTCCCTCCATTCTGTTTCTTTTTTTTTTTCCCCTCCGTTATTTTACCTTCTGTTCCCACACGGTTTATATCTTCCTTCCCCTCTATCGTTCCCCCCCCCCCCCTGTTTTAAGTGTAGAGAAGGACATGATGGTTATGAAAGAGACGCTGATTTTCCCTTCTATTTTTCTCACTATTCCCACTCATCCTTCCCATATGTCTCTCTCCTGTGTCTCTCCTCCTTCCTACCACACACTCGTCGTCTCTTCCTCCTCCTCCCACTTGTTTTGTAGCACAGAGGAAGACATGCGAGATGCTGATATGATCATGTCTCCTTCATTTTACCTTGTCCTTTCCCGTCCCTCCTCCTTTTCACTTCTCCACTCTCCTGCACACATATTCTCTATTCTTCCTCCTTCCCCTCTTTCGCAGAAGCATATTGGAATACAAGAGACTGCGCTGAATAGATTTCCGTTTTACATTCTTTACGATTAACAGTTTCTTGATCTAAGCAACACATCCGCTTTGAGTTTTCATTAGTTCAGATGAGATTGTAACAACATGTTGAAATTGTTTGTATTTGTTGTAACCTCACAATAATCACAATTTCAGTATAAGGGTATAAGTTATTTCGTTGTGCCTCATTTCTTGCGGATTTAAGTCTGGGATCGGAATGAAAACGGGTTATTCATAGACCATCAGCTGTGTTATACATGAGTAAACCGTAATGTGCTGCGTGTGAAGGGCGGCTGGCTTTATCAATCCACTCCAGATATAGCACAAAGACAAAAGCGTACACGAGTCAGACGCATGTATCCGAACACATGAACCGTCACATATTACAACAAAGGAAATACGTAAAAATTATTACCCTCAGAATATAAAAGAAAACTTACAACACAAGGAAGGAAATAAGTGAAAATTAACCCATGAATAAAAACGAATACGCACAAGACAGTACAGAAGAAATAACTAAAAATTACCTTTTAAATATGCAAATGAAAATATCTGGCATTCTTATTTCCTTGGCACTACAAGGAAGAGTTTCACAAACTGTTACGAAATTATACAGAAATGTACCCTGCAGCCATCCATACCAACCCAGCCATTTTTTTTTTTATATATATGTATATAAATAACAGAACGGAGGAAGGAAAAACAAATGGGTGAAAAAAAAAATAATCCATACACCAGATTACTGGTGTCCTCTGTTCATAAAATATCTGTAACAGTTAGACTTGAACAGTTGTGGGTTGAAATTTGGAGGAAAACAACTCTGGGGAAGCGAGTTCCAGAGAGATGCAGTTCGGGGAATGAAAGAATTCTGATAGGCAGAAGTTCTGCAATATGGTTGAGTGACATTCCAGTCATGAGCGCTGCCAGATGCCCGTGTAGCACAAGGGAAGGCATGGAGAGGTGGCACCATGGACGCAACTTCGTCTGAGCATTTGCAAAAAAATATCTGTAAAATAATGCAAGGGAGGCAACATTCCTTCTTACTTGCAGGGGAGGTAGTTTATATGTAATGGCAGGGTTGTTAATGACTCTAACAGCTTTATTCTGAATTTTGTCTAGTTGTCTTAATGCAACCTCTCCACAACCATTCCACAAGGGTGAGCAATATTCAAGCTGAGAGCGCACATGACTCTTATAAATTATAGCTAACTGCTCATTGGCGAAGAAGTTACGGACTCTGTACAATAATCCAAGTTTCTTTGAGGCGGTTTTAGCAAGTGATCTGACATAAGGGGTCCAGCTGAGGGCACTGTTAAGTGAGACACCAAGAATTTCAATACTTTTGGAGATGGGAATATTAGTAGCACTGAAGGTAATGTACGAATCTGGCAATATCTGTCTATTAGTAAACTGTATATATTTAGTTTTACTAGCATTAAAGGAGACAAGGTTGTTTTGTCCCTATTCACTGATTGTAGATAGATCTTGATTTATGGAGATGGCTGTACTGAGTTGAGAGGTAGAGATATTAAACTTTGTAAATGGATGTCTGAGTGTGAATGAACTATGTAGTGTTGAGTCATCTGCATATGAGTGAATGGGATTGTGAGTGACAGATAAGAGATCATTAATATGAACCAGAAATAGGGTTGGCGCCAGAACTGATCCCTGCAGCACGCCGGCGTTAATTGAGTGGAAATTCGAATATACATCATCTACTTTTACTCTTATTTTCCTGTCACTACGATAAGACGAAATCAAAGGAACAAAAGACGTTAGTCCATAGCAAGGGAGTTTGGACAGCAGGGAACAGTGCCATATCCTTATGAGTCCTGAATGTTTTGTTGTTAGTTTGAGCATTAAACTTTAACTTGTAATTTTACCTAACTCTTTTGTTTTGAACCTGGAACTTTACGAGACAGTAGTGATTTTTAGTATTCTCACTTAAAGTGTACATTATCTTTCTCTGTTCTGTAACATAAATTTGGCGACCTCTTATCAGGATATTCAGGATATTATCATAAGGATATTGCTTGATATTTTGCGACTGTGATTTATTCATGATGTCTACTATTACTACACTTGATGAAGCCAAAGATTTTTTGTCAAATGTGCAAACAGTGTGTTATGTGGAGGACGGAACAGGGAGTGAACTTGAGCTTGTTGCTGAACAATTGGGAATTGCAGTTCACTCTCATCATTCTAAAGATCAAATTGTTGGCATGATTAATAAAAGCTTGTTTAATGTAACTCCTCCAAATGAGCAAACGCAGATTGAAATAGCTAAGTTACAGCTAGCTCTGCAGGAGGCTCGTGTTAAGGAAGCTGAGTTTCAGGCTCATGCTAAGGAGGCTGAGTCTCAGGCTAAGGGGGCAGAGTCTCAGGCTTGTATTCAGGAGGCTGAATTTCAGGCAAATGCTCGTATTCAGGAGGCACAGGCACAGGCTCAGGCACAAATTGAACTAGCCAGGATTCAGGCAGACCATGAGTATCGCATGAAACAAGGTGGAACTGGATCATCTAGCTCTGATGATTTTGATGTGGCTAAAAATGTTAAACTTGTCCCTCCTTTTAATGAATCTGATTTAACAAAGTATTTTCAGTTGTTTGAGAGGGTAGCTACAGGTTTTAATTGGCCCAAAAAGTATTGGCCAGTACTCCTTCAAACTGTTCTCACCGGTAAAGCTCAAGTAACTTATGCATCTTTGCCTCAGGATCAATCTGATAATTATGATGTAGTTAAGAGCTTGATTCTTAAGGCCTATGAGCTTGTTCCTGAAGCCTATAGAGTAAAATTTAGGACAACTTATAAGCAAGATAAGCAATCCCATGTTGAGTATGCAAAAATCAAAGAAGATCTGTTAGAGCAGTGGCTAAATTCTAAGAATGTGGATTCTGATTTTGATAAATTTAAGCAGATGATTTTGCCGGAGGACTTCAAAAGGTGTATTAATAATGATGTAAGCCTATATGTTGATGAGAAAAGAATAGATAATTTGTCTGATGCTACAGTTTTAGCTGATGAATATGTTCTCACTCACAAGAGATATTCTAGAGAAAAAAGGAAAGCTGAGAGTAAGTACGTTGCCTCTACTCAGAGTACAGGTAACAGGAAAGAGAATAAAGATGATGTTTCTCAGGAAGTAAATACCAGCTTCACCTCTACATTTCAGAAAAGTAAATGTACTTATTATAGTAAGCTTGGTCATACTACGGAGAAATGTTTCAGGAGACAGCGTGATGTAAACAAAAAGGAGTCTTTAAATATTCAGTCAATTGGTCTAGTGTCCACCCTTGAGAGTTCCCAGAATTCTTTAACTGAGTTAACTGAACCTGCTTTGAGGGGTAAATTAAATTCTCATGATGGAGCTCCTCTTTTGAGCAGTAACGTGGGTGACACTGTCAATAGTTCATGTGCTAATTTCCTGTCTGATGGTTTTGTCAGTCCTCTGGACAGTAATGACAGGAAATCAGTTAAAATATATCGTGATACAGGTGCTTGCCAATCCCTTATGCTGACCAGTGTTCTAGGCTCTAATGTTAATTCCTCTGATGAAACTGTAATCTTACAAGGTGTAGGGAATAATTACTTCTCTGTCCCTCTGTGCAGAGTGAATTTAGAGTCTGGTTTTGTTAATGGTTCTGTTATCGTTGGGTTGGTTGAGACACTCCCAATGTCAGGTGTAACTTTCTTACTTGGAAATGATATTGGTGGAAGTCAAGTGTGTCCAGCTCCTCAGTTGTCTAGTGAGCCAGTGGCTGCGATCCAGGATTGTGATGTCCCTGATGTGTTCTCTGCATGTGCTGTCACTAGGGCTAAGTCTAAAGTTACTGGTGACTTAGAGGATAATGATGATGATGATGTTACCCTAGCTGACACTTTTCTTGCTAATTTGGACTACTCACCAGATGAGGCAGTACCCCGTAGTGTTGATAATTTGTCTCGTCAAGAGTTGGGTGAGTTGCAGGTTGCTGACCCTGAGTTGAAAGGTCTAGCTAACTCTGCTTACAGTGAAGAAGAGTCAGCCGGTGCTTCTACTTGTTATTATATAAAGTCAGGAGTACTTATGAGGAAGTGGAGACCCCCAACAGCATCAGCCGACTGTGAATGGGAGGTTGTACATCAAGTTGTCATCCCTCGTGTTTGTAGGCAGGACATCATTAGAGTGGCTCATGATTCCAGTTTGGCAGGACACCTTGGAGTGAGGAAGACTGTGGCACGCATTTTGAAACACTTCTACTGGCCAGGTATCTTCAGGGATGTTTCCTGGTATTGTAAGTCTTGTCACACCTGTCAAGTTGTGGGGAAGTGTAATCAGACCGAAAAGGTTGCACCTCTAGTTCCCATTCCTCCTTTTGAGGCGCCATTCACCCGTGTGTTGGTGGATATTGTGGGCCCTCTTCCTAAGACTTCTTCAGGATTTTCTTATGTGTTGACCCTGATTGATATGGCTACTCGTTATCCCGAAGCCATTCCACTTAGAAATATCTCAGCAAAGAACGTGGTTAAGGAAATGCTAGGGTTCTTCACAAAGTTTGGTCTGCCCAAGGAGGTACAGTCAGACCGGGGAAGTAATTTCATGTCAAATGTTTTCAAGCAGTCTCTGAAAGAGTTGGGCATCACCCAGATCACGTCTTTAGCTTACCATCCCCAGACCCAAGGAGCGTTGGAGAGATATCATCAAACACTCAAATCGATGCTCAAGAAATACTGTTTGGAACATCAGAAAGACTGGGACAAAGGTCTTCCATTCGTTGTATTTGCCGCAAGAGAATCTCCAAATGAATTACTGGGCTTCTCACCTTTTGAACTACTGTTTGGCCATGAAGTAAGAGGACCCCTTAAGTTACTCAAGGAATGCTGGCTGTCGGAGGAAGATGACATCAACCTGCTGGAGTATGTGATGAAGTTCAAAGAAAGGCTGGGACGAGAGAATTTAGGAGCTGCTAAGGAGAAGATGAAAACTTGGTATGATAAGAAGTCCAGGTTACGCCACTTTCAGCCAGGAGATCAGGTTTTGATTCTGCTACCGGTGCATGGGCAACCTCTTCAAGCCAAGTTTAGTGGTCCTTATTTAGTGGAGAAGAAACTCAGTGATGTCAACTATGTCATCGCCACACGAGATCGTAGAAAGAACAAGCAACTTTGTCACATCAACATGATAAAGTTATATCACAGGCGGGACGAAAATAACCCAGTCTGCACTGTAGCTGTTCCACCCGAGTCTGCAAGTGAAGTTCTCCCATGCAGCATGAGCCTGAGTGATAGTTTGGGGAAGAATCCTGATATCATGAATGATCTCCAGACTAAGCTTTCTCATCTACCTCCCGAGGAAAGGCAGGAGTTTTCGGCATTACTGCAGGAGTACCCGCAAGTGTTACGTGCTACTCCAGGAAAAACCACTGTGTTGATGCATGATGTCGATGTTGGAGACGCAAAGCCAATTAAACTGCCTCCTTACCGTGTGAACCCAGTGAAAGTTCCTCTCATTCAGAAGGAGCTTGGCTACCTGTTGGACCACAAGATGATTGAGTCCTGTCAGAGTGAGTGGAGTTCTCCTGTCACTCTAGTCCCTGAGCCAGGTGGGTCACAGCGGCTTTGCATCGACTACAGACGTGTTAATCAGATAACCAAAACAGACACTTACCCTCTCCCTCGCGTGGAAGATTGCATAGACAAGATCGGAAAGGCTAGGTACATAAGTAAGTTTGATTTGTTAAAGGGATACTGGCAAGTACCTATGACTGAACGTGCTAGGGAGATCTCATGTTTTGTAACACTAGGAAAGACTTTTGCTTGTTCTGTAATGCCATATGGTATGAAGAATGCACCAGCCACATTTCAGAAGCTCATGAATGTTGTAACAGAGGGTTTGGGAGGGTGTGTTGTTTATATTGATGATGTATTAATCTTCAGTAACAACTGGAAAGATCACCTATGCCATGTCAGTAAATTTCTTGAGCGTTTGGTTCAGGCTAATCTTGTAGCTAATTTATCAAAGTGTGAGTTTGGTCAAGCTAAAGTTCAGTACCTTGGGTACGTAATTGGTGATGGACATGTTGCACCACCAGGAGCTAAGGTTCAGGTTATAAGTGATCTTCCCAGACCTAAAAGTTGGAAAGAGCTACAAAGATTTTTGGGAGTGGTAGGTTATTACAGGAGATTTGTTCTTAACTTTTCAATTCTTGTATCACCACTTACAGACCTACTGAAAAAGGGAGTTAAATTTGTGTGGACCGATAACTGTGAATCCTCTTTCAGCAAACTTAAAGCTATCCTATTAAGTCAGCCAGTGCTCGCTACTCCAAATTTTGCTAAGCCTTTTAAGATGGCTGTTGATGCAAGTGATACAGGAGCTGGGGCTGTTTTGCTGCAAGAGGATGATCAGGGTATTGAACATCCTGTATCTTATTACAGTAAGAAGTTCACTCCACCTCAAAAGAACTACTCAACTATTGAGAAAGAGCTTTTGGCCTTGATTTTGGGTTTACAGCAGTTTTCATTTTATTTGTGTTCTGGTTTTGACCCCAGAGTCATTTATACCGATCATAACCCACTGAAATTCCTTAGTAAGTTTAAAGATAAAAATCAGAGATTGACAAGATGGAATCTACTTCTTCAGGAGTATTCATTAGACATACAACATGTCAAGGGGAAAGAAAATGTTATTGCAGATTGCTTATCTAGACTTTAGACAGATTGTTTTAGAGTAATAAGAAATTTCCTTTGTAAATTTCTTTTTCTTTGTGGGGAGGTGTTACATAGCCTATGATTTCATCATCCTTTGTGTAATTCTAACGTACAGTATACTGTATGTTTGATCACGAGCGTGTTCTACCTCACTCCCCCCTCCTCCCTTATAGTAGAGTAAGTCGTTCTTTCTGTTGTTCAGAGCAGGAGTGTCAACTCTTTGTTCCCTCTGGCTTCATTTGCACGTCCTTCTTACAAGTTGTATCAAGCTCTGCCGGCCCCTATATAATGAGCTCAGTCTCTGCATTAATTGCCACTTAGATCTACTCCTCATTTTGTTCACATCTCTGTCCTCCCCTGTACAGTTGTTATTATTGTGAGTGCTCAGGAAGTCTCCAACCATCTATCAGCTGTGTAATTTGAGTATAACTGTTATTGCATTTTTTCTTGTACTGTGTAGCGTAAGGTGTTATTTTATCAGGGCTGACTTAGATAAATTTACTCATGCTAATTTCGTGTCAATAGAGGCTATTGCAGTTAACCATATATTTAACCTGTTTTTTGCCATTACATTATCCTTATGAGTCCTGAATGTTTTGTTGTTAGTTTGAGCATTAAACGTTAACTTATAATTTTACCTAACTCTTTTGTTTTGAACCTGGAACTTTACGAGACAGTAGTGATTTTTAGTATTCTCACTTAAAGTGTACATTATCTTTCTCTGTTCCGTAACACCGTATATTGCACATTCAGCCTTCTTTCTTTTCAGAATATTTCACTCAGCCTTCTATCTCATGAATATACTCGACGCTTAGCCATCCTTCATACCAATATACTTCACATTCAGCCGGTTAGGGGCAGGCGGTGGCTCAATCGGTAGAGAGGTGGTCTGCTGTCCCACCGGACCCAGATTCTAATCCCCTCTGGTGCAGGGAACAGTTTAAGGATTTGAATTTCATGTAAAGCAGACTTTACCGATCTACCAGAAGACCCGCCGACATGTCGTAAAACTATCCCCGCTAATACCAATACACCAGTCCTGTATGAGACAGCCCTAGCATGTATTCAATATGGACGATGGGTGTTAGCGCCGAAGTGGTGACATGTAGAGGTGTATGATGTGTAGGAGGACTACTGGGCCTTGGAAGCAGGCTGTGAAGCCTATGCCCAGAGTCGAGGTCATAAAAAAAAAAAAAAATCTTACTAGTATACTTCAGATTCAGCCTTTTATCACACCATATACTCCATATTCAGTCCCCATTCTTGCCAAGAGAACCCTTTTTCAACCGTCTTTTGTAAAGAAGAAACTTTATATTGACCATTTTTTTTTAATACATGGTAGAATGAACCAAGGGCTGGAAGCCCACTCGATTGTTACCGCCAAGAAAAAGAAAATCTAGTTCTATTATTTCGAGAAGGCTTGTGTTACTGGCTGCTGCCCGGCCAGTAATCAGGGGACTGACCGTGTGAAGCCGAAATCATGAGGTGTCGCCGTCAGGGGAACCAGCCATGTGAACGTTGATCTTAGATGCAGCTTATCTCTGCTGACCGTTGTGTTTGATCTGTTGGCAGGCGCCCTATCAAATGTGATATGAGGCAACCCACATCGAATTACAAGGAGAGAGAGGAGGCGGAGCTGACCCCAGATGATGAGGACCGCCCCCGAAGAATGCAGTAGCCATTCCTATTATAATGACCTGTCATGACCAGCCCCTTAAGTAGTTGCTTGGAAATATATAGTGCTGATAACATAGGTCAGTGGAGGGGAAAGAAGCGTGGCTACTAGGGTATATGAAGAGTCGGCTAGGGGTGAAAAGGCACGACTATCACCTCCAACCACCTCCAAGTCCCTCTCTAAGTTTAGTGATATAGTGTAAGAAGTACTCCAAGAGGCCAGGTCTTCAGTTAATAATTTGTAATAATATTAACTTGTACACAGCAGCCTAGTTACGTAACTGTTCCCATTTAGAACTCTTTAGCTAAAGTGTCTGATTGATTATTAATGAATAAATTCGTCAGTGATTCTAAATAGTTTAGGAGTCGTCCTATTTTGCAAGCGTTTATTATATAAAAGAACCTGATTCTGTAATATGCTGTATAGAAATTTTGTTTGTAGAGTAAGATTTATTGGTTTGTCATTGTCTTTTATTTGAATTCTCAGAGACAGAAATCTTTCGGCACGATCCGTAACACTAGACACATGCATTTAAAAGACTGGAGATGGTAGGCACAGGGAAATACAGAGAGGGTGAGTTGACTTGTTGCATACATAAAGGAATGAAACCATTGGTTAACTTTTGCATTAGATACTTAAGCAGAAAAAGGGTGAGAATTTGCTGCCAGATGGTTGTTACGCTCCCGCCGTTTTGGAGGAGGAATGCAAGCAGACAGTTCAGAAGAGCAGTGACAGTTAAAGCAGCAACAGAAGAGAGATAAAGATGCAACTGTGCAGCGAAGAGACTGAGGTTGAAGGGGGTCAGTAAGAGAAGGAGTGCTGACGAGACGAAAAACATTTTACTTCACCCAGCTGGGAAGAGCTGTATTTGAGAAGCCCCACACCCACACATGAGAGTTGTACTCCAGGCAGGGGCGAATAAAATCCTTGTTTAAAGTCAACAACTGTGCGAGGGAAAAGAAGACACGGAGTTAACTAAACACAATCTCTTGCCAGTAGATTTTGCAAAAGGTAATATGATCTTCTCATGATAAGTCCTGAGAGAATGAATACCCAGGTATATTTAGAGATGATGCGGAACTGAATTGAGTATTGTTAAATATTAATGAATACTCCTGTGGAAGATTATGGCGTTTTGAAAGGTATAGAAACTGAGTTTTGGATTCATTAAAAACAACAAGGTTACTTTTTCCCCAGTCAGAGATATGAGCAGTAACTGCTGAGAAGGATGCTGCGAGAAGTGGATGGAGAGGTGAAGGGTGAACATAAAAAATAAACTTACTCAGCATCATTGAAAGCACTGAACACACATACCTCATGAAGGAAAGGAACAAACACAACATCCACGACAGAAATGAATACAAACATCACATCCATGGAAGACTTAAAAGCGTGGACACCATATCCGTGAAAGAGATAAACAAACACATCCAAGGAAGAACTGGACTCATACTACACTCATGATAGAAATTAATACACGCAGTCCATATTCGCGAAAATTAGGAATACACCACATCTATGAAAGAAACGAATAAACATCACAACTAGATGGGCACTCAGAGGAGCGCATCTCTCCGACAAGGTCAACATAATTTCCAAACCACTCTTCATTATGGGATAGGTTTTCTCATCACTAATTAGGGTTTTGCAAAAAGTGTTTTCTGGATCCAGAATCAGTAATACGATCCGGATCGGTCCCAAAAGTTAGTCGATTGTTCCCTGGGACATGGGCTATCTACCCACCAAATTTGGTCCAAATCTCTCTCTTAGTTTTTAAGTAATCTTGGTACCAGACAAACAAGCTAACGAACAGGTATGAAAACATACTATCCTTCTCGGAGAGAACCATGAAAGATGTTAATACACATCATATCCAAGAAAGAATTGACTAGGTACATTCATGAAATAAGTAAAAACATCCACGAAGGAAAAAACATGTCACCTCAGGGAAATGTATGGGCACACACAGCACGTCCACGAAAGGATTAAACGTCACATACATGAAAGATATTATCATGTCGACACAGAGGATTATAGAAGTATGAATACCACGCCCATGTAAGAAATAATCACACAGGCCGCGTACATCAAAAATGAACACGCACATCACATTCATAACGCACAGACACACACACACACAGACACACACACACACAGACACACACACACACACACACGCGCGCCCCCCTCTCTCTCTCTCTCTCTCTCTCTCTCTCGTCCCCATATCCATCTCCTTCCCTTTCCTCCGTAACGCATCATATAGAGAATCATGTATGGGTAAAGAAAAATACAGGCCTTTTTCGGCTGACGAATATTAGCCAGCAAAGGAAAGTGAGAAGTGAGAGAGATGAAAAATTGGCCTAACTTTTCTCCTGCCGGTACACATCCCACACTCATGCAACAGACCCAGCTGAAGATCAAAGCCTACACATCTAGCCTAGTCCTCTCTTAGTAATCGATGCACTCCACATCTGGTTAATGGATCAGAACACGCATTATTCACACACGCACGCACGCACACACGCACGCGCGCACACACACACACACACACACACACACACACACACACACACACACACACACACACACACACACACACACACACACACACACACACACACACACACACACACACACACACACACACACACACACAGCCTCTTCCCAAACCAACACATCCCAACATCCTCCCACAAAACTTTCTGTCTCCGTCTACATTAGTCCAAGTCAAGCGTTTTCTCTCCCATTTCGAACCACCCGGACCATAAATGATGAGTGGTCCATTTGTCATACTCCGCCGTCCTCTCCAAAAGCGGCTCCTAACATTTGTGTGCCTCAGACAGCGGTCCAGATTTATAAACAAGCCTACGATCAACTACTTTAGTTTATTCTTCCTTGTAATTTTTATTTTTGTTTTGTTTATTATGAAAAATGTGGCAAGCGTGTAATTTGTTCTAATTTTTCATTTTTTTAAGAAGTTTCCTCAGCGATTTACTTTGCATATTACATCTTTGTACCATCTTGGACGATATTATATTCTTCAGTACTATTTTTACTCTAACTTTGCCTAAAATTGTTAGCTATCCATCTTGAACGCAAAGATATAAGAATACTTAAACAATAGAGAATGACGAACAAGTGACGAACAGGTGCCATGGTAACTATATAGAGCCTGTGCATTCTCTGTTTTTGCCAATGAGGTACGTGAAATTGGCTGCAAAAGGACAAAAATGTGGGTCAAATCAAGGTGAAGAGATATTGCAATATAGCTGTGCATAAGAGAACGTCAGAGAGTAATATCCGTAATAAATCGCCAAGGAGGAAGTACTAATAAATTTCTATATCCACCTAACACACGGTAATAAGTTCGTTCGTGAATCCCAGCCCGGCCTCAGATACTGGTCTTCTCCCTCGCTCACTCACGCCTCCATAAATTTCCTCTGAAGGTTGGAAGAGGCAAAGCGTATTTTCCATCCCACTGATTCTGCGGGCTGAAAATGTTGCAAAGGAAACTCGATGATGGAAATGTTGACGAACATAAGTGTACTTTCCACTCAACCGATTCTCCGCTGTAAAGGAAAAAAAGTTGGACCTATTTCAGCCATGGAAAATTTGAATTAGGGGTGCTTAAAGAAGTTACTGTTATTTTCCGCTTGATTAATGGAAACCTTGGTAATACTGACAAAGGTAAGAATATTTTCTGTTCGACTGATTCTGCGTGGTAGGATAAAAAATGACCAACTTGGCCTACTGAAAATCGCAGTGAGGTGTTAATAGAGAAGTAAGATATTATTCAGTCAACGAGTTAATAAATTTGCCTCCCTAGAGCAAGTCTTAATAATGCTGACGCTGATAAATGTATTTTTAACGAGAGAGAGAGAGAGAGAGAGAGAGAGAGAGAGAGAGAGAGAGAGAGAGAGAGAGAGAGAGAGACCCTGCTCACGAAATATTTTTGATTAGAAGAATTCTGAAGAAGGTAAATGTATTTTCCTCGACGCATTCAGCAAGGATAATGCTTGATAAAAGGGTATGTTGTACTTGACTTGGGGGAAATTTGTATAAGGGATTTGATTACGTATGTAGGAATGTGTTCTTTTTCAGGTGATTTTGAAAGCTAATAAAACAACGTGCTGGGTGGAAGACTTGATACTGCTGACGAAGGTAGGTGACTCAGCAAGTTAAAAATAAATAACTGGCTCTTGGAACTCATGGTGAAATGTTGACGAATCTGAGGACCTTGACCTTCAGCCGATTGCCCACTAAATCGACTTACATTATTACTGCCTGACCACTAATCTCTCCACCAAAATTTATCCAAATTAGATCAAATCTGTCTGAGTTGACCTTGACCTGTTCTGCAACCTAGACCTCTGAAACTTGTGTTCTGAAAATCGAATCCCATCTCATTTGGCTGACACACGGGTTTCATCAAGATTGATCCAAATTTAGTGGACTCTGTAAGTTACAGAGTCGATTGGTCCTAATTTAGTGGACTCTAAGTTACAGGGTCGAACATTAGACCTTTTCTTGTGACCTTGACCATTGGCGGATTGTTGTCAAAATCAAATCCCTTCATCCTTGCATTACCCTGAACCCTCCCTACTGTTTAATCTCAGTCGGACAAGAAATCGTTTAAGTTGATCATGCCATGTGACCTTAACCTCTGATATATTGTTCTCAAAAGCAACAAGTTAAATTCTTGGCTGACCCTCAACACTTCCATCAAGTTTGGTCCAGATCAAAACTTTTAGGTACTTATTCATACAGCTACAGGTGGATCGAACTTTGGCCTAGCCTTGTGACCTTGACCTCCGACTGATTAGTATTAAAATCAAGTTCTTTAGTTCTGGCCGCACCCTCAACCCTTTCATCAGTTCTACTCTAAACCTGGTCAGAATTTGAGTACATAAGTTGACATAATCATATTTCCTTGAGATCTGAACTTTCCCTGTGATCTTAGCCATTGACTGACCGTCCTCAGTAAGAACCCTTTATCCATGTTTTACCCTCAGCCCTACCACCAAGATTGATCTCCATCAGATTAAAACTTCTTAAGTTTGCTAGATCATACTTTGACGTAGCTCTGTGACCATCACCTTTGACCTGTTGCTGTAAAAAAAAAAAAAATGTAAACTCCTTGGCTGACCCTCATTTCTTCCACCATGTTAAGTTAAAATTGGATAAAACTGAATTATTTTGTTCACACACACACACACACACACACACACACACACACACACACACACACGTTTTGTGCAAAACGTAACATCCACTTCACTATCATGAGCGCTGGTGTAAAACAAAAAATAGCATCCTTGGCCCAGATAAAATTTTAATAAGCGGTTGACCACGAAAATATGATTATTATTATGAGAGCTAATGAATTTCCCTGCTGATTGGAATACTAAATATTAAAAATGAAGTGTATTTTCCATTCGAATATTCTCGGAGGCAAGAAAATAAATTATGGAGCTTTGCTTTATTAACGGATAGAAGATTTGAATATGGTATTGATAACGAAAATAAGAGTGCATTTTTCTGACTGATTTTGAGAAATGAGCATTTACCTGCAGCGTGAAAGGCTGGATAATGTTGGCGGAATTAAGTTAATGTTTTTTTCGTATGATTCTGCGAGGTAAAAAGAAAAAAATCTAACCTACTTTGCCCATGGAAAATCTGAGTAAGGGATTGTCGGCGGAGTAAGAGGATTATCCGTCTGAGTATTGGTAAATATGATGATTTTGACGAAGATATGTGTATTTTTCATTCGACCGAGTGTGCCCGGCAAAAAAAAAAAAAAAAAAAAAAAAAAATTCACTGAAAAACTTAAACAAGTTCATAATCAGTTATAACAGACGGCTAAAAATTCTAAACTGTCGAGTGGAGAGCACGACGAGGATTAATGTATTGTTCATCCCAATTGATTCTGGTAGTTATTTGGAGGAAATGATAACTGGAATATTAACGATGGATAGTATATTATTCCATCTGGTATATCTGCTTGGCAGAAGTATATAAATAAATGAATATCAATAATAAAATTATAGAAGCTAATTGGTCCATGGTTGATTTGAGTGAGAGATATATGACGAAGGTAACATTATCCTTTCTCCGACTGATTATGACACCCAATAAATATTTTTGCCAGTATTACGAGTTGCTTTCATTGACGAAATGTACTCGTAGTTTCCATTCGACATGATGGGTTAGGCAAATGTTACATACTTAGCTCAAGGAAAAATGTCTGACGAAGAAAATGAGATTATTCTCTGTCTGGTTGATTGGAGGGCTAGAAAAGTTACCGGCCTCATGCATAACTTAAAGGACTGTTGATGAAGTTAACACTCAGACTCCTATGACTCACTCTGAGGAGAATCAAAACGTCTAGCACTACCCTGCGTATAATACTAGAGTTGCCCCGATCATGAGAGGAGTAAGATTATTTTGTATGTGACTATTGCTGCAATAATAATAGTTACGTGGAATGCTTGACAATATTGACGATAACAAGTTTGCTTTACATGTGATAGATTGTTCAAATTAAGAAAAATGAGAAAAAGAAAAAAGAAAGAAAAGGAAAAAAAGACATACGGAAGTCGCTCCAGTGTTGGTAAGTTGCTAGAAGTTAGTTTACGTTCCTTTTGTTTGATATTGCCAACTAAAATAATCATCAGGCGCATGGAAGATTAGATAATATCATGATAAACGTGTACTGACACAAATCAACCTCTTACAGTACGATCACCCTTTATTCTCTCCACAACTATAATTTGTTTACATTAACTTGATGTCTCATTGATTGAATAACACAAAACTTTGGTCGTGCATCCATTCTATAACACTTCTTTACGACGAACATCATATTCTGGTGAAAATATATCCTTACATCTACACATTCAAGATCAGGAGATCTCAATAAGGTCAGATTAAACTGTACAGGGTATTGACGATTGTATTCAGCTGATGGGTGATCTCCTGTGGCAAAATAAGTTAATGAAGTATATTTCTAAACTGATCGCTACAAAACGTTTCTCATAGGCAGAATTAAATTGTTTGATGCAATAATTGCAAGAACAAAGAAAAAGAACATTAGTGAAAGCTTTAAGCTGATGGTGAGTTAGTGAAAGAAGCAGGAATTATGTTTATTGGTGGTAGGTGTTTGACGATGATGATGATGATGATGGTGGTGGTGGTGGCGGTGGTGGTGGTGGTGGTGGTGGTGGTTTAATTTGCTGTGTTTTCCATCTCGCTGATTTTGCCAGCTAAAACTTTTAAACTAGTCCTGGGAAGTCTTGATGAAGTGAATGTTTGCCAAGACAAGATTATTTTCTGCCCGATTGATCCTGAACAAAGATGTTAAAAGTTTCTTGGTTCACAGGAGAATGAAATGTATAGTTGATTTATTTTATATATATATATATATATATATATATATATATATATATATATATATATATATATATATATATATATATATATATATATATATATATAATAGTTTTATGGCACAGTGGCGGGCCGGTCAAGGTGAAAAGTAATAATTGCCAAATCCTTTTCATTCCGATGACGACTATATATTTAAATGAAATTAAAAATCCAAACGATTTTATTCAGTTTCTCACGACTTTGTTGTACTAAAATAATTAACTAAGGCGGTGGCTAACCTCTCCAGTTGAAAAAGTTTCTCAGTGCTGGACACAATCGTCAGCCGTGAGCAAAAGTGAAGCCAGAAATACCTCACCGGATTCAAAGAACTGAGTGGTGTAGTCCGTTTGCTATCATCTGATGGAACTGGGCCAAACTCGCAATGGAAATTCCAAAAGTGGCTGTGTAAAATTCAATGATCCGTAGTTGTAAGGTAGAAATGTCTTTTGGGTCACTAATCAGTAAAACGCCATGTCGGCGCGGTACGAGCGAGGCCATTTAAATCAGAAAGCACTGAAATGTCACCTTATACCCCGAGGATGCCTAGAGTATATTGATGCCTATCAACCTACCAAGTTTCATGTCGTTACTACAACCTGTCTGGCCTGTAGCCATCTTTTGAAGATTTTCGACATGCTGCACATGGCGCGTGTCACGTCTTGCGTGCACCGCCTGGGTGTGATGAAACCTGTCAAAAAAAAAAATAATAATAATAAATAAATAAATAAAAAATGGGCTACCGTACGGAGCAAAAACCACGCAATGGTCGGCGCTGTGGTTGCTGAGATACAAGATTCTCAAAAGCGTTACAGTTGGGCCGGGTGGGGCCGCTCACATATGAGAAAATGCCACTACTTGACAAGAGACTCGCGAAGGATTCGCCCTCGCTCGTAACCATCCGACCAATATGACTACACTTTGTCATCACCTGAGCTAAAAAGGGTTAGGAATCATTGTCGGATGAAAACAAACCTACGCTATCTCTAAAGCTAAATGATTATAGTGACGTCAGCAGATATTTTCTTTATAACTCCTTTTGTAAGTTAGCGCCAAATATATATTTGCTCTTGTTATCTCCAAGCGATCTTAGGAGAGACATTTCGTACTGTAGAGGTTAGATATAGGATTCATTAACCCTGTAGTTGCAGTGTCATTCCTAAATTGAGAAAATTCAGTCTGCAGGTGCAAGAGTAAAGTAGGGTCAACTAATACGTCATTGTAGTTAATTAGATACAGTAATATAATATGACATATGTAATAAAGAAAGGCGAGTAATTGTAGTTGATTGATTAGCCCATAAGAGGCAGCTCTACAGGTACTGTACTGATGTGACTGCATTACGGGAAGAAGACAAGGGTAACAAAGAAGCATTAGCCCCTTGACTTAGGTGACTCATTCTTTTGGCATACCCGGTACTTGTGTTGCATCCAGATTCTTACAGCATAATGATTTTTTCCTTTTTTTTTATTGGATGTCTCCCTCCCCTCCGTTTGATATTAGTTTTCCGGTTAAAGAGGGACCTTTTGTAGTGAAGAGGGATAAATTTTGCGTGGAATGTTGTGGAGGTAGTCGATCAATATACAGACGTGTCTGTCATTCTGTCTATATGTCTATCTATCTATCTATCTATCCGTCTGTTTGTGTCTGTCTGTCTGTCTATCTATCTATCTATCTGTCTATCTGTGTCTATCTATCTCGGTCTGTCTATCTATCTATTTGTCTTGTCTATCTATCTATCTCTTGTCAGACACTGTAATTTCATTTTGCTGCCCTCCCTCGAACTCTCACATTCCTCAATCGTATATCTCTCCACGCCATCACTTCATCTCATCCTTGGTTTCCCCTCCTCCCCCCATCAACCTCAATTACAATTACACTCTTCTAGTTAGTCTCTCATTCGCCATCCTCTCCACATTGCCATACGGACATGGTGTATGAAAATATTACTATGGGTGCATTGCCTGTGACGGAATGCAATTGTCTAGTGTGCAGTTACCCAGTTGCGTGTGGAGCTTAGTTATTGCTTGTGAAGCCTAGGTATTGCGTGTGGAGCCTAGTTATTGCGTGTGAAGGGTAGGTATTGCGTGTGAAGCCTAAGTATTGCGTGTGAAACCTAGGTATTGTGTGAAGTCTAGGTATTGCGTGTGAAGCCTAGGTATTGCGTGTTGAGCTCAATTATTGCGTGTGGAGCCTAGTTATTGCGTGTTGAGCTCAGTTATTGTGTTTAGATCCTAGTCATATGTATGAAGCCAGGTTATTGTGTGTGGAATCTAGTTATTGTGTGTGGAGCATATGCCTAGTTATTGCATGTTGAGCTCCGTTACTGTGTGTGGAGCCTATGTATTGCGTGTGGAGCCTAGTTATTGTGTGTGGAGCGTAGTAATTTCGTGCAGCCAATCTATTGTCTATTCAGCATTGTTATCGTGCTTTGTTGCATGTGAAGTTTTATTGTCTGTCTGTTTATTGCGTGGGACAGACTATTGCGTGCGAAGCCTCGTTAGCGCGTGAGACAGGATATTGCGCGTGAAGTGGGGTGCGAGACCATCCATTCTGATTATCTTTTTTATGTCAAGTGTTGTCTCCTGCCCTTCCCCCTTTGAGCTCTGGATATTTGTTTCAATTTATTCTCGACGATAATGTCCTTTTAAACTCTCATGCTCCTATGACTCACTCTCACCTCCTTAAGCTTTATTACGGAGACAGGTTCTTATCTATGTCAGTCTGTAGTGAATCAGTCAATCAGTCTCTATCTATGTACATATATATGTATAGATAGATAGATAGATAGGTAGATAGATAGATGTTTGTATGTACGTAAAGCTGGATAGATGGACATGGAATGATAGATAGATTGATAGATAGTTGTATACAGTTATGTAGTTTAAAGACGATTTTATTCAGCACAGGAAGGACCTCTCGTGGTGCTGGAACCAGCCCCTTCAATCCAAGTTAAAGCGACAGGAGTATACCACCTGGCGAATAGATTCAACTTTGAACGGACATCGAATAGTGAAAGGGTCTATGAAGGTTTTGTCTTACTCCTAAAGCTCGGAGAAATCTGTCCGAAGCAGACTAAAACTGACTTTGGATTGCAAGAATAAAATGAAAAAAATAATGATAATAATTTCGGAATGAAGTGATTAATCCAGTCAACACGATCACCTTTTTTTTTTTTTTTTTTTTTTTTTTTAGTCTGGTGTAATACTGTACCCTGATTTATTCTTCCTGGTACTAGATTTTGTTCAACTCAAGAATGGCCTTTGGTATAGTCCGTATGTTTTCACCTGACGAACTGTGCCACTCCAGCAACTTGAATAATATTTCGTGGTTGCATGAAAGACAGTGAGCCTTGGCAGTGAGGTAGGAATGAATCTCCTTAGTTACTACTCAAATCAACCCTCGAATCTGACTACCCCGTACCATCAACTGAATTGAAAGGAACTGGTGAGTTTTCTCAGATCAGTATAAAAAACGCTATCGTGAGGAGACTAAAGCAGGTCAGTCCCACGCTGAATAAAATCATCAAGAGAGTCCAAAAATGAAATAAAACAGACATCCTTGGGGTGAGAGAGTTAACCTCTTTAGTCCGATGACATTTTTAATTACTTTTCCACTTCCAGACGATATTATTCAGTTTGAGGGAGACTTTTAAAATTAGAAATGTTGGATGCAGCCGTCATTAGCTCCTTCCGATACGAGACACCTTTACAAAGTTGAATAAAACCGTCAAGAGACAGCAAAATTATAATGCAGTTGATGTCCTAGATGTGAAGTAGAACCGCGACGACTCTTCTGTCCGATGGCTTGTTACACATTTCTTTCGTACTATTTACAGACGATTTTTTTTTTCAACTATGGATTGATCATTAGCTGTGAATGGGGAACTGGAGGCTGTATTAATCCCTCCACTTAGAAACATGCGTAAAATCCTCAGATGGTAGTAAGATTACTATGGTATACTGTACAATTAATGTCACTGGACTTAATGCGTTTACTGTTTTTCTGAGACTAATTATTTATCCCGGCTAGTGCCAGAAGATTCTGTGCAGATTAAAGAAAACTACAACTGCAAAAAAATGGGTACAAACTATTTCAACTGACCTCAATAAATATGGTGGTCTTTCAAAATTTATTCAGACGATTTTATTCAGCTTACGACGTTCAGAACTGGGAGAGTTACATGCGGCCTTCATTAACCACGTCAGTATGAGAAAAAATCCTAAGTTGAATAAAAATGCTTGATGGAAAAATAACTGTAATTCGTGGCACTGGACTGAAAGTGTGAAGGTTTAACTTTGTTAGGGCGATTATTATTATTATTATTATTATTATTATTATTATTATAATTATTATTTATTTCCATCTCCAAACAGTTTTACAAAGTTCAGGGAACACTTCATCGTGAAAGAGTCTGTGAAACCTGTCCCCAAATTTGCCAGGCTGAGTGAAAGACTGAGTAAATTTGTAATGAAAGAGCTGACATTTCGTTTGGGACGCAGATTTCAGTTCTGTGTATCATTTCCGCACTACGTTCTAACTTTGATTTTTCCAGGATGATCACCTTTTTTTACTCAAACCTAACAACCAATCCTAACATAACTCTCAGACTGACCTAACCTGTTACTAAGAAGACAAACCTAACCTAACCTAGACTCTCCTGTAAATGAGAAGGTCCAAAAAATGGTATACGGAACGGAAATCAGCGGTCGGGGCTCAAGAAGTTGATGTTTAAGTGCAGGTAACACCAGACGAAATTACCCAGCGCCAAGAGACGTACTACAGCAAGAGACTTAACAGTAGTATTAAGAAGAAGGCTATATTCAGCGCCTGCCTAATAAACAGTGCAACATCCAGGCAACATAATCCAAAGGCAATAGAGTGCCTGAGAAAACAGTATAATCCAGTGACATCCTTATAGTCGTTTGTTTTCGCATGATATAGTAGGCCACTCCCCAGCATGAAATTCGTCGTTTAAGGTTATGAGGTAGGGTTGTGCAACTTTAATAACTATACTTTTTTTTTTACTCTAACATGTCCCAGATTTTCAACAATTAGCAGATTATTTCACAGCTCAGTCACAGAAAAAAAGAAAAACACGTCTCTACATCCTTACCACAGCATTTCTTCGAGACTAGTACCATATTCTAGCATTTTTCCGTAGTTACGTCAGCGTTCAAGATGGAGAGATGGTAATTTTAGGAAAAGTTAGAGTAAAAGGGGTATAGTCAAATCGACCCTCCAATTGTACTACATTTGGCCTTAAAGTGAGCTGAAGAGGGTCAGGGATCTTTGTGGTTAGTTAGGTCAACAACCATAACAGTTAAATTAATCTTTTATCAAACTGCGGCCAGTCTCTGTAACAACCTCAGCTCAACAAAGGCCGTAATACATCAAGGTTTAAGGCGGGAGTGCTTTCATTTCTAAAGTGGTTTATGATGATAAGATGTAATCAAGTACCGTAATATCAAATGATCGCAAGCAGCTGCAGTACTCTTAATATACTTCTTTCACTTTAACTTGGACTAGATTTTCTTCCCATTTCAGCTTATTTCAGTGGCAAAGAAAAGATAATACAGCGGCTCTACATTTTTTCCATAACACTTCGTCTTGACTAGTACCATTTTCTTGTGTTTACCTTTTATTACATCGCGGCATCGACAGTCTTAGGCCAGTTTAGAGTGAAGAGGGTATAGTATAATCTAAAGACTGTGCAGTACCCAACACTGTAGTCTAACAACGAACAGCAATATCCAGAAGAACAGCAATTATACCTATATTAAACAGCGGTCACGCCCTTTAACAACGTCAGCCATACACGCCTCATAAGGCCTCAAGAGCCACCATTACTGAGGCGTGCCCCAGGTTTTGAAGTGAGGGTGTTGGCTGCATTTCTGCGATGGCTTACGATAAATTGAAATACAGTGCCCGGCTCTGAACAGTGCATTACCCGAGCTTATAGTCCACCAGCAGTCCAATACTCAAACATATAGTCCACCAGCGCTGCAGTACCTGACCATATAGTCCGACGGCATTGGAATACCCGATCATATAGTCCATTACCAGTACAGTACGGCATTGGAATACCCGATCATATAGTCCATCACCAGTACAGTACGGCATTGGAATACCCGATCATATAGTCCATCACCAGTACAGTACGGCATTGGAATACCCGATCATATAGTCCATCACCAGTACAGTACCCCAATACCCAAGCATATAGTCCATCAGCAGTACAATACCCGAGCATATAGTCCACCAGCAGTGCAATACCCATGCTTATTGTCCACCGCCTTTACAATATCGAAGCATATACTCGAATTCAGCGATGTAATATCCGACCAATCCAGTCCAGCGATGCAATACCTGAGCAATATATTCCAGCAGTGAAATAGCTAAACAATATATTCCAGCAGTGCAATACCTGAGCAACATAAACCACCAGCTGTGATGCCTGATCCATCGAAAATAATAATGTCCAGAACAACAGCTATACCTATTTTTAAAAGCTGTCCCTTACAACCCAGTAAGACATCGTGCTGATTTCTCTCTTGGGATGCTGTACAATATATACGATAACATAGTAAATCAATTTATCGTAATCCATCGCAGTACTCAAGCAGTGTGGTCTACAAACAGTGTGTGTCCGCGCAGTGCAATACTTGAGCCAGCATTATAACCCAACAAAAGCCATATCCACAAGGCCAACACTTACACGTATATTAAACATCAGACAGTCTCATTAACAACGCCAGCCTGACACTACTCCGTAAGAGCCACCATAACCAACGTGTGCCGCAGGCTTTTAAAGTGGGTGTGTTGGTATCTCCTTGGCGATGCTTTACTTTGTGCTGATATATCCTCCTCTTAAGCAGTGCAGTAGCAAAGCAAAATAATCTACGAATAATGCAGTTCAAAAGTAATACAATCCAACGTCAGTGGTAACAGCGAGAACAGCAATTGATTACTTTAGAACAATGACGTCTTATTTTGGTTTATTCTTGCTACCTTCAGACCGTTCTCCTCGCCATAAGAAACACCTTGTTGTGAAGGTGTTAGAGAAGGCTATAGCTAAATAACACGCTCCGATTTGAAAAGTGTACCGTTTTCAAAGGTAAACATTTTTTTACTCAAAATTAGCCCAGATTTTCGTCGTTTTGCGGCCTGTTTCAAGTAGCTTATTAGCAAAATAAGACAACATTGGCTACATTTCTTTCAAAGCACTTCTTGATTAGCATCGTTTTCTGGTCTGAAGTTATTTTTACAACTCAGGATTCAAGATGGGGAATGGCAACTATAGGTCAAGTTAGAGTAAAACCAAAATACTGTAGCAGGAAAATATACATATATGTGAAGGGTTTAAACCTAACTTTAACTGCGGTCACTGTCTGTAACAGCCTTACCCTGACACAACCCGTAAGGCCTCAAGAACCACCATTATTGACACGTGTCGCAGAGGCTGAAGTGGAATTGTTGGGCACTCTTCTGTGATGGCTTACGAAAGCCTGAAATCTTGCCTGCATCATAAGCAGCACAATATCCAAGCGGTACAGCCTACAAGCAGTGCAGTGCCCAAGGAATGATAAACAGAAACAATGCATTATCAGAGCCATATTATCCATAAGCAATGCAATACCCAAGGTGAGATATGTAGAAACAAAACATTATCCAAGCCACATTATCCATTAGCTTTTATGTAGAAACAAAGGATTGTGAGAGCCAAATTATCCATAAGCAGTGTAATAATACCCAAACCATATAATTCCACAGAAAATTTAGTATCTAAACTGTATCCAAAACATACAACTCTTTCAATATAGATTCCAATCAGTATGATACAAGAACAGTGCAAAGCTCAGCCAGTACCTTCCAGAAACAGTATAATGCCCGAACAGTACAATACACTGCCAGTGTAATTCATAGGCTATATAATATCTGCCCATCTCATTTTAGAAGCAGTGCAGTACGCATATAATATACGCATAATGCTTTACAGCACTACACAGGTGAAAAGAGAAACAACATGCAGCAAACATAATGATGTGACGATGCAATGGGTTTACATTATGCAGTCAGTACAACAGTCACAATATAGATCACATGTAATAAAGCAGCCAAACAATATGATACACACGTACCCAGTTCAGGCCTTCATTACGGGGGCATCGTTTTCTTTTTATCACGCTACCCCCAGTAGTATGGGGTGGACCCAGAAAATATGGCAAATTTTGAGTTGTTGTCTTTAGATCATTCCGTTGAACTGAATTATAAGACGGAAAGTTTTGTGTAAGGTCAGCATTAATCAAAAGTATCCGTATTCAGTTCGAAAGTGGGTCAGTACTGTTAAGGCCTACATTTCGACCAGTTCAGTGATCATCATCCGCTACAAAGTAAGGAGTATTTTCCTAGGACGAAATGATCCTAGCAAGCTAACAATCAGACGTCTCATAAATAAGTTCAGGGGAAGAGGCAGTGCTTGAAATCGAAATATGGGTCACATCGGTCGCCCATGTTAGGCAAGATCACCCAATAAAATCGAAACCTTGAGATAACGTCTTGAATGGTCTCCACGGAGATCGAGGTGCCAGTCACAGGAGGCGGACATCCCAGGGACCTCATCGGAGGATATTGCACCAGGATCTACGCTTGTTCTTATAAAAAGTACAAAGTGGTGGAAAGAAGACTAGATTTTTTTTTTTTTTTTTTTTTTTTTTCAGAACGTCAGCCATAAGACTGAAAATTTCCAGACTCCTAGGACGTAATGGTTTTCAGTAATTAGCCTCACATTCACGTAAATAGACACTTGAATAAACAAACTATACTAACCTGTGCTCCTGATCAACCTCACGAATAACAGACGCCATCAGTCAGTGTCGAAAAAGTCCCTGTTTGATGTGTTAATGGCCGTCATGGAATAATCGGATCACAGTGGCTTTAAGGTGAACATTGTATACCAGAAACGGCCAGCATTGAGTGATACAGTTCTCAGATGCAAAAGAAATTCATTCTAGCATCGAGGAGGAAACGAGGATTGGACATGAATACTCCAATTTACTAATAGGTTTGAGCAACAGCTCACTACTCCATAAGAATCTTGAAGTATCTACGCCGCTGTTTCACAGGGAACAGACACAATTTGTGTCGAGCAGAAACCCCGTGGCCATCACATTCTCCTGTCTTGCATCTCCTGACTAATTTTTATGGAGCTGTTTAAAAAACAGAGCTTGTATAGACAGTGCTCAGACAGTAAAGTCGCAGAGCGAAAATAAAAGTAGCGGGGATATCAAGAACATACCTGCTGAAATGTTAGAAAGGGTCATCACTAACTTAAGTGTTCACGTCGTAGCAGTGATTCAACGGCGGGGAGCCTGGATTTATAAATATTGTTAAAAAAATACTGATCTGATTGAAAGGAAACTGCACTGCACATTTTTTCATGCATGTGCAATATTTCATGGGTAGATAATTAGGAAAATATGTTCACACAATACAATGACGGTCAGTCGAAACGAGCAGCATTAAATTGGACCACCCTATAGTCAGCTTAGGAGAGACGTTTCAGACTGAGGGGGGTTAGTTGTAGCCTTAGCCCTCTGACTTCTAGAAATTCTTGCTAAATAGACAAAAATCGTCTGGTGGTATCTTGGATAGAACACAATAAGACAACGTCGTACTTAAGCATTAACGAAATCACCAAGAAAAATGTTACTGGTACCCAAACAGTTTAATGTTCATCCATTTCAACTTTAAAAACAATACAGTATCCAAATTACAGAGCATCCACTGAGTGTAGTACACAAGCAGTGCAACAGACAAATAATGCAGTACACAAGCGTTGTAATATGCAGACAGAATAGTACCCAGGTATGGAAGATACCAAGCAGTTTAATACTCAAGCTACCGATATGTCCATCCATCATCCAATCCTAAATTTCCCCATGAGGAGCGTAGGAGCCCGGGGCTAGGCAGTTGGTCCCGACATTTAAGATGAGAGTGACCAGCCTCACTCATCTCTGAGTGGCATTACATGAGCAATCGACCCCAGCCACCCCTTGGATATAAACCTTCACCTGCTCAATCCGATTGGAGCGCAATAATTACCCACAAAACCACCAGGCGCCAAAATTTGGTTATATGGTTACCACCCAGCGTAGTAAATGATTTCCTGGTGCACAGGAAACCATTTGGCTTGTCACTTAGTGTAGAGCAGGGGTTCCCAACCTTTATTTACCCATTACCCCATTTTCCACACCTCCCTTCACTCATTACCCCTCATTGCTTATGTTTCCACAATTGCATTTTAGCTGCTTAACATTTTGATGCCTAGATTTTAGTTTGAATGTAGGACTTAATTAAAGGTTAGGCTAAAACCAAGAGAGTTATTGCAAGGAGTAATTTATTTTTATTATTAACACTGATACCAAATAAACATGACTTTAAACATTCATCTCTGAATTTTAGTATAGGTTTGAAGGTCTATCATAACTGGTATGATTTTGATTTTTTTTTTTTTTGTTACCTTCCCCATTACCCTTCACAAAAGACCAAATTACCCCACTTGGGGTAATTTACCCCAGGTTGGGAACCCCTGGTGTAGAGTCACCCACAGGCTGAAGGAAGTGGAAAGAATGAAGGAAAGAAAGACAGAAGAGGGAGTGTAAAGTCACCTGTAGGCAAAAGGACAAGGAAAGAATGAAAGAAAGAAAGACAGAAGAGAATGGAAGGAAAGAAGGATGGAGAGGAAAGGGCAGACACCCGAGAGCATCACTACATCGAGTGAGTGGATGGTGAGCGCCCCCACGTACCACATTCGGTAATTAAAAGCAAAACAATACCCACGCATTGCAGCTGAAAGTAGTACAGTACCCAGACAAATTAATGCCAAAGCTACGGTGTCAAGAGCATTGTAATAGCCGAGAGATTTAATACCCAAGCAATGCAGCAACAAACAGTGTATTACCGAAGCCGTGCAGTCCAAAAACAGTGCAATACACAACAAATAATTATATTACCCAAACACTGCAGTCTAAGAATAGTGCACTGCCCAACCAGTTAACACCCAATAACTGTAATTCAGAAATAGCTAAATACCAGAGTAATTTGATTTCGAAGCATTGTAATAAAATGCAATACAAGAGTTAAACAATGCAATCTAAATGCAGTTGTTGCTTAACCTTAGGCTGGCTGGCTAAGCAGACACGTCGACAACAGGTAGGCATCTGCTTCTGGGGGGCCGTCCTACAGGTACTGTACATTACACACCCCAGTTACGGATCCTGCCCCCCTTCCTAGTATATAGCGCCTCGCCAGGGTCGGACCAGAATTCTTCCCACGGCGAGGTCCAAGGAAATGAGTTTTGGCTTCCGGGTGAGGTGCGCAGCGCGCCGCCACGTTTAGGTTCCTGGTTAGAAGAGCGATAGGTTACAAAAGCATAGAAATACAAAGCAGTGCAATACCCCCAAACAGTTTGATATCGAGGCAGTGCAATCAAAGGAATGCAGTATCCCAGATAATCTAAAATTTAATAAAAACAAAACAAAACAATACAACTAGTGTGTGCAGGTCCCCATTTAATACAAATTCATTGCAAACAAAGTAATATAATACCTCTGACAATTAAATGCGCAAGCACTGCAATCAAAAGCAGGGCATTATTCCAAGTAGTTTAATATCAAATCATTTTAACATCAAAGCACTATAGTCAAAAGCAACGCAGCACTTATATAAAGTGGATCAAACTACTACTTCATAATGGCCACGTGTTTGCCTGCCAGCCTGTTTGTTGCCTGCTTTCCTGCCTGTGTCTGTCTACCTGCTTGTGCCTGCTTGCTTGACTTCATGCGCGCTTTGGGCTTGCTTGCCTGTGCCTGCTTGCCTATCTGCTTGTGTCTACTGGCCTGCCTGCCCCTGTCTGTCCACTTGCCTGCCTGTGTGCCTGGTTGCCTAACTGTGTCTGCCTGCATGTGCCTGTCTGATTGCCATCCTCCCTCCTTGCTCGGTTGCTTGCGACTGTGCCGGGCTGGGGGTAATGGTGACCTGCTTGTGGCCCCTCATCATCACAACTGCTGAACTTGGCCCATTACTGTCGCACCACCGGACCCCACCATCCCCACTTCATCAACACATAACTGCTACCCACACACCTACACCCACACTTACACCTGCACCAACACTTACATTCACACTCACAAATGTACCTGCTACCCACACACCTACACCCACACTTACTCCTGCACCAACACTTACATTCACACTCGCAAATGTACCAACTCCCACACTTGTATCTTTACTTGCACTAATCCTACATCCACACGTACACCGACACCCACACATACATCTACACCCACACTTACATTCACATCCACAGCTGTACTTACTGTACTTGCACACCCACGGTCTTAGCTATACCAACATTCACACTGACACCTGCATCCACGCTTACACCCACTGCCGCACTTACATCTAAACATAGGCTACAGTCACTGTTCCTACACCTACACTCACACTAATTAATGCCGCACATGTCGACCCCACCATCCCCACTTCAGTAACACATAAGCTTTCAACACACCTACGCCCACACACACTTCTGCCTACACCCTCACACTCATTCATACATCCACACTTACACGTGCAGCCATTCCTACACCCTCTCACATATCTACACCCAGATCCACACCCTCACCTAATTCTACACTCATGCTTTTACGTTTCGTTTTCGTTTCGTTTTGTTTCGTTATTTTAAAGGCTCCAACATGTTTGAATGCGTCGGCCTTGGTCACCTAATGGCATGGCGGCTCTCCATGCTGCTCGATCTCTGGCAGCTTTCCTATTCAGTCCCTTATCCCTGAGGCCACGCTCAATGACCTCGTCCTAGGTCTTTTTCGGTATACCTCTCGCAACTCTACCCTTAACGTTAACGCTTCTCACTTTCTGCACCCAATTATCACCCCCCAGCCCGTTCATATGCCCAGGCCATATCAATCTGCCTTTCCTCCTCACAACAACAATACATTCCAGTCCCATCCTTACCTAGCCCCCCCAGGCATGGCACTCAAGGACGCACTGCACATCGACCAAATCATTGTCATTTCTGTACGTTTGAACCTGTACAGTCTAAGACACAACAATCTTCCCAACGTTTGACGAATATATTACGGAAAAATCAAACCATTTGAAACACGCACTAGTAGAGGAAGGGTTTTGATTGTATTTCGTCAGGTGTAAATTGTCTTTAGACGGAACTTGGAAGGTAGTTATGTGTTAGATTGTACACACCTACAAATAATATCACACCTTATACTGTTGCACACCAAGCCCCCACTACTCACGCTTCATCAACACAGCTGCTCTCACCACACACCTGCACCCACACCCATACTACACTAGCCGACACCTGCTCTCACGTCTACATCCCCATCCACGTTCACCCTCACCCACACCGACGCCTTTACCCAGACTTACATATAAACCCATACTTACCCTCATGTTCACCCCAGTGCATACACCCTCATACAGTCTTACACCCACGGATTTACGTACACCCACACCAGCAGCTACACCTACGCTATCTTCTACACCAACAGCTACGCCTACACCCAATATCACACCCATACTCACTTATTTTGTACCCCTAAACTCCACCATCCTCAATTCACTAACACATCTGCTCCCCACAAAACCACAACAACACACACATTTACACCTAAACTTAAACTAACAACCTCATTGATATCTGTACCTTTTTATGCAACCCTGTACAATAATCTGTACTCACTTGCATACCCACTCCTATACCCACATCCACAATAAACCTTTTGCTATCATGCCTTGCTCCCACCATCCCCACGTCATCGACACAAAACTGCTGCCAACACACTTACACCCTCACCCACATAGTACGTAGACCTGCACATTTAAACCCACAATTACACCATCCACACCCACAGTTATACCATCCACACCCATACTTACACTACCCACACCCACTCTGACACCACCCACACCCACTCTGACACCATCCACACCCACACTTTCACCATCCACACCCACACTTACACTACCCATACTCACAATTACACCACCCACACCCACAGTTACACCACCCACACCTACACTTACACCACCCACACCTACACCTACCTGTACGCAGTGTCCTATGTTAACATTTACGCTTTTTCTTACACCTCCACTCACACTCTTTACGGTCTCACTCCTGGCCTCCACGATCCCGACTTTATTAACATAGTTTCTCTCCGCACACATTTATACTCACACATAAAGCATAAAACCATTCCTACACCTACCTGGACATCACTTTTCACTAACACCTCCACCAACACCCATACTTATACCGTGCCTTCTTTACCCTTCATTGCCCTCCCACCCTCCCCGAGCACTGCTGTTGACTTTACGTAGGGGTTTTATTCCCCTGTGTGTCGAATACAAGTCCAGTGTGTGGGGAGGCTTCCCACATACAGCTCTTCTCAACAGCGTGGAGTCAAATGCTTTTCATCTCATTAACTTTCCTCCTCTTATTGGCTCCCTTCAACCTCTTTTTGCCGCACTGCTGCATCGTTCTCCCTTTTTTACCATTAGTTCAGTGGTCATTGCACTTCTGAACTGTCTGCTTGCAGTCTTCCTCCAGTATGGTGGGCGCGTAATACCCGTCTGGCAGCAAAGTCTCATTCCTTTTCTGTCCAACTTTCTGATGCAGGAGTTAACCGGTACTCACAGTCCTTCATGTATGCAACAGGTCAACTGTGGAACTGTCCTCTGTCTGTATTTACTCCTGCCTAATGACCTCCAGTCTTTTTAACGCAGTGTGTTCAGGCATCTCGAAGGTAACAAATTTTGAAATGGCTTTTTGTTTATTTTGTCTTGGAGGGAACAGTCCTGCGGTCTTGCCGTTGTTCCTTCATCCTTGCTTTAAAAAAAAAAGAAAAAAAAAGAAAAAAAAAAAACTTTACCCACGACCACGCTTTTATACCAGCACCCACACACACTTCTTACTCTCACTTCGTACATACAGTGTCATCCACATTTCCACAGATAATCTAAATTTACTCCTACACCCACAGCTAACCCTCCCACATGCTCTCGATCAACATTCATCCACACTGTGTACATTTCTCGTCCACATCTTGAGGTATATACATACTCTCACCACATCCACACTTGCCTTGGTTTGCCAACTGCCTGAATCCCGCCTCTCCATTCCACTCTGCTCTGTTAGCTCGGGACGTAGTGCGTCAAACCTCGTCATATTTACGGATAAATTCTCTTGGCTGGAGGAAATAAGAGGAAAACCAGAACGAGTTGAAGAAATAAAGGAGAGGAGTAAATGAGGTAGAATTTAATGGTGTGAAAAGGGATCGGTTCTGAGTAGAAACAGAAATGTCTTAAAGGACATAATGAGGATTTATTTACTTATTTTTCCTTTTAATCAAACCACCAGCAGTCTGTTTTCTTCAAAGATTATGTATTACTCTGCTAGTGGAAGAGATGGTTAAGGATAAATCTAATCAGCCTCAAAGTCTTTCCTCAACTGATTAAAATCGTCTGGTGGTGGCGTGACTACAGAGAAAAATGCTTCTTTGTACTGAAATAATTAACACCCTCACGGAAATAATCACTTTAAATCGATGACGAATATTTTTCTTGTTGCCACCAGAATATTTTTTTTTTTCTGTTTTGGAGAAAAGTATTGAACTGGAGAGGTTAGATATAAATTTCTTGAACCACTTCCATAGGATTGTTATTTCCTGAGCTTAATGTAGTCGTCTCGCAACAGCAAGAGTAAACAAATACTTAAATAATCGTAGTGAAGGAGTTAAACGTCAGACAATAGATGGATAAACAGATAGGCTTTCCCTGTGCTTCTCTGATTCTTGTCATTTTTTTTTTTTTTTATGTGCCTGGCTCTTGGATAAACCTGACAGAAATTACTCGAGGCACAATAGTCCTTGGCACAAACCTATCCATATTTATTTATGTTTTTATCTACAGTACGTGATGAGAAATGGGAGGTGAGTATGGAAGTTAAGAAGTCACAGGATGATATTATTGTGATCCCTACCCTAACGTATGGAAGCGAGACGTGGACCTTGCTAGAGGGGAACAAGTCAAGAGTGAGAGCATTGGAAATTAGTTACCTGAGAGGAGCATGTGGAGTGACATGGAGGGACTGGTTGACGAATGAAGAAGTTAAAGAACGTTGTGGGGTGGATGTGGATGTGATTGAGAAAATTAGGAGAAATGTACTGAGGTGGTGTGGACATGTGGAGAAAATGGAGAATGAAAGACTGACTAAGAGGGTGTATGTAGGTGAAGTGGATGGAGGGAGAGGGAGGGGGAGACCGAGGATGAGGTGGAGGGATGGAGTTGACAGGTATATGAGGGAGGGGGGAATGAGTTGAGGGGAGGGCAGTCAAATGGTGGGTGACAGAGCGACTTGGAGGCGTTTTGTCTGGGCCACCCTTTGCGGGATTATAGCGTCGGGCTATGGATAGATAGATAGATCTACAGTACCAGTGTGTATCTATATACCCATCTATGTATGTCCCTATGGAGCATCCACTGAGGACTGGCCTCGACAAAATGATCTTCAAACATTTCTGTCCCTAATATATAACCCCTATTCACGTGATACACCATCCTTCTTTCTGTACTCTTCCACTTTGTCTCTCTACCTTGGTCTCTGTCCTCCTCACCTTCCAACCATCCCACTGTCGTATATAAAGAAATATATGCTTTATTTGACTGAACCAGCTACCAATCAGTAATTACATGGCAACTCCACTTAGCGATCAAAAGTAAAGAGTACAATTCGTCTTTTTCAAAATCTCTTGATTGCACGGAATGAAGCACTTTATAATGAGTAGGAAGCATCAGAGAATCCCAAAACATTCCCAGACTTCCATTCCAGCCAATGATGCCTGTGTGGAAGGTATATGTTTCCCGAATTATTGCAGCAGCCGTGGACTACATAAACATGTCATCGCACTGATGTGATGGCTATAATGTTACATGGACTTCTTAGCGGTAAAGAGCCACGTGATATTCCTCAGTCTTTTTTTTTTTGGTTAAGGATATTTAGTTAATAGCATTAACCCATTTAGCTCAAGGACGTATATTTCATGTTACTGCAATCTGCAGACGATATAATTTAGAGTAGGAAATATAGTAACTTACGATCGGAAGTGGGTTAGCTATATACGTAGTCTTAATAAACCCCATGACTACTAGTATAGATATAGCAAGAAGAGATGAAAAGGATGTCATCGGGTTAAAATGCATGTCATGTTATGGTCGGGAAGAAGCAGTGCCAAGGCACAGCAAACCCGCCCCCGGCAGTCGGCTGACGTATAATCACAATAGGATATCTAGTCAAAGATGTCACATATCAAATTTGAAGTAAATCTGGTGAAAGTTGACGATTTTATGCCCATTTGAAATTGTAGGCCCGACGCACCTGACATTGACCTCCCTATCGCTGACTGGGGGGTGACCACCCTGATGTAATGAGGCACGTTATAAGATGCAGATTTGAAAGATGCACCTTTAGGTTTTGGTTTCATGTCGATAAGATGAATTTAAAAGGCGTTAAGGGGAAAAAACGATATATTTTTTTTTTTTACCCATCACTTCCCGAGGTTTTCGCACCTCCGACATCCCCCAATCCTGATGTATTTTCGAAAAAAAAATTTTTGGCTAAAACCTCTGCTTTTGGTGAGAAACATCGAAAATTCATAGAGAAATTGCTCACCTGAGGTTTAAAATACTCGATCCGGGTAGGAGTTCCTCCTTACCTGACTGGGTTTTCTAACATGCTGGCACCAAAGAAAACGAGTTCTATGGGAGGGTATCTATTTCACACAACTCATAAACGGTATTTATTTATTTACTTGGTACGAATTTATATGTAGTATATGAGTATATTGGTTTTCAAGCAGTAATATAGGCATTATAAGCATTGTTTCACTCACTAACTAATCACCATACCTGACCTTTTTTTGCCACATTACCTGATCATTATTTCTGACTGTTTCTTCTTCTAATGCTATGTAAACTTTGTCCTCCACATTGTCATCGATTGGGGAATCACTCTGGCCCTGAATGTCTTTACTGGCCAGGTCACTGGTAACAGGTGAATTGCCGAGACAATAGCGTGAGGGGGGGAGGGTGGAGGTTATGCGGTGTAAGGCATTGTCCCTGCTTGGCATCTTGTAGAGGAATAGAGGAAGGTGTCCCGTGTATACGTACGAAAAATCACGCACAAAAATTGAAAATTGTGCAAATTAGTGACCTTGCAATTGCACGACGTACCAGTACGTCGCCGGGACTGGCAAATGCAAAATATTTGCAACGTACCCATACGTCGACGGGACAGGGCGGGTTAACGTTTTTGGAGTCTACAGCCTGGGCCTTGGCCTAATTTGGCCCAAAATTTAATCACTTGATCAGAAGGTCATAGACCATCATCACTGTGCTTTTAGTCAAAATCGCAGTTTTGGTGTAAAGTTGTTAACAGACAAACAAACAAACAGACAGACAAACAAAGTGAAAACAATACTCGTCCCTGAGCTCCTCTGGGGCAGAGACGGGTAATAACTCAAACTTCATTCTAGCTAATGCCGGACACTTACTTGCCTCTAAAAATGCATTATTGGAGCTTTGGCGTGTAATTCTGGTACCAATGAATCTCTCCTAATATATATATTATTTTGAACCATCTAATGTCAGAATACTTTATTCAGCTCTCATTCATAAGAATGAGAGAGTGCTTAGAAGCTATAAAAATCTTTCCCAACCTCCCATGAAGCCAGCCATGCCTGTGTAGATGGATGGTGTGTGTTGCTGGAAGCGCGAAGGATTGATTGATGCCGTGCCTCTGCAACCCAGTGTTGCCAGATGGTTCGGAAGTAATATCAGGAGATTCTGACCGAAAATTTCAGGAGAAACGAGTATGAATATGGGAGTTTCTCATTTTAATACATTACATACCGTACATTACTCACTTCATAGTACTTACAGTAATTGGCAGATCAAATAAAGAAGAAATTAATGAAATTAACATTTTTTATAAAATTTCATGGCACTTGCAAATAATTTGTAGATTTAATAATGAAATTAATAAATATAAAGAAAATTTTTAAACAAAATAATGCCATGAAAATTACCCTATCAATCATGAATTCAAATAACTACCTTTAAACATACAAAGATACACCAAAATTTTAATATTCCTCTTCACCATCACCCCCCATGTGATCATCATCATCAGAACCATCAGCAGCTTTTTGGCCAATACATTTTTTTCTTATACATGGCACTAATATTTTTTTCCTTCATTTCTTTGTTTACTTTAAAATTATGACAACTATCACATTACAGAAGCCTTTTAAAGTGAAACATTCCACAAAGAGTTTAAGATGACACCCTATTTCTCACTTTGTTTTCATGCGGTTTATATATGAAACTACTCTTTCAGCTGTTGCACTCGAGTGAGGCAAACACAACAATATTAGCAAAAAGTCAGACAGGTATGGATACATAGGCTCAGTGTTTCCTCCTTCTGAGTCACGCACTTTTATCCAAAACGGAGTTGTGCTGAAATCACAACTCAGTACATCACTCTTTCAGAGCAACCTTCTTTCTGTGTCAGTATTTGATGCAGTCTGAGAGGTAACAAGGGAGGGAAATGAGGTCATTAATGGAGCAAGTGATACTACTGATCTTACAATACGGGAATCCAGTACCTCTAAATTTTGGTAAGTTGCATCAGCAAGGATGAATTCTCTCTCTCTCTCTCTCTCTCTCTCTCTCTCTCTCTCTCTCTCTCAGACATTCAAGTTAGCTTTTGTGGATTTTAACTACCATTCAGCATAATTTCTGGTGATATTCTGGAGCACTGATCGTAATATCGGGAGATACTGGCAAAATCCATAAAAAATTTCTGGATTTCTGGAGATTCATCAGAATTTCAGTAAATCTACCGATAATTCGGGAGATCTGGCATCACTGCTACAACCGCGCCTCGCTTTTAACAGTGCCACTATGAGAGCTGAAAGGTTAAAGGTCTTGGCCGCAGAGGAGGCGGAGGAAGGGTTGGGTGTCAGAAAACAGTAGGTTCGGATCATTAAATCCGATTAAATAAGATGCACAGAGACTTTAATTCATGACGGCAAGTGGTGAATCACCCGTAATGACAAGAAATAATGGTTTCCACTGTCTTTTACGCTATTAGCAACAAGGTAGAAAGATAATATGCCTTTTAATTCCTAACATATTTTTCAGTAATGATGTCATAAACTGGGGAGGGGGGGTTGTCTTTTACTTGTGTAATCTCAAGTCTGAGAAGAGGACCCAGAAAGCGCATACCTCCGCCAGCGCAACACCAGTCCCACATTCTCCTCCCCTCTCCCATTATTTTGACAATGTCCTTTGACTCTGGTTTTATCCGGAACTTAATTATTTGTTCGTCAGTTTGTCATCACTTATTTTTCCAAATCTGATGCAATTCAGTACTGTAGTTTTTCCGTAATACCGCTACCAGACAAACAGATAGACAGACATACTAACCAAGCCGAATACGGCCGGTAGTCTCGTGTGCCACCGACTGTGGGCATAGGTTTATCAGTCCGTTCCCTGAAGCTCAGCAGTCCTGCATGTTACACATCTTCATACCTCCATTTAAGAAGCTTCCTATCGACTTTCAGCACTGGTAAGCTCGGATTGTTTCGCCCTTGTCTCTGCTCACCCTGCAGTACAAATCGGGGACCTGGATGTAAATTGACTATTGTGAATAGCTTATAGTGGGAAGATTAGATTTTGTAAAAGAAACATTATTTATTTTAATGACTCAAGCGATCACAGAATAATAATAATAATAATAATAAATAATAATAATAACTAGAATTCTGAAATAGCTGAAGCAATATTCAAAGAACTCACCATTCCGCATTTTTAGCAACTTATTGATGATAGGTCCCAAAAAATGTAAAAAAAAAAATATTGATTTGTCATAGTTGTTGTTATGAAATCTTAAAAAGTAGACCCTCTTAGGATTCTGAAAATACTTTTGTTATCATTGTAGACCTAAAAATATTAAGGGACTTTTGGTATGACTAAATAATTTTTACGGATTTTGACCTGTGACCTTGAGATCAAGGTCAATATTATTTATACTGTGCAAATCATGTTGACTCATGATCAGCTACATTTCCACAGAATTTGGTCAAAATCGGCCTAATACATTCCGATTTAGTATTTTTAAACATGGGGCGGCCATTTTGATTTTCCTCCGTATCTCAAAACGTATTTGTTGGATTTCAGTATCAGTACCCAGGTGCATTGGTATATGTTGACGACTACATACTGGAACATTTGCGATGCAATTGATTCTCTTAGTTTTGCTGCGCTGGAGAGCAAAAATTGAAAGAATAAATACATAGAAGCGCTAGAGCTAGGGAAAAATAAATGTGCCAAAAGAAGCCTGCTACCAAGATACATCACTCCTGAAAATGTCAAGTCTTTATCTCGAACAGGGATTAAAACATACTCTCCTTGTCGGAGAGAATAATACCTACAATATCAGTGACAACTCCGCAGAATGTGGAGTTCTTAATAATAAGCAATGTTCATCTTTATCAATTTACTTGTACAGTGTATTGTTGCCATTTTCGCATTTCATGTTTTTGTTATCTCTTCCAATAATTATATAGTTTCCATAAATGATAGTACTAAAAGAAAATGCCAGTGTCGTTCATTAACAATTGTGGAGGATGTGCTAAATAACCTCCTGACTGCACGAGAAAACGGTGTAAAATGTTGGTGGTTGATGTATAGACTGGAGAATGGAATTAAAAGAACCAGCTGCCCCCTGAGTCAGTTTATTGAAGCACAGATCCCTTTAAAACCGTCTGTTCCTTATAGTCAGTTTTAGGTAGAAACATCTCTCATATGTGGTCTGTTCTCTGTATCACACGTTCCCTATGGAACAGGAGATATGATTGATTTAAATGTGGAGTTCTGTCGGTCGGAAATGAGATCAAAACTGAACATAAAACACTGCGAATGATTATAATGTTGTCGATACGCAGTTTTCTTGACAGACAATCGGATCAGTGTTGCATAACCAGCCCTGCGATAGTTGGAAAATCGCTCTCTCTCTCTCTCTCTCTCTCTCTGAAAAAAGTGTTTTTCACCACATTCTTCCCCAACAGAATTATGTTAACGTAAGTCCATATTCCTGTAATGCACTAGGGTCATATATCCAACTCAATATTATTTGATTTTATCCGTATTACAGGTAAGCGTGGCCCGAGTTGACTCTAACCTGGAACAACAGTGAAAATCTATCTGGACCACTTAGCACTAACACCTTCGAGACGTCTACAGAACTACGCGGTGGGTGAGTGTTAAATACTCTTTTAACGAATATATATAATCAGGCTTTTGTAGATGTTGGCCTTTCATAGTGATATGAAATATAGGTGATTTCGATTTAGTATTATTAGAGTATGCGCTCTATGTATGCATTCATAATAACAAAAATGGTGACATCGAATTATGCTTCAAAAGAAATAAACATCATACTTTAATTCCACATGTGCGTTGTGATTGTCAACATTGATGTCAGAAGACCTTTCTGTGAAAAAAAAGAAAAAAAAAATCAGTGATAACATAATTTCATCGTGTTAAATTTAAAGGTGCTTTGCTCAGCTGTGAACACATTCTCATTTCTTGACACCCGAGCATGGCGATGGGGTCATATATATATATATATATATATATATATATATATATATATATATATATATATATATATATATACTATCTATCTATATACCTAGGCTGCTTCCCCCAAGGAAAGGGAAGCACACGAGTATAAACTCTCTTTGGGACAATGCATTATCTCTCCTTGAATCACGGCTATACCATGGCTATAATAAAGCACTTGAATATTTTTTTTCGCTACGTTTTCAACGAAAGGAAACATTTTCTGCTCTTTCCTACATTGATCTCTTTATAAACGATTAATTTAATTAGCTGATACTAAATCGGATGTATCTATATTCATACTTCAACTCATACTTCATATATACATCGATTTGGGCCATGTGTTAGCAAGGGTAAGTTATTTTCTTATCTGAAATGCCGTACTTAACTTTTTAGGGTGAAAAGTGTAAAAAAAAAAAAAATCCAATGTAAACATCTGACTTCTGATGAAAATTTTTATATTTCTCTGTTGGGGAGTAAGAAATGAATGAGGACTGGAAGTACAAACACGGGCGAAGGGCAAAAGTCACATATTTTACTGGAATTATGTTCATCCGCTTTCGGCATGACAAGTGCGCTGTAGTCGTTTAGGAGTTCGATAGTTAGAGAAGTGGGTAGCAAATAAATGTAATGAATTCCCCCGCCCGATACTATGGGAAATCATGCTAACATTATACCACACTGATTAGAATACACAGTAAAATAATTCAATAATCATCGTCTTGTGTTTTCCAGAGTAGGCACAGACAGAGCAGGATGCTTGTACTGGTGATTGGCAACTCTGAGAAGCATTACCTTGGAAAAAAGTACATCAGTGTGTTCTGTATGACATCTTATACTTACAGGTTTAGCAGCGTGGCGGGAGCATTTAGTTACATACCTGAAAAAAAGATATTATATGATTAATTATACGAACAGTTTATCATTATTTGTTTAGCATTTGTGCATTAAAATTATTAAATACATCTGTAGCTATCTACACACACACACACACACAGATAGAGGTAGATATGAAGGTAGGGACAGATGGATGGATAGACCGATAATAACAATTACAGAGGCCCAGTCTTTTTTTAAGGTTAGTTAATGGTATCTGGAAACATGCCGTTAAAAATTAGAGGAATTTTTGAACGGAACTTAGTGGATCTAGGCAATAGGTTGTGCCGACTATTAACAGCTCGCTTGATGTAGTGCGACCTGCTTCTTCCTTCACCTTTATGATTCTGTTCCGGTGTCTACCCTCCTCTCTCATACTTCTTCCTTTCCTTCCTCTCACTTTTTTTTTTCTACTTCAGGTGGGATCTACACTAAGTGACAAGCCTAATGATTTCATACAACCCAGAAAGCACTCGGTGGTAACCATGTAAAAAGATAACGGGGTGATTTCAGCCTGCGAAGGTGTCCCTGCTAACGAGGGGAGAGACAAATGCGGCGTCCATCTAGGAACCAAAATTCTACACTGTTTCCCGCTGTCAACCGCATCGGCCCTGCAGGGGCGGTTGCTTGCCTGCAGTTGATGGATCTACTTAGCCAAACAGACTGAAGTTGATCAACAACAGCTGCAGTGGATCATTTTACATGGGAGAGTCAGAAAGACGTAGGATGGACTACAAGGGAACGAAGGGGATTTATTTCTCATAGACATCCAGACCGGTCAACTCCCTGCATTTAAGTTTAATTAAAATTCTTCCATATTCTTAAGACGACTTTGATGATAGACGGGAGGATAGATAACAGACATCCTACATCTCTTTCTTGTCTGCCACTCATTATAGTCAAACAAATCTGCAAGCAAAGTTTTTTACACTCGCTCCTTTTGCTTAAAAGGAGCGAGAAGAGAATTAGGCAAAAAGGACTTCAGGATTTTCCAGTCATCTTATGTTATGACACCACTTTTTTTTTTCTTTTTTTGTAATTGTATCATAATGTGTATGCTTCTTTTGGTGATTGCTTTGAGTTGCAAAGACTGTTTATTAATTGTTGTCCTTTCATCTCTTCTTGGCCTCATATCTTACAGTATACTTTAAGAAATCTCTCTCCTCTCTCTGTGTGTGTGTGTGTGTGTGTGTGTGTGTGTGTGTGTGTGTGTGTGTGTGTGTGTGTGTGTGTGTGTGTGTGTGTGTGTGTGTGTGGATGTAGCCTACCCTTACTTCAATTTAGCATGATATAAACAACGCAACTTTTATGAACTATTCCCACCCTTACGTACTGTGACTAATCCCAGTTTATCTCTTTAAGCCAAGTTTTCATGACGTTTTATCCAGACATAATAAGACACACACACTTTATCATCTACCGTTGCATCTGTATCCCAAATAACCTGCTCATCCTACCATCGTCCTAAATCAACTACTCAGAGTAACTGTCCGGCCTTCCATCGTCCTCAGTCGACCACGCATTCCACCTTCTTCCTCAGTCGACTACCCAGTCCACCTTCATCCCCAGTCGACCACCCATTCCACCTTCATCCTCAGTCGACCACCCATTCCACCTTCATTCTCAACTAACCACCCATTCCACCTTCATCCTCAGTTACCATCCCATCCAATCATCGTCCATAATCGACTGCTATGATCGACTGCCCAACATTCCTTCTTCCTCAGTCAACCCTTACTCATCCTCCCTTCATCCTCCATCGACTACTCATTCTACCTTTGTCCTCATTGTCTTCGCATTGACGGCTTTCCCACAATACGAACAAGAAAAATGGTTCCTTTGCTAAAATACCGTGAAAGAAAATGTGTCCCCTTATAAGAAAACAATACCATCAGTTCCGTTTTCATTGCCTCATCAATAATACATCTCGCTATTATGGTGAGAGAGAGAGAGAGAGACAGAGACAGAGACAGAGACAGAGACAGACAGACAGACAGAACATTGTCTTTACATCTGGTTAAATACGATGATGCTTATTTGTAGTTTATTACCCCCACCAACGAAATTGGAGAAGGTTAGGTATTCGCCCATGGTTATCTGTTTGTTCACACGATATCTCCAAAGGTTCTCAATGAATTTCACTGAAATTTTGTGGAAGGGTGGACCATGGGCCAAGGAAGAATTGATTAAATTTGGGGGCGGATCCGGATTCGGAGTAGCCCGCACAATATCTCCAAAGAATCACAGTGAATTCCAATTATATTTTGTGGAAGGGTGGACCATGGGCCATGAAAGAAGTGATCTGATTTTGGGGCGGATCCGGATCCTATGTATCCCGCACAATATCTCCAAATGTTCTCAATGAATTTCAATAAATTTTTGTGGACTAGTGGGCCATGGGTCAAGGAACAATTGGTCAAACATTGGGGCGGATCCGGATCCAATATATCCCACACAGTATCTCCACGGATCCGGATCCGGACCCTTTTTAATGGCAATGGCATTGGCGGAGGTATGCGCTCTTTGAATGCTCTCTACAGAAGGTGCTTTTTGTCGTCTTATCTTCAGGCGATTTTATTCACCTGAGGAGAACCCCCGTGTAGTGAAGAGTTTGTTATGGCTGTATTGAACCCCACGATTTTAAAATATCCATCGAAACTGGGAAAACCAGGATATAACTGGATTAAAATATAAAATACGTAATCGAATTAAAGAGGTTAATCTCTTCACTCCAGTTACATATTTTATTGGTTTCTGACTGATATATCCAAACGATTTTATTCCGATTATTTTGAATTATAATCAGATGAAAGTAGTATAGTATTTCATGATTAAATATCATCAATTTTTAGCGGATATATATTTAATTTCTTCACCACCAAACGATTTCACTCTTCGTAGGAAGGATACTTAATTTGGTAGTGAGCGCGTTAATTTTCTATGTAGCAACCCCGTCAGCTTGAAATTTTTCTTCCAAGCCCCAGAGAATAGTGTACCATTGCCTGGTGTAATGTAGTGGCTCCTGAGAAACATGCAGTTATTCCACACTTGGAAATTTGGAACGTGTTCGAAGTGTGAGGCATGCTAGTGTTGTTGTTTTAGCTAAGGGAATTGTGTTCCTCCCACTGTGAACGCTGATGAGAGTATTGGCGGATCAGTTGGTTGGTAAAGGTCGACGTTGTGAAGACGCTTATGGGCAAAACAAGATAGAACTTCCATTACGTTAACACCCATAGCGTCGGCTTGCATTTACAATTCAATGTCTGTGCTCAGTTTGGCGATTTTTTTTTTTTTTCAGCAGTATGTTGGCGAATTCTGAGAAATGCCACTTAGGTAACACTTATTATATTTTCAAAAACTTCACAAAGATGTGCATAGGTCTGCTATAGCTTTAATAAGTTCTGAGACAACTCCTTTCCTTCTGCTCACATCGGCGCATTTTGCCCAGTTGTTTTCCTAATAATATGGTGGTAAATAATAAAAGCCACTTAAGTAACGCCAATTATTTTCCAGTAAGCTTTCTATCAATGCGCATATGTCTAGCTTTAATAGTCTTCTATATAACACAGCTTTGGTGCCCAGTTTGACACTTTTTTGCCGTTTTCTGCATTATATTGGCGACTTTCTTTTTGAAGTTGCATTAGTAACCTTACTTTTCCATAATCTTTACAATTTGCTTAGATCCGCTGTTGTTGATATACCCTATGTAGACCCCGCCCCCCTCTCTCTCTCTCTCTCTCTCTCTCTCTCTCAGCGGCAGAATCACACACAAGTAAGCAGTCCTTTTCACCAAAAAAATACATACTGTGTATGCATAGGAGTTTATTGCCACCGCTCTTGTTATGTACAATATTGTGATGTATATTATCATAAAGTGCCCAAAAAGCAATTCTCTCCTGCTCTCTTCTATTCCATTATATTCATTTTCCATTCCTGCTCTCCTCTTTGAAGACAGTTGAATCAGACAAGTGTAACCAATCACTTCCATCCACACATATGTATATTTCCACTGTCCCTGTTTTATTCTTGCGATAACAAAGCTCCTTAGAGCGACCGCCCCCTTCCAGTATATCTTGTGTGCATTAAAGGAGATCTGTGTGCGTGGAGGGCCGGGGAGGGATCGGCTATGACATACCTGTCTTTAGCTTACCCCTCCACCTTCACCCTCTTGTATATTTTCACACTGCCCTTGTTCTGCCCTGCGGTGACAAAGCCCCCAGTGTTCACAGCCATTCCCAGAACATCCTTTTGTTTGTTAGGTGGGAGGTGGGGGAGGCGGGGGGAGTTGTGACATGACTCTCTATACCCCGAAATACCCTGGGTGTCTGATTGCGACAACACCGATCCCTTGTTCAGTCACCGTGTTACAGTGTTCCCTTTAACTGGATCCTGGGTTGGACAGGAGAGTGACACCTGCCTGCCACAAGACTGACTTTCATTCTTTTTTATTGTCATTATCTTGGTACCTCGAGATGATTTCATTCAGCTTCGAAGAAACTTTCCTTACTTGAGAATTTAAACAAAGTCTTCATCACATTTTCCTGTATGTGGTATCTTTTCTAAGTTAAATAATGTCGTCTGGATGTAGCATGATGACACTTGAAATGGCATGATCGTAGCGGACTGATTAACTACTTCTCAGAGATGACCATTGTTTATTGTTTGTTCTTTTTATCTCCAAACATTTTTTTTTCCAAGAGAGACCTGATCAGGCCTGTTTCTAAGTGTGCGGCCACACTTGCTTCAGACGTGCTCGACAAGAGGAAACAAGGCTCGGGGGTCCGTTCCAACGTTCACACTCGAGTATTACAGTGGCTCTTAACCGGTGCTTCCGTTCATCCTGTCGCTCAAATGTTTCGGCTAAGTGTGGCGGCACCCTAACACGGCCATTTGAATATATCAGTTCGGAGGCAGCAAGAACATACCGTACCAAGAATGAACGTCATCGTCACTACATCTTCCTTTACCGTGTTGATGCTTACCACAGATGATATTATTCATCTTTGGGGAGTTTTCGGACTGGAGGGAGTTGACCTGTTTGGTATATAAAGCCTTTCCTGAGTCAGTTGAAATCGCCTGGAAATAGCAAGAACCAACTAAAAACGACCATATTATGAAGAAGTTATTACCCGTTCACTACAATGACTCATTTTTTTCTTACCTGGAAGAGTTCAGTACAGCCTGCAATTATCTCTTCCTTAATTGGATACTGCCCTAAGCTGAATAAACTCGTCAGGAGCAGCAGAAATAAACTTCATGCAATATTCTCGAGTTGAAGAGGCTACAGTCGCTTTAGCAGTACCGAGAATACTAAAAGAAAATCAATGTCCTAGTATGGAAGTAGTCAGCCTATTCACTACGATTCATTTCAGCATGGGAACGCACTCATAGTAGTTGAATGGATTAATGAGCATTGTATCAAATACTTCTAGTTCGGAAAGTATATTCTGAGGAGAAAAAAAAATAGCGACAACTAGAGGGACAGTCAGTGGAGCGCCTGTCTCCGACAAGAGCAATATAATTTCCAAACCACTCTTCATGATGGGTTAGATTTTCTCGTCACTGATTAGGGTTTCGCCAATAGTGTTTTCCGGATCCAGAATCTATAATACGATCCGGATTGATCCCAAAAGTTAATCGATTGTTCACTGGGACAAGGGCCATCTGCCCACCATATTTGGTCCAAATCTCTCATAGTTTTGAGTAATCTTGCTAACAATCAAACAAACTAACTAACTAACAAACAGGGGTGAAAAAATACTCTCCTTGTCGGAGAGAATAAAGAAAAAAAAAACGTACACAAGTTTAAGATGCTAACTGGATTATGGGTGACGCGAATTTACGTCATTGTCTTACGTCCCTTGAGTGGAGTGAAACTGGTGGGTTTTGTGTTGGATAGCTATACTTCTTGTGGGGAAAGAAGTCAGTATGATGATGATAGTGTAGGTTTCTTGTTGTTTGTGCCCATATTTTACGGTGACATAAAATCAGATGGTAGAAATTGCATCAACATATTAAAACTTTGAACAGTGCGAAGATAGTGGTTAGCAGTCCGATTTTGATCTTTCATTATACTGAAGAGGATCCAAGTCAGGCCGGAAATGTTATTGCTTTACAAGAGATTATACGGACAAGTATGTTGGTACTTGTATAATTTCTTCATTCCATTTATTTTATTTTATTCTTTTAACGTTATTTGTTGTGTACGAGTATTACCTTCCTCAGCTGCTTTCTTTATTCCGTTGTTAGGCTTCCTTTCGCTGTTCCTAATCTGTCTTGTTGATTACCTTTCCTTTTTCCGTTTACTTTTCCACTCAGCATTTTTGTCCTGTTACCTTTTCGTCGCAGAGTAATGTTTTTGTGCTTACTTTCCTCCACCGTCAGTGTTCGTCGCTTATTTTCCATTGTCTTTCCCATTGTTAAACACCTTTCTTTCCTTCAATTTCTTGTTATTCATTGCCTTTTCTTTCTTTGCCACGATGCTGTCACCGAATACCATCTCGCTGTTACTTTCCCTTTACGTAAGTACTTTCTCGTTGTGTGTGACACTCCAGAACTCCTTTTTACGCTAACTTGGCCTAAAATTGTCATATCTCCATCTTGAATGCTGAATTGCAGCTATAGATCAACGCTTGAATGTACCGCAAGTCACAAAGAAGTGCTGTGGAAGGGAATTAGAATCGGAATATTATATTTTCCTGCCACTGACCTACGTGAAATAAACTACGAAGGACGAAAATCTTTCCCAAGTTAAGGTAAAAACAAAAGTACTGATTACCTTCTTGGTCTGTTACCTGTCCATTGCTAAATACCCTCTTTTCAGTATTACATTCCTAATAGTATTTACTTTCTCATGATTTTTTTTTTTTTTTTGCAAGAAAAAAAGAACCATAGGCCAGGGCCCCGCAAACCGTTTCTCCCAAGAAAAAAACAAAAACAATACAAGAGAGCCAAATTCAAGATTCGTTCATTTCGAGATGCCCGGACACACTGCGTTTGAAAGACTGGAGATCATAGGAAGTAGGAAATACAGACAGAGGGAGACAGTTCCAGAGCTGACATGTTGCATAAATGAAGGACTGGGAGTAACGGTTAACTCTTGCATTAGAGAGTTGGATAGAAAAGGAATGAGAGTTTGTTGCTAGATGGGTGCTACGCACCCGTCGTAGATGTGGAGGGATGCAAGCAGACAGTTCAGAGGAACAGCGACCATTGAAGTAGCGATAGAAAAGAGATAAAGATGCAACAGTGCGGCGAAGAGACAGAGGAAGAAGGGAGCCAGTAAGAGAAGGGAGTTGATGAGACGAAAAGCCTTTGACTCCACCCTATTGAGAAGAGCTGTATGTGAAGAGCCTCCCCACACATGAGAGCTGTACTCTAAACAGGTGCGAATAAAACACGTGTATAAAGTCAACAACTGTGCAGGGGTAAAGAAGGAACGGAGTCGGCTTAGCACACCTAATCTGTTGGAAGCAGATTTTACATGAGATGCAATATGATCTTTCCAAGATAAGTCCCGAGTGGATGAAATCCCAAGCATGTTCAAGGATCATGCAGGATTGAGCTGGATATTATTCAACATTAGTGGGTACACCTGTGGAAGATTGTGTCGGGTTGATAGGTGTAAAAACTGAGTTTGTGATGCATTAAAAACAACCAGATAATTTTTACCCCAGTCAGAGATACGAACCAAGTCAGACATTAGGTTTGCCATAGCCTCATCCCTTTTTTCTTGAAGTAACTGCTGAGATGGACGTTGCGGGAACCGAATGGAAAGGTGAAGGGTGGAATCATCAGCGTACGAATGGATAGGGTTAGATGTACAACTCAGAAGGTCATTGGTGAATAAAAGGAAGAGAGTCGGTGATAGGACAGAGCCCTGAGAAATACAACTGTTGATAGATCTAGGAGAAGAACGATGACCGTCTACAACAGAGGTTATAGAACGACCAGAAAGGAAGCTATAGATGAAGGCACAGATAGAAGGATAGAATCCGTAAGAGGGCTAAAGATTTATGCCAGACTCGATCGAAACCCTTTGAGATGTCAAGTGCAATGGCAAAGCTTTTGCCAAAGTCCCGAAAGGAGGATGACCAGGAGCCTGAACGGTAGGTGAGAAGATCGCCAGTGCAGCGTCCCTGACGGAACCCATACTGACGATCAGAAAGAAGTTGTGATAGGAAAGATGCTGCACAGTGCTCAGTACCTTTTCGCTGTGCTACTTTTGTGTTACTCGTTGTTACTTCCCTTTTCTAAATACTGTACTTTCTCATTCTGTTACCCTCTCGTTTCTAAATATCTTCCCCTTCTCTCACATTCCGGTTTCCAAATACTTCCTCGTTATCTTAGATCATCGGTACTGATACAACCGCATTTTAGTGCTTTCATGTCAGTAAGTATCTATCCATTTGCTTTATATCCGGTATCATTTCACCTCTCCCCCTTTCACTGGTACGTTCCTTTTGATAACGCCTTTTCCGTCCGTTGCTACTCTCTTCTCTTACCTTCTCGGACCCAGTTATATCGTCGTTCTTTGATAGCTTCTCTTCCTCGTATAAATTTGCTGTTCGTTGTTGCCTTCCTGTTACTGATTCTCTCTCTCTCTCTCTCTCTCTCTCTCTCTCTCTCTATTTTCCTTTTGTTTTTTGCCAGTGCGATGGAGCCGCAAAATCAGAGAGCGAAGACTGACCCATTTTCCCTGATTGCAATTTTACACATTTAACTTCCCTTTTAGTGTGTTTGTGTGTGTGTGTGTGTTTTTTAAATCCCACTTACCCAATTATGATACTGGGAATAGTGTAAGGAAGATGCCAATATTGTGTCTGTTTTTCCTCCTGGCTTCAGTTGTATTTATTGAAGGGAGAGGGGAGCATTTCTGCATTGCCATCCTTGTCTTTCAGCCACAGAATAGTTACATTACTTTACGTTACTTTATCCTACCTTATAACAAACAATCGGGAGAGGACCGGTCTGGCAGCTGGGGATTACTTTTCTTTGTACGATGATAGTGAAGATGATGATGATTTTTCTTCACCCAGCTTTGCGTGTCCTCTTAATTTGGGTGTCTTATTTCAAAATTTTTACCTACGAGAACCTCTAAATTACCTCGGGTAGTTATTAAGTTGTTACAAACTTTCTAAAAGAAAAGTTGGGTAACTTTTATCGAAAATATTTAAAGATTATATTTTGGGGAGGGACGGTCAGGAGAGGAGGAGGGACGGGGCATGAGGGAAGGTAACAGGGGTAATGACACCTCATTATGCCTTTTTTTTTTTTTTTTTTTTTTCAGTCTACAGGGGAATTTGCTCAACTTCGGAGAGATATTTTGGGCTTGAGGTGTTAGTTACATCATTCATTACCTTCATCACTGGCAATGTATTCTGTTCCATGCACTTACTGTACTCGTATAACTTATCCTGGTTACCCTACGCTAGGCAGTGAAAGCAAGGTATATCATTCTTCTTCATCTTATTCTTATTCCATCCATCCATCCATCCATTATCCAATCCTACGTTGCCCCACGAGGAGCGTAGGAGCCCGGGGCTAAGCTAGTTAATCCTGACATTTAAGATGAGCGTGACAAGCCTCACTCATCCCTGAGTGGCATTACTTAAGCAGTAAACCCCAACCATCCCTTGGATATAGACCTTCACTGGCTGAATCCGATTGGAGTGCCTTAATTACCCACTAAACCACAAGGCGCCAAAATTTGGTTATATGGTTACCACCTAGCGCAGTAAATGGTTTCCTGGTGTACAGGGAACCATTTGGCTTGTCACTCAGTGTAGAGTCACCCACAGGCAGAAGTAAGAGGAAAGAATGAAGGAAAGAAAGACAGAACAGGGAGTGTAAAGTCACCCATAGGCAGTAGGACGAGGAAAGAATGAAGGAAAGAAAGACAGACGAGGATAGCAAGAAAGAAGGATGGAGGAGAAGATTATATTGTTATTATTATTATTAAAGAACCAGATGATCATTAAAAAAAAAATGATACTTTTAGAGAAATCTGAATTTTGGAGAGCCAGAATCAATACCTGTTCATTTCGAGATGCCAGGACACATTGTGCTTGTTAAATGGCCAGTGATCAATGGCAGAGAGAACTACAGACTGTGAATGAAAGTTTCAGAAGTGACCTGTTGCAGCCATGAAGGACAGAAAGTGCCAGATAAATCATACTTTGGAGAGCTGGACAGAACAGGGGTGAGAGGGTGCCATTGACCGGGAATGATAAAACGGATCAATCGATGTCCATTGGCTTTGTTGGTTAGGAATGCGGAAGCATACATTACTACCTTTATTCCACAGTAATTTTTAATGTGGCACAGACTTATTGCTCACATGTCCATGTCCAACCCAGCCTTCATTAACCTTGTCAGAACGGTGACGTCTACATCTGCTTTATTGTTGCCAGTTCCAGTCTTTTTTTAAGCGTAGGAGAACTTCCTAGATGGAAAGGGGTTCAGGAAAATTTTACATAACACGTCTACTTTCAAAAAATTCTTTCGAGACAAATAAAATCGTCAGGAGATATCCAAATAAAGTAAAAAAAAAAAAGACGTTCCTCGTGTAAAGGGTTTTAGGGGATTGTCGAAGTGCATTAGTTTTTCATGATGCCAACTCTTTTTATTCCACTTGTCGTGTTTCAACCCTACCGTCAGTAACCCTGGTAATTACAGGATGGACAGCAGCTCAATTGATGCGTCTCAACTCTTGCTGCACATTAAGGTCAGGTGACAAGGAAGGCGAGGATAGTCGAGTGGGACTCATTAACAACATTTTTTTTTTTTTTCACCCCGACGGTCGGCTTGCTAGCACTCTGAAAGCAAGGTAGACTTAGTTCGTAAGGGTATAATCGGCTAATTGGTATTCACGACAGAATTCATTTGACCGGAGTGAAAGACGAAATTGATTAATTAAGACTTCCAGGCCCTTCAAAACATCCACTTTTTTTTTCTCTCTCCCTCTCTATGGAACTAAAAAACTCCTGTGTTGATGTTAGGTACAGTGTAGGAAAGACGTATCTTGGTGTTACTAAATGGGGAGTGGTTCTGATGACAGTGATGCGTAGGAAATAAATAGACTTCAACCATGAGCGTCCTTGTTTTATATATATATATATATATATATATATATATATATATATATATATATATATATATATATATATATATATATATTAGTACCAGTAACATGTGTACTTTAAAAGATATTACAATGCAGGGTGAGAAGTGACGTCACTTTCTCAGTCACATTCACTTATACCTAGGAATCGGCTGTTCTGTTCTATTATTTCAATCATTCTGAATTTAGACGATTTCATTAAACTTAGCATCAACATCTTTTATTGAAGAGATTAATAATGGCTGTCTAACTAACACTGTTCGAAAACTGTCCGAAGCTGAATGAAACAGTTTCTTGTTAACAGGATTTTATGACGACCTCGGGTTGAATGGATTCAGCTTTCCGCAAACGACAGCCAGTATGAGACGGCCACTCTGACTCCTTCTTGCAGACATAGTTACCCTTCCGCCTCTCATAGCGCCTGAGTGTGAATGGGCTGTGAAGCCTGAGTGTTGCCAGTACCCCTGCGTTAAGTCGCAAGTCAGGTATGAACTTCATGTGCACATCCCTCTCAGTTACCCCGACACGCCCTTACTACCTCAGACAACACCATCACCTCACTATATATATATATATATATATATATATATATATAGTGGAAATGAGTTAAGAGGAGCCTGTGGAGTCACATGGAGAGACAGGCTGACAAATGAGGATATAAAGAAGCGTTGTGGTGTGGATGTGCATGCGATAGGAAGCGTTAGGAAGAACACACTGAGGTGGTTTAGCCATGTGGAGAGGATGGAGGATGAGAGACTGACGAGGAGAGTGTATGTGAGTGAGGTGGTGGGGGGAGAGGGAGGGGGAGGCCGAGGATGAGATGGAGGGATGGAATGGAGAGGTATATGAGAGAAGGGATGTGAGTTGGTAGCATGTCAGAGAAATGGCAGGGGACAGGGCGACGTGGAGGCGATTTGTTTGTGGCCACCCCGTAGGGGATTAAGGCGTCTGGCAAAATATATATATATATATATATATATATATATATATATATATATTTATATATTTATATTGTTACATAGCCTATGATTTCATCATCCTTTGTGTAATTTTAACGCACAGTATGCTGCATGTTTGATCACGAGCGTGTTCTGCCTCAGTCCCCCCCTTCTACCGTTATAGTAGAGTAAGACGTCCTCTCTGTTGTTCAGTGCGGGATTGTCAACTCTTTGTCCCCATGGCTTCATTTGCGCGTCCTTCTTACAAGTTGTATCAAGCTCTGCTGGCCCCTATATAATGAGCTCAGTCTCTGCATCATTGCCACTTAGATCTGCTCCTCATTTTGTTCACATCTCTGTCCTCCCCTGTACAGATATTATTATTGTGAGTGCTCAAGAAATCTCCAAACATCTAGCAGCTGTGTGTAATTTGAGTATAACTGTTGTATTTTTTCTTGTACTTTGTAGCATAAGGTTAATTCTTAGGCCTAGTGAGGTTTTTGATTAATGTTGGGTTTTATGTCAGTCATTTTTGACAATAGTTTGTATCTGTAATAATTTATCTTGCATTAACTGAGCATTACCTGGTGTATTTTCATTTTATCAGGGCTGACTTAGATAAATTTACTCTCGCTAATTTCGTGTTAACAGAGGCTATTGCAGTTGACCATATATTTGACCTGTTTATTTCCCATTACATTATCCTTATGAGTCCTGAATGTTTTGTTGTTAGTTTGAGCATTAAACTTTAACTTGTAATTTTACCTAACTCTTTTGTTTTGAACCTGGAACTTTACGGGACAGTAGTGATTTTTAGTATTCTCACTTAAAGTGTACGTTATCTTTCTCTGTTCCGTAACATAAATTTGGCGACCTCTTATCAGGATATTCAGGATATTATCATAAGGATATTGCTCGATATTTTATGACTGTTACTTATTCATGATGTCTACTATTCCTACACTTGATGAAGCCAACGATTTTTTGTCAAATGTGCAAACAGTGTGTGATGTAGAAAACAGGACAAAGAATGAACTTAAGCTTGTTGCTCAACAATTGGGAATTGTTGTTCGCTCTCATCATTCTAAAGATCAAATTGTTGACATGATTAATGAAAGCTTGTTTAATGTAACTCCTCCAAATGAGCAAACGCAGATTGAATTAGCTAAGTTACAGCTAGCCCTGCAGGAGGCTCGTGTTAAGGAGGCAAATGCTCGTATTCAAGAGGCACAGGTACAGGCTCAGGCACAAATTGAACTTGCCAGGATTCAGGCAGACCATGAGTATCGCATGAAACAAGGTGGAACTGGATCATCTAGCTCTGATGATTTTGATGTGGCTAAAAATGTTAAACTTGTCCCTCCTTTTAATGAATCTGATTTAACAAAGCATTTTCAGTTGTTTGAGAGGGTAGCTACAGGTTTTAATTGGCCCAAACAGAATTGGCCAGTACTCCTTCAAACTGTTCTCACCGGTAAAGCTCAAGTAACTTGTGCATCTTTGCCTCAGGATCAATCTGATAATTATGATGTAGTTAAGAGCTTGATTCTTAAGGCCTATGAGCTTGTTCCTGAAGCCTATAGAGTAAAATTTAGGACAACTTACAAGCAAGATAAGCAATCCCATGTTGAGTATGCAAAAATCAAAGAAGATCTGTTAGAGCAGTGGTTAAATTCTAAGAATGTGGATTCTGTATTTGACAAATTTAAGCAGATGATTTTGCTGGAGGACTTCAAAAAGTGTATTAGTAAAGATGTAAGCCTATATCTTGATGAGAAAAGAATAGATAATTTGTCTGATGCTGCAGTTTTAGCTGATGAGTATGTTCTCACTCACAAGAGATATTCTAAAGAAAAAGGGAAAGCTGAGAGTAAGTACGTTGCCTCTACTCAGAGTACAGGTAACAGGAAAGAGAATAAAGATGATGTTTCTCAGGAAGTAAATACCAGCTTCACCTCTACATTTCAGAAAAGTAAATGTACTTATTGTAGTAAGCTTGGTCATACTACGGAGAGATGTTTCAGGAGACAGCGTGATGTGAACAAAAAGGAGTCTTTAAATTTTCAGTCAATTGGTCTAGTGTCCACTCCTGAGAGTTCCCAGAATTCTTTAACTGAGTTAACTGAACCTGCTTTGAGGGGTAACTTAAATTCTCATGATGGAGCTCCTCTTTTGAGCAGTAACGTGGGTGACACTCTCAAGAGTTCATGTGCTAATTTCCTGTCTGATGGTTTTGTCAGTCCTCTGGACAGTAATGACAGGAAATCAGTTAAAATATATCGTGATACAGGTGCTTGCCAATCCCTTATGCTGACCAGTGTTCTAGGCTCTAATGTTAATTCCTCTGCTGAAACTGTAATCTTACAAGGTGTAGGGAATAATTACTTCTCTGTCCCTCTGTGCAGAGTGAATTTAGAGTCTGGTTTTGTTAATGGTTCCGTTATGGTTGGGTTGGTTGAGACACTCCCAATGTCAGGTGTAACTTTCTTACTTGGAAATGATATTGGTGGAAGTCAAGTGTGTCCAGCTCCTCAGTTGTCTAGTGAGCCAGTGGCTGCGGCCCAGGATTGTGGTGTCCCTGATGTGTTCCCTGCATGTGCTGTCACTAGGGCTAAGTCTAAAGTTACTGGTGATTTAGAGGATAATGATGATGATGATGTTATCCTAGCTGACACTTTTCTTGCTAATTTGGACCACTCACCAGATGAGGCAGTACCCCGTAGTGTTGATAATTTGTCTCGTCAAGAGTTGGTTGAGTTGCAGGTTGCTGACCCTGAGTTGAAAGGTCTAGCTAACTCTGCTTACAGTGAAGAAGAGTCAGCCGGTGCTTCTACTTGTTATTATGTAAAGTCAGGAGTACTTATGAGGAAGTGGAGACCCCCAACAGCATCAGCCGACTGTGAATGGGAGGTTGTACATCAAGTTGTCATCCCTCGTGTTTGTAGGCAGGATATCATTAGAGTGGCTCATGATTCCAGTTTGGCAGGACACCTTGGAGTGAGGAAGACTGTGGCACGCATTTTGAAACACTTCTACTGGCCAGGTATCTTCAGGGATGTTTCCTGGTATTGTAAGTCTTGTCACACCTGTCAAGTTGTGGGGAAGTGTAATCAGACCGAAAAGGTTGCACCTCTAGTTCCCATTCCTCCTTTTGAGGCGCCATTCACCCGTGTGTTGGTGGATATTGTGGGCCCTCTTCCTAAGACTTCTTCAGGATTTTCTTATGTGTTGACCCTGATTGATATGGCTACTCGTTATCCTGAAGCCATTCCACTTAGAAATATCTCAGCAAAGAACGTGGTTAAGGAAATGCTAGGGTTCTTCACAAAGTTTGGTCTGCCTAAGGAGGTACAGTCAGACCGAGGAAGTAATTTCATGTCAAATGTTTTCAAGCAGTTTCTGAAAGAGTTGGGCATCACCCAGATCACGTCTTCAGCTTACCATCCCCAGACCCAAGGAGCGTTGGAGAGATATCATCAAACACTCAAATCGATGCTCAAGAAATACTGTTTGGAACATCAGAAAGACTGAGATAAAGGTCTTCCATTCGTTGTGTTTGCCGCAAGAGAATCTCCAAATGAATCACTGGGCTTCTCACCTTTTGAACTACTGTTTGGCCATGAAGTAAGAGGACCCCTTAAGTTACTCAAGGAATGCTGGCTGTCGGAGGAAGATGACGTCAACCTGCTGGAGTATGTGATGAATTTCAAAGAACGGCTGTCCACTGCTTTACAGCTGGCGAGAGAGAATTTAGGAGCTGCTCAGGAGAAGATGAAGACTTGGTATGATAAGAAGTCCAGGTTACGCCACTTTCAGCCAGGAGATCATGTTTTGATTCTGCTACCAGTTCATGGGCAACCTCTTCAAGCCAAGTTTAGTGGTCCTTATTTCGTGGAGAAGAAACTCAGTGATGTCAACTATGTCATCGCCACACTAGATCGTAGAAAGAACATGCAACTTTGTCACATCAACATGCTAAAGTTATATCACAGGCGGGACGAAAATAATCCAGTCTGCACTGTAGCTGTTCCACCCAAGTCTGCAAGTGAAGCTCTCCCATGCAGTATGAGCCTGAGTGATAGTTTGGGGAAGAATCCTGATATCACGAATGATCTCCAGACTAAGCTTTCTCATCTACCTCCCAAGGAAAGGCAGGAGTTTTCGGCATTACTGCAGGAGTACCCGCAAGTGTTCCGTGCCACTCCAGGAAGAACTACTGTGTTGATGCATGATGTCGATGTTGGAGACGCTAAGCCAATTAAATTGCCTCCTTACCGTGTGAACCCAGTGAAAGTTCCTCTCATCCAGAAGGAGCTTGGCTACCTGTTGGACCACAAGATGATTGAGCCCTGTCAGAGCGAGTGGAGTTCTCCTGTCCCTCTAGTCCCTAAGCCAGGTGGGTCACAGCGGCTTTGCATCGACTACAGACGTGTTAATCAGATAACCAAAACAGACACTTACCCTCTTCCTCGTGTGGAAGATTGCATAGACAAGATCGGAAAGGCTAGGTACATAAGTAAGTTTGATTTGTTAAAGGGATACTGGCAAGTACCTATGACTGAACGTGCTAGGGAGATCTCATGTTTTGTAACATTAGGAAAGACTTTTGCATGTTCTGTAATGCCATATACAGATTGTTTTAGAGTAATAAGAAATTTCCTTTGTAAATTTCTTTTTTCTTTGTGGGGAGGTGTTACATAGCCTATGATTTCATCATCCTTTGTGTAATTTTAACGCACAGTATGCTGCATGTTTGGTCACGAGCGTGTTCTGCCTCAGTCCCCCCCTTCTACCGTTATAGTAGAGTAAGTCGTCCTCTCTGTTGTTCAGTGCGGGATTGTCAACTCTTTGTCCCCATGGTTTCATTTGCGCGTCCTTCTTACAAGTTGTATCAAGCTCTGCTGGCCCCTATATAATGAGATCAGTCTCTGCATCATTGCCACTTAGATCTGCTCCTCATTTTGTTCACATCTCTGTCCTCCCCTGTACAGATATTATTATTGTGAGTGCTCAAGAAATCTCCAAACATCTAGCAGCTGTGTGTAATTTGAGTATAACTGTTGTATTTTTTCTTGTACTTTGTAGCATAAGGGTAATTCTTAGGCCTATTGAGGTTTTTGATTAATGTTGGGTTTTATGTCAGTCATTTTTGATAATAGTTTGTATCTGTAATAATTTATCTTGCATTAACTGAGCATTACCTGGTGTATTTTCATTTTATCAGGGCTGACTTAGATAAATTTACTCTCGCTAATTTCGTGTTAACAGAGGCTATTGCAGTTGACCATATATTTGACCTGTTTATTTCCCATTACATTATCCTTATGAGTCCTGAATGTTTTGTTGTTAGTTTGAGCATTAAACTTTAACTTGTAATTTTACCTAACTCTTTTGTTTTGAACCTGGAACTTTACGGGACAGTAGTGATTTTTAGTATTCTCACTTAAAGTGTACGTTATCTTTCTCTGTTCCGTAACAATATATATATATATATATATATATATATATATATATATATATATATATATATATATATATATATATACAACACAATTAAAAGCGAAAGGTCAGTAACGAAAATCAGATATGCAAATGTCACTCTCAAGGACAGCTAAAATATACGCTTGGCTACACTGCATCAAACAAACTGGACGTCACTGGCAGGACTGGATATAGAGTAAAGGTGACATTTGCAGAACTGACTAGTCGTGTACATCAAAGACTGGCAGTATCAGCAAACTCGTGCATTAGAGGGCAGGACTGGAAATGGGCGCTAGTGTGTGAATAAGTGCCTGCTATCATGCCGGAGGAGAGAGGCGTGGGAGTGTTAATACTGGACTAACACAGTTTGCAAACTCCATTATCTAATACAGTTTAACAAAAAAAGTATTCACGTTTAAAAAAATATTGAGGTACATAAACTGGACGATATTCCTCGCCCGTGGTTCGTACGTGACAATTTCCTAATCGAATTTGTGAAAGCATCGTGAATTTTACCTGCACATCTCCGTTTTGTGTTTTTCCCCCGCTGCGTTTTGTCAGTGTCGTGTGTGTTTTTATTTTCACACCACTTTTATTTCACTCTACTGTATTTGTTTTACCCTCGTCTGTCACTGTATTCTTTCACATGAGTCTTGATTTTTTAGTTTATACTTTCGGTGTGGTCTCTCTTGCCATTCGTTCCAAGCTTTTCCTTTATTCTTTGCTTTCACCACAGACAGTATTTTCGTCCAACTCTAGTATTTTACTGAAGGCATTCGTTTTTATCTTTGCTATCTCTGACAGCACTATATTAATCTTAATATTAATATTTTATTGAGTGTATCTCTTTTGGTTTATATTTTAATCAAAATTTTCACTGCGTACTTTGGAGCCTCCGATGGTCGGTTCAGTAGTGCGTGATCTTATCAATCCTTCATCATTTTATCTCTACTTTGGGGCGGACATTTTAGCGGGTGCAGTAATGTCCTTTCAAGTGTACTCATATGTTGGCATCCTGTCGAAGTTCTTTACATGGCATATACAGGCTCTTTCACTTACAAACGCAGCCAGAATAACCAGTTTGCTGCTATAAATGCACTACTCATCCTACACTTAAAAGCCTCTCACACATATTGTCGTGCTTGAAGCAATGAATGGAGGCAGGTCACCAGGCCCGTGACAAGATGATGTGTTTCGGCCTTGCGGATCAGTTTTCTTTCAGGACCCGTAAACAGGACTTGAGCAGCCCGCCCATGCCTGGTTACAGTACATACATAATTGCATCCATTCATACATGGTATATATATATATATATATATATATATATATATATATATATATATATATATATATATATATATATATATATATATATATATATATATATATATATATATATATATATATATATATATATATATATAGTAATACTTTGTTTAAAACATTCTTTTCATTCTTTCATGTCGTTTTTTAAAGATTGTTTTATAATTTACCCAGTCTTTCACATTAAGCATTCATTTAATTCTTTGCCTTCCCCGTATAATTTATCTTCTCTACTGTTTTTGTTTTGACATAAAGTTCTGTCACTGTTATTAATCTCACATCATTAGTTTTATGTATCACGCAGTTTGTCATGTTAAGCGTTCATTTCATTCTTTTCGTTTTCTGCATATTTTTGTGTATCTGATGTTTCATTTTAAACAATCGGTTAGCCTATCCATTTGCCCCCATTTTTATTTCATTGTATTTCTGTGCACCCGTGTCCATTTGCAGTTCTGTTATTTCATTTATCTGCTTTTACTAAATACTGTATTTTCATCTAGTCGTAGTGTTGTATTTTAGCCTTGCATTTCATTCTTTGCTATCACTTTCACGTTTCTGTATATACTTGGTACCCTTGCCTTTGTCAGTTCATTAACTTCATTCTTTATCATCACTTTATGCTTTCTCCTCACTCTACTGTTTACTTAGAGATGTTCACGTCTATTTTTGCTATTGGTCACTTTTCAGTATACGGTACTGTATTTGTTTTACACTAGCCTTTTGAGCCTCCGGCGATCGGATGGTATCATATGTCTACTAGTTCTCCAAAACTTGATTCAGTCCCACCAGGGGGCGGACATTTAAGAGAGTTCAGTAGTATGGCTTTTCATGTAAATTCACATGTTCACACCCTCATCGAAGTTCCCTCGAAGACATACAAACTAATCCACTCACATAGCCGCTATAGCATAGTTTCCACATGCACTTTCTCATCGTACGCTTCAAAAGCCTTCCACATATATAACCTACTCATGCATGAAGCATTGGTTGGAGGTGAGTCATTTCTCCAGTGACAGAGTGGCGTTCCCTGCCGATCATTTGCCCATCAGGACCTGAGCGTGTATAGCACAGCTGTGGCCATTGTCAGGCGTTTTTGGGCCGGCCCTTCTAATGCTGTTCATATATACCCGAGTCTTTTACTTTGATTATTTCGTTTTTTATTTCATTCCATAACATCATTTGCTTCTAGTGTGTCATTATTTTTATATATTCATTTCATTCTCACACAGCATTCTCTCCATTCACTTTGTTATCAACCTTGACTTGGATTACATTTTTATTTTGCTATTGCATCATTCTTTGCTTTCACTCCATTCTTTGCATTCACTTCATCCTCTGTACTCCCTTGATTCTTTACTTTCACATCATTCTTTGCTCTCTCTTAAGTCTATTTTCACTTCATTCTACCTTCACGAGTATATTTTTGCCTTGCGCTGTTTTTCCCTTGGTGCATTCACTTCCCCACGCTTACAGTTATCCATTCATTTGATAGTTCTCTCGTGCTTCCGCTTTTCATGCTTTCACTTCTCACACTTTCCTTCCTAAAGTATTCTGTCATATAATATCTGTTATGCTTTCGCTTTTACTTCCCGTCCCTCCACTTCTCAGGCTTTCTGTAATCTTTTTACTTTAAATTTCACTTCAAATGTGGCTATGTTCACTTATAAGGGCGTTTTTAATACTTTCACCTCTAATACATCCACATCTTACCCTTTTGTTTCTAGTACTCCCACTATTACTTTTCCTTCATTTATTTTCACGCTATATGTTTTGACTTTTATACTTCCACGTCGCATAGTTTTTTACTTTATATTCTTTCATCTGTTACATTTTAATTTCTTATACTATTACTTTAATCTACTTTCACGTCGTATGCAATATATACTTTTACTTCAAACATTTTTTATATATACTTTTATTACCACCTTTTTAGTTTCATGTCATATACTTTTTTCTTATGTACTTTAATTTCATGCATTTTCATTTCTTATACGAGTACATTTAGCTCTCACTTTTTTTTTTTTTACTTTTTATTTCATTTGTCTGTCGACTTACTATTTTCACGTGTTCATTCAGTTTGTACACTTACTTTACAATTTGTTGTATAATTCGACTTTCACTTATACTGCTACTTCCTACTCTTTCACTTTTACACACATTTTTACTTCACTCTTTCCTCTGGGAGTAAAGTGTCGACCTAGCAAACAACTTTCTTTTTTCTGTACTTCACCCTTTGTGTTTATTTTATTGCCTTCACTTCGTTCTGTGATTATACTTCACTTCTTCCACTTCAGTTTTTTATTACACTTCTTTGCAGCCACGTCATTATTTGCCTTCACGTCACTGACCACTTCCTGATTTGCCTTCACTTCACTGACTTCACTTCCTTATTTGCCTGTACATCATTGCCGTCACTTCGTTCTTTGCCTGTAGTTCACTGTCTTCACTTCCTTCTTTGCCTATAATTCGCTGTCTTCATTACATTCCTTGCTTTTACTTTAGTGTTTTCACCTCATTCCTTTTTTTTCTTTTATTCTACTGTTTTTCTTTGTTTAACTTTACTGCTTTCACTTCATTATTTTTCTCCCTTCACTGCCTTCACTTTTTATTTTGTTTTACGTCACTGCTTTTACGCCATTCTTTGTTTCACTGCAGTCACTTCATTGCTATAACTTCACTTATTTATCTTTAGTCTTTGCTTTAACTTCTTTGCTTTCCAGTTCATTCTTTACTTTCATTTCACTGCTTTCATTTCAGTCTTTGCTTTAACTTCACTGATTAACTTCATTATTTGCATTTGCATCACTGCTTTCACATCATGGGATAAGGAGGGAATGTGGGTGAGGGGTATTTGTAAAATTGGGCAGCACTGCAACGCTTATCAGCTTGACGTTTTCTTTTAACATAATGTCTGCGTCTTCCTATTAATTATAACACCCATGTACAAAAACGCTTGGAAATTACTCTATCTGTATGGTTCGATTTGTCTGTCATTCTGTTTTTCTAGCGAGATTTATATATAATTCCGCATAGGCTACATAATGAACAATCGCGGGGATTTCACACATCCTTGTGTCGTTCAAGTACTGGATGGTGATCCATGCTTTCAGACATCTATCTAGTCCTGTGCTGTTCATGGTTTGTTACCATTATGAAAAGTTTGTACGGCATTAAAGCAGTTTCTCTTCCACACCATACATACGTGACACCATCTATAGCATCTCCTTGTTCACCTTTGCATTTTACCATAAATATCCTGGTCCTTCTCACAGGTTTTCACCACTGTTTGTCTTAATGCAAGTATTTGATTTAAACATCGCTTGCCAATCAGGAAGTCACCGTCTTCGTCGCTTACCAGATTTTGTGATACTTTTTTTATTATCTTACCTTATCAGTCACTCTCGTGTACACCCTTATCCACAACACACAACATACTGTTTTAAAAATAACTGTGATGCAGACATGGATATATGTACTAAAATACAATAATATTGTCATAGACTTCACCTGTACAACATAGCATAGCTCTGCTCAACCTGGCTCTTCTGTATATTACCCACGAACAATTCGTTACAACCCTTCCAGTATGTTTTATCATTTCTAGATGTAGCCTACCTCGTTCACCCATGTTACCGGTTTATTCTTCAGCCATTTCACGGTATTCTTTATTTCTTTATGCGTGAATTTTTGGTGCATCACTGTCACATTAATTCTATGTGAGTCACGCAGTTCGGTCATTCCTTCAACACTTTTTTCAAAACTTTTTCCAGCTTTTCCTTATTTTCTGTGTATTCTTTTATATTCATCTTTCACAGTGGCCAATTTATTGGTTTGGCGTCAAAGTTCTAAACTGTTTTACCCGTTAATTATGGCAGTGCAAAAGTGGAACTCACGTGTAAGAATACTTCTTTTATTTTAGTCTACTTTCTGTGTCAGTGTCAAAAGTAACCCAAGCAAAAGTAATGTTGTTGACGTTAGTGTTGCAAAGACAAAGTCACTTTTAAGATGGTATTGTGTTTCAATTAGGTGTGATCAGTGTGGTCTATTGTACCAGGTTAATGAGGGACTGGGGGGCAATTATCTTGTGAAGCCACCAGGGACTATGTTCACGTGGGATATACAGGCTCCCAACACCTCTGCATTACAGTCTATTGCTGCCAATGCCGCGTTACCTCCTTCACTGCCTGGATGTACCATATACGGTATTTTTTATTGTGTCTGGTTATCACACTGCAATAGTAGTAGTAGTAGTAGTAGTAGCAGTAGTAGTAGTCGTTCAGCTTCATTTCATAATTCCGTTATACAAAAAAAAAAAAAAAAAAATCCGTACATTACACGAAAAAAAAAAAAAATGCTGAAATGGTTTGAATAAACGAATGTACAAAGAAAGTTTTTTTTTTTTTTAAATCACTGCACAACCCCATAAAAGCAAATTAAAGCAATAAAATGATAACAATGATTAAATTCAATATACAGTATATCGCTAGGAGTCGTATGCCCTAATGTAAATTACGTTGTACATAAAACAAAAGTTAAAACTACTAAATCCATCTGCTCAGGTTTTAAAGTTTGGCCAAAAATATAAATACATATACGTATCCTTTCAAATATATACGTATACATGTATTCACTTACATACACATGTATAGATTGTATACATACATATACCTACACACATCCATCACGTAGATACATATCAATAATACAAAATATTAAAACTGGAAGTACACTGTATGTATACAGAGAATACATATGTTTAAGTACACATGGGTTCTCAGATTATCTCAGTGAACATCTTTGAATAAATTAAAAACATGAGACAAAATATTCATCTTTTAAAACTTGGATATTACACATAAAAAGTGGATTATAAGAGTTAAGAATCCTTTTCAGTGCCCTTGACTGCACTAGAGCTACATGGTGCTTCAGGAGCAAGTGATTTCACTGATTAGCAGTAATGTGGCTGCTAGCATAGGTGGGAAGTACACACTTACGTTTCAGAGCATTATTTTAGGCAGCATTAAAAGTTTTGACGTTAAAACTAAAAACTTCGTTCGAATATCATAACGAAGTCCATACTGAGAGAAACAAAATGAATTAACGAGAAAGCGTTCAAAGAGCGCATACCTCCATCAGTGCCATTGCCATTAAAAAGGATCCGGATCCGTGGATATAGAATCTAGATTCGTGGATCTAGGATCCGAATCCGGATCCGTCCCAAAACTTAATCAATTCTTTGTTGATCCATAGCCATCTATCCACAAAATTTATCGAAATTCATTGAGAACTTTTAGAGATATTGTGCGGGATACTCCGGATCCGGGTCTGGATCCGCCCTAAAATTTAATAATTTCTTCCTGGGCCCGTGGACGACTCTTCCACAAAAATTCATCAAAATCCCGGATCCGGATTTGTGGATATATGATCCGGATCCGTCTCAGAATTTAATAAATTCTTTCTTGGTCCGTGGCTCATATTTCCACAAAATTTCATTGAAATTAATTGAAAACTTTTGGAGATATTGTGCGGGATACTCCGGATCGGGATCCGGCCCATATTATATCATTTCTTCCTTATTAAATACGTTTATCACACTGTGTTGAAGACTAAGGTTGCTGAGTTCATAATAATGTCCCAAGACTTATCACATGATTTTAGGTACCGTGGCTTCATTCTATGGTGTTGTTTTACGTTATGGAAACACTTGAAATATGCCGACTTTAAAATTAGTCTTTCATCCCATTTGCATGAAATGTTAGAATTACGCTTCCCTTGAGCCCGCAATTCAAGGGAGACTTTGAGGGTATCAAACACTATTCATAGTTGTAAAAAATGTCTATGATCTGGGAATGCCGCACCATGAATCTTAGAATGGTGCACTAGTATCCAGTGCCCATTGCATATGGCCACATACTGGTCTGATTAATAAAATATTTACTGTACTGGGCGTACGGCACCCAACTGTAAAAGGTTTGCTTCACTCCCCTCCCCCTCCCCGAGTGGAAGGCAGCCACTGTCATAGCTGATGAAACACACTGACCTACTGTGAACACTGTTTTATATTTGCTAGCTACATGCTATTTCATTCAACTGGTGGAGGATCTGTAGTAGTGAAGGGGATAATTGTAGCTATATCTAGCCCTTGCAGTTTGAAAAGTCTATTCCAGGCTATTTAAAAAAAAAAAAAAATCTGGTAGCAGCAAAATAAACATCATTAAAGACGTTCTCGGTCTGAATGAATTAATATCTTGTATGTTTATGCTGCAAGTAGAGTCAGATGTTAAAAATACTGATATATAAGAAAATGTGTAATTTGCAAAGTACAGTATATAGCTAATGACATGGAGCTAGTAAACCTTTTAAGCACAGTCAGACTTCTGTATGAACGCAGGAGTTTAAAAAAAAAAAAAAAACATTTACCTACAAATGCTTATTGCCCGATCTCGCTATTCGCCAAAAATACTAGATTAGTAATCCTCTGGCAATCGGGGGCATACCATCGCAGCTTGGCCAAAATCGATAAAAAAGTCTACGGATTTTGCTGTTTACTCCTACTAAGTTAAATGTCACGCTAGCATTCAGAAGTCAGGGGTATTATGGTGGTAAATGTCATTCGAGTATAACAAGCCTTTGAAAAATTTCTAATAGCTCCCCATTAAATAGCAATTCTCTTCATTGAGGGTACAATAGATAATGGTGAATAATGGCAAGCAAAGTGAAAAATTTTGTGTATTATTTTCTCTCAAAATCCTCTGACAGTCGGAGGTATATCATCGCAGCTTTGCCAGAATTATTAACAAGCCACATATCGCTTGATGCTGCCCACAAAGCATGGATACAATTTTCCCACTTGAATTTGAGATATTTTTGACAAAACACACACACACACACACACACACACACACACACACACACACACACACGCAATTACATTATCGCCTCGGTAGGCGGGCAGTAACTACCCAGGACCCAGGCACAGGCAACAAATAAGTAAAGATGAATAAATAAAAACTGAAATTAATGAGAGAGGTGCTTGTGAGTGTCCTAAACTCAGTATCGCGGCTCACCTTAAGAAACGCTGTGAATCAGTGGATAAATAAATTAATGAATAATAAACGTAAAGTAAAACTTGCAGTAATAATAGACGAAGGTGCTTCCAAGTCTCTGACCCCACAAGAACACGTCCCACTCTAAAAAACCCAGTAATGAATAGGTAAAGGAAGGATGGAAGAAAGAAGGAAAGAAAATTTGCAATAAAAAAAGAGGGAGGTGCTTTTGATCCCCTAGCCCCACAAAAACGCGTCCCACCATCAAAAACAATTAGGAATAACTAATTAAAGAAAAGTGACGAAATAAAGAAAATAGAAGTTGTGATAAAAAAGAGAGAGGTGCTCGTGCCTTCCTAAGCTCACAAAAACGCGACCCACCCTAAGAAGCCAATTAGGTTGACGCTCCAGTGACCCCCAACAAAACCCAGCTAGACAATTCACCCGCTACTAATTAAAAAGATAAGCGCAAAAGGCTCCTGGGGGAGGGGGGTGGAGTTTGGAGTCTGCTGTTCCTCATCACCAACAACAATAAAGACCGAGTTCATTACCTTTTAGAGATTATATATGTGATAATGATATTTACAGAGTTCCTTTGTATCTCGGACCTGGCCCACAAATATTTCCAACCCACTCAGTATTGAATAGTTTCTTTTGTTCCTCATCATTGGCCACGATGTACTCAGAATTCATTACATTTAAGAGATGATATAAAACTCTGTGATAGCGATATTAGCACAACCCCCAAACTCAGTGGAAAACGTTTTTTTTTTTTTTCTTTGTCTTTGTTTTGTTTTCGACACCTGACTAGAATTTTGCTCCTCACTGCTGGCGAACTCGGAGACTGGATTCATTACATTTTTGTTATGTGCGCCCGCGTTGATATCATGTTGGAAACGGTAAAGTAAATTTGCGCAGTATTTTTCATCATCCGAAATATTCATAACGGTACAAAAAGATCTAGGTCTTCTTTGATGCATTTAAGGGGTAACTTAGGTCAACGTTATTGGCTGGTTGTAGTTGTATTCTTTAATTTGGTGCAATGAAGGGGGATAATCTCGTTTAGTTATCTTCCTCAATTGAGCACACACACTTCTGAACCTTTCCTGTACGATTTGTGAACTCACCTTCCTTCAGTAACGGTACATGGCAGTGTGTTCACTACACTCCAAAAGTCAGTAGGCAAGTGGGCAGCTCCAGTATTACGTAAGAGTTATGAAATGGTCTGACAATCACTGCCGAGAGTAGATGTAAAAAAAAAAAAAAAAAAAAAAAAAAATTGGTCCCCTTTCCTTATGAAAATTTTGGAAGGTTCTCATCTACTTTCACTCATAAAATTTTCGAAGCTAGGAAAACAAAAGGCATGATGAAAGAGAAACGTTGTCTTATGAAAACTTGCTAGCGAACTGAATTTGCAGTAGGGGTTGATAGTTTGTATTGCTCTGAATCATAAGTGTGACTGGGAGCAAAGCAAACTTTCACCCGAGAGGGCGTGGAAGGCCCCAACGTGGGAGTGGTTAAGTAAAGCCTGTCTCGTGTAAATTATGATGCTCTTTATTTTGTTGGTTAAGAACTCTCATGCAAGCGGTTTCGGTCTGGGTTGGCCATGGAAAACCACATCTACCTTTCTCTTTCATCAAATTCTGCTTGCCTTTCAGATGAATGGAACAGCTGCTTGTACGAGTCATTTTTTTCCTTGATAAACACTTAGATGAATAAAAATTTTACCTAGGTTATTATAAGTGTTTTTATATCATTAGACTTAGCGCGCGCGCCCTCAGGCCGTCAACTTGTGGATGGCTTTACAATCCATCCATAATCTATTCCTGTGTTGCCCCATGAGGAGCGTAGCAGACCGGGGCTAGGCAAGTTGGTGGTGACAGTTAAGATGAGAGTGACCAGCCTCACTCATCCCCGAGTGGCATTACGTGAGCAATAAACCCCAATCACCCCTTCGATATAAACCTTCACCGGCTCAATCCGATTGGAGCGCCTTAATTACGTACTAAACCACCAGGCGCCATAATTTGTTTATATGGTTACCACCCAGCGTAGTAAATGGTTTCCTGATGTACAAGAAACCATTTGGCTTATCACTCAATGCAGAGTCACCCACAGGCAGAAGGAAAGGGAATGAATGAAGGAAAGAAAGACAGAAGATAGAGTGTAAAGTCACCCATAAACAGAAGGAAGAGGGAAGAATTAAGGAATGGAAGACGGAAGGGGAAGGAAGGAAGGAAGGAAGAGAGGAAAGGGCAGTCACATGAGAGCAGCACTACATCGATTGAGTGGATGGTGAGCGCCCCCACCTACCAGATCGGATGCTTTATCTGGTACAAATATATATTATAATGATATATACAGATCTCCCTATACCCTCTTTGCTTTAAATTTGTAGTCTCACCATTTTGAATACTTAGCTGTGACAAGAGATAAGTATTTAAATATGGTGCTAGTCACAGAGTTATGGAACGGATGCCCAGCCACCGTATTGTCAAATTCTTCCATTCTGCTGCATGAAATAAACTACAGAAGGACAAAAATCTTGGTCAATTTAAGGTAGAACGACTTTAGCTACATATATTCTGCCTTCTCACTGCGGTATGATTTATTTTTCTGTCCTCCTACGACATATTTTCTGCCTACTGGCTACTGTACGATTTCTTTTTCTCTTCCTCAGTGACGACAATAGTGACTGGATTCATTACCTTTTGGTGGTGATATAAATGATAATGATATTTACAGAGCACCCTAATTGCTCGGGAACTGTGATATACTTTCCATCTAACTGACTACAAAAAAAAATTATTTTATTCTTCATCACTGGCAACAACGGAACCTGAATTCATTAGCTTTTGGAGATGATATAAATGATAATTAATTTTACGACTCCCCTAACTGCCCAGAAACGGACCACAGTTTTTGAACCTTCAGAGTATGAAATATTGTGCTTTATTCTATTGCCGCGCGTCATAATAAAAAAAATAATCGCACCAAGATTTTTTTTTTCAATCACCTCTACCTCATGGGAATGACTCTGGCCAGTGCTGGGGTCTTGTACTTTGTGGCATTAGTCGATGTTAACCCTTCAGGCTAAGGACCTCTTGATAATTTTATTCTTGCTACTACGTGGCGATTTTGTTCATCTTCTGGATAACCTTTTCAGAGTGGAGGAACCTAACCCACCAGCGACCAGAAAACAGGAGTATAAGCATGGGATTTAGCTACAGCGATACTTAACTATACTGCAGAGTGTCCCAAAAGTTACTGCGCACAGGAATATTTAATATATACCAAATAATAACAAGCGGTGCCAAGGCACTGCAAACCCGTCCCAGCAGTAATTTTAGAGCTGACTTATAAACACAACAGGATGTCTAGTCAAAGATGTCACATATCAGATTTGGAGTAAATCGGATGAAAATTGACGATTTTAAACCCATCTGAAATTTTAGGCCCGACCCACCTGACACTGACCCCCCTACCGCTAACTGGGGGGTGACCCTGCTGATGTAGTGGGGCATATTATTGGATGCAGATTTGAAAGATGCACCTTTAGGTTTTGGTTTCATGTCGATATGACGATCTTGGAAGGAGTTATTGCGGGGAAAAAAAAAAAGTTTTTTTTTTTTCCTTTTTTTTTTACCCTACAGCCTGGGCCTTGGCCCAGTTTGGCCCAAAATTTAATAAGGTGATTAGAAGGTCATAGCCCATCATCCCTGTAATTGTAATCAAAATCGCACTGGTAGTTTTCGCATATAGTTGTTGACAGACAGACAAACAAGCCAACAGACAAACCGAGTAAAAACAATACCCGTTCCCGAGCCCCTCCGGGGCGGGAACGGATAATAATAACCTTGGCGAGACCTTTGCATGACACGGCGTGACTTTGGCGAGACTCTCACAGCTGCTCGCACAGTCGTCCAGGTACCGCTCAGCAAAAGTTAGCAAATCAATTTCCAGATGCACTAGTTCCCTACCGTAATGTGTTGCTAAATCTGATAAACAAGTGTCGCGAAACAGGCAGTGTGCAAGATGCCCCCCAGTCTGGTAGGCAAACCACTTCAGAAGAAACAGTTCTCGACATCCAGGACAGGATGCTCCAGAGTCCAAGTAAGTCTGTGAGACGGTTGACTCAACAGGCCCACATGTCAAAGAGTACAGCTTACAAAATTCTGAAGACACAGTTGAAGTTGCATCGGCGCAGGGTGTCTGCAGTGCATCAGCCGAAGGTGACAGATCACTAGATGCATGTCAGTTACTGCACCTGGTTTCAAAACTTCCTTGTTGAGGAAGGTTAGGAAATCCTCATTGTCTCTTCATTCTATCCGTTCATCCTTCTGTCTCATCCTTTGTCCCTCCTCCTCTCCCCCTCTACCTCATTCACGTATTCTCGAGTATGTCTCATTCTCCATCCTCTCCATTTGGCCACCGTAGTAGTGGTTATAGTAGTAGTAGTAGTAGAGAGGGGCAGGACCTTCAGGCCTGGATGCAAAATCTTGGCGAGTAATCCTCAGTAACATCGAGTTTGGGGAGGCAGCAACAGACCTATGTAACATCATTGCCTCACTGGCGAGGAAGCTGGCTTCAAGTCAGTGCAGTAACATCGAAGCATTAACGGCTTGCAGACTAATCCCCCTTGATAAGAATCCTGGATCCAGGCCCATCGGGGTGGGTGAAGTCTTAAGACGGATTATAGGAAAATGCATCATGGAGGTGGTGAAAGATGATGTGAAGCAGGTAGTTGGCAACCTCCAAGTGTGTGCAGGCCAGCAAGCAAGAGGTGAGGCAGCATTTCTTTCCATGAGGAAAATATATGAAGAAGACTGTCAGGCAGTATTATTAGTTGATGCCTCAAAAGCATTTAATTCCATCAACCGGGAGGCAGTGCTGCACAACATCAAGGTTAAATGCCCAGGATGTGGAAAACACGTACAAAGAACCAGCAGACCTCTACATTGTGGGTAAGACAGCTGCTCACGCTGTCGGTGTAATCCAGTCCACAGAAGGAACTACGTAGGGGGACCCGTTGCCATGGCTATGTACACCCTGGCTAAGACAGTGCTGCAACAACAGATCAAATACGAGGCCACCAATGTAAAACAGGTAGCCTATGCAGATGGTCTCACAGGTGCTGGCAAGGTGAAGGGTGTGAGGAAATGGTGGGACCTTGTAATATCTCATGGCCCTGAAATAGGTTACTACCCTAATGCAAGTAAGTCCATCTTGATCGTGAAACCAAATTACTATCAAGAGGCACAGGAAGCATTCGGAGGCACAAACGTGATAGTGACCATGGTAGGTCAGAGGCATCTAGGTGCTGTAATTGGGACTAAGGAATTCAAAGACAAATATGTGAGTGATAAGGTAAAGACATGGGTAGAAGAAATTCATACACTATCCAGCCACGCAAAAACAGAACACAATGCTGCATACAGCAGCGCATTTACCTATGGTGTAAAGCACAAGTGGACCTTCGTGATGAGGACCATACCAGACATCGAGTTGCTGCTACAACCACTGGAGGATGCTATCAGGGATTCATTCCTCCCATCTCTAACCAAGGGCCACATCCCCACACCAGAAGAGAGGGACCTTCTAGCACTACCACCCAGGATGGGAGGCCTTGGCATTATAAATCTAGCAGCCGTGGCAAGCTACAAACACAGAAATTCACTCAGGCTCACCGAATCCTTGTCACAGAAGATTTGCGCCCAGGTTGAGACGAGTGAAATCGACCACCAAAGGCAGAAAGACATAAAGACACAGATAAGCAAGGAGCATGAAGTAAGACAAAAGGACCAGCTGCAGCACATATTCGAACTTCTAACACCAAACTAGTGCAGAAGAGTTGAAATTACATAGGAGGTTGGGGCATTGAACTGGCTCACAACCCTGCCTCTCAAGGCAAAAGGCTTCCACTTCAACAAACAAGAATTTATTGACGCCATAGCCTTGAGATATGGGTGGCCAGTAGAGAACCTACCTCAACACTGTGCCTGTGACATTGCCTTTGATGCAAACCATGCAATGGTATGCAAGAAAGGAGGCTTTGTTTGGATCCGACACGATGAAGTACGCGACCTCACTGCCAAAATGCTGCAGGAAATATGCCATGATGCCACGATTGAGCCAGTTCTGCTACCCCTGGACGGCGAGCACTTCACCCACAGAACAGCAAACACATCAAATGATGCAAGAGTGGATGTCAGTGCTCGAGGTTTCTGGACACGTGGGCAGAGGGCGTTCTTCGACATCAGGATATTCGATTCCATGGCAGCATGTCATCGCGAACTGTCTCTCGAAGCTGCACACAAAAGGAATGAACAAGAAAAAAATAGAAATTATCAAGAAAGGATCCAACATGTGGACCACGGTCAATTCACTCCCCTTGTGTTCACAACATCAGGTGGGATGGGTCCAGAGGCGGTGAGATTCTACTCGAGACTGGCAGAGGTTCTTTCTGAGAAGAAACGTCAACCGCAGAGTACTGTTATGGCCTGGATGAGATGTCTGTGTCATTCTCCCTCGTGAGGTCTGCCCTGCTATGTCTCAGGGGCACAAGATCATCAGCCCTCAGGCCTGTCTCTTTGGCGGGTATGGATTACGAAGCTACAGTGGTCGAGAGTCGCATAGACCAGCGAATTTTTAATGTCTTTATTTACACTGTAATATCAATAAATATAAAATAAAATAAGGATAGTAATAGTAAATGGTTGGTAATCACAGCCGTTGGCGTGCTTGGGGCCGACGGATTGTAATATGAGGGTTAGTGTTAACCTTCACGTTACAACTCCAAATGGTGAACTGTATGAGGAAGGTTGGTTTTGATCTTCACAATATAATTCCCCAATGGATGGAGATGATTTTCAAAAAAAAAAAAAAAAAAAAAAAAAAAAAAAAAAAAAAGGAGGCGTAGTAGTAGCAGTAGTAGTTGTAGTAGTAATAATAATTATAATCATAATAATAATAATAATAATAATAATAATAATAATATTATTATTATTATTATTATTAAAGATAATGGTAAAATCAATAACAATAAAAATAATAATAATGATCTTCCAGTGCTAGACAGCGGTAACAAAAAACTGTAATATCCAGTTCAGTGTTAACCCTAATGAGGTATTGGCCCCGAGGCTTGGTTACCCCCTCAGGGAACGGACTTATTAGCCTTGCCCAGAAACCAAGACATAAAAAAAAATATATATATCTCCGTTTCGTTACAGAATATGACCGAAAAACCTCTCGCCTCTAAGGTATTGGAACCGATGTTGGTGTGCAGGGTTTCGGGCAATTTTTCTTTTACACGTCTGGGATTCCGATTTAAGCCCTTCAACACGATGGCGTTCTTTCCAGTTTGTTGTAGGTGGCTTCAAACTATATTATAAAATATTTTACCTTGGCCTGGCCCAAATTTTTGTTCTTTGGCAGCATATTTCAGAAAGGTCAATGGAGGAAAAAGACAATAACTCGGCTCTGCATCTTTTGTACAGCACATGGTCACTAGCATTGTATTCCAGTGTTAACCTGTTGTTATAACTTAGCATTAATAATGTGGAGACGGCAGTTTTAGGCCAGGTTAGAGTAAAAACAGTATTACCTCTAGAAACCCACGTCCCCCATCTTAGTGCAGGGATTCCTGAAGGCTATTTTACCCCCCCCCCCAGTTCGAAAAGTCTCCCACAGCTGAATATAAACATCAGGTAATAGCAAGGATAAAAAACAGCAATACGTCGTGGGATGGAAGACGTTAACGAGAAGAGATTCCAACCTCTCAGAATGGCGAGAAATATACTGGTAGCTCTGCAAGATATCGTTCGGTTCTGACACATAAAGTATGAGAATTACTAACCAAAGCTGTACATTAGACCGCTACACCAGCAGATACACACATCCAGAATATTCCCAGGCTGCCAGTGGGTGTAGTGAAGAAAATTAGGGTGAGAGACGCACAGGGGAAGGAGGGATGGGAGAGAGAGAGAGAGAGAGAGAGAGAGAGAGAGAAAGAGAGAGAGAGGAGGAA